>NW_026267171.1:1431902-1435733 GCF_000697945.3 Frankliniella occidentalis | reverse complement strand
TCTAAACCCCAGAGCGGCGGGGGCGGTTGGGGCGCGAAGGGCCATACATTGCGTAAACGAGACATGTAAAACACGGGGATGCGGGCGGCGCGGCTCTCGCAGGCGCGTCTCGCAAGCCGTTCACCCGGCCGCCCGCCCCTCCTCTCCACGGCGGCCGAGGCGAGCCGCGCGGGGGCCTTTGGCGGCCGAGACCACTAAAATGAATTATGGATGGGAATTTCCTGGACGGGCATGAACTCCCCGGACAGGACCTCCTTTATAACGCCGTGCTGCACTTGTTCCCGCTGCACTACGTGGCACCACTGCCCGCCTGCACTTACACTTACGCCCAATGGGAGGGCGGGCCGGGCGGGCTCTCGCAGCGCCCACAGCCGCTCAGGGGGGATGGCACTTGCTTTTACCCCCAACCAGCCAGCAGAAGGAGTGCGTGTGTGATTGTGACTCACAGACAGACGGACAGACAGATGGGGAAATGGGCTTACCCGGCAGAATAATAATGGCTTTCGTCTATGCTCTGCGAGACGAGTAATATTTATCATTATTATGATTATTTCAATTTCCCTTGCTCCCTTCCCAGTTTTGAGGTTGAGGTTAGAGGGGACGCGACATATTTTTCCGAGTCACGGAAGTAGATGAACAGGCCGCGGCTCATGAACCTTTTTTTTTCCACCGCTCAACTCTCTCTTGCATATTATTTCATCGCTCTTTTTACGACCCGTTTCCCTCGCTGTCGCACGGTTGTTGAATCCCCTCTCTCGCTCCCTCTCTGCGCACAGGTAGAGGCGCCCCTATTCACCCTCCCTCTCGCTCTCCCCTCTCTCTCTCACTCTATCTCTCTCTCTCACTCGCTCTGTCTCACTTTCCCTGTCTCGTTCCGACATAAATAGCCCTGTTACTTACAGCCCCTAATGTGTCTCGCAGTCGTGTTACTTACAGCCCCTAATGTGTCTCGCAGTCGCGCCGCATCGCGACACAATGCCTCTGTGTGACGGATTTTAAATATTTACGGCACATCCCATTTTATTTTTTGAGGTGGGAGGGACGGGGGGCAAGCAGCGGAGCGTGCCCACTCTATTTGTCCGTAAAGTGTCCCTGACACCTCGCGAGATGAACTCTCGAGAGTGGCTATGATAAGGCACTCTATGGATGTTTACAGATTTAAATTTTCCGGAAAAGTTAACGTTTTACAGGAAAACGTTTTTTTTTTATTCGGATGATTTCCGTGAAAATTTGAGAAACAAGGAAAACCAAGGGACTCTTTGCAAAATTTTCGTTTTTTCACGTTGTTTTCATTTTTTTGCAACTTTTCCTTCTTTTTTCGGCCTTTCGATCTTCCGATGATCCCTTCACGTGACGACTCTAACGACTACTGCTTTTTGTTTTTAAATTCCTAAACCTTTTTATTACCTACCACAACTATACTTTTATTTTAGTCGTCACATCGGGACGAAAAATTAATGTTGCCGACAAAGTATTCATACCTCGCCTGCGAGGCGAGGGCCTCCATTTTTCTCGGTCCGTGCTTAGTACGTCTTCCTCATAAGGGCAAGGACCCCCGGAGCCCCGCGCCCTGGTCCTTCATCATTGTACCCCTCTTATTTATGCGTCTTTCTGTAGTTCACCAACTCTCCACCGCTTTTATGTCCCCTTTTGGCATTGTCCGTCTAAAATATAGCGCGGTCCGTCAAAGCAGCAGGGCCCTGCAGGGTGGGGCGGTCCCGGGCGGTCCCACGCCATTGCGCGTGCATTATGCGTGTTTCGTCAAGTAGCATGGCACACTGGAAAAAATGACCGCCTTGCAGACGGCAAGTGTTTTCGTGCCAAAAGCAACATTTAAAACTTGTCCTTCTTGATTTCGAATAAAGTTATTATGTCCTTTGGTTCACTCTAAGAAGGACCTCAAAGTGATAAATAAGGCTGCGTTTCGTAATTTGGGAACATTCCACAAATAGCAGCAGCGCCATATTCGCGCTACTAAAAAAGTAATTTTTGTTTCAATTTAAACAATTTTTATCACTTTATAACCATAAAAGCTAGGTTTGCCGTCAGTTTGTGTGTGTACTCGTTTTATGCGCGGCAGTTGTTTGTGCCCAAAGTTAAGACGGGAAGTGGGAAGTAGTATCGTTTGCCCAGCCAGTCTTTTTATTCCAACCAAGGAGAAAAATAAAAACTTGTGTAATCTTGTGGTCCTGCGCTCCGCCAGCCAGCCCAACGCTGACTCAGGTGCAGGCAAAGCTGTTGTGGCGCACTCAGGCCGAGGCCAACCAACCCTACCATGCTTCCCCAGGAGGAGCAGTTCGAAATGTTAGAACCAGTCGGTCGTGAGAGGCTGTTTCATGTATTGTGGTCTGGCGTCGCAGGCAAAGACTCGTGTGTGCACTGGCTCCAGAGAGAGTTCAAGGTCAAAAGAAATAATTAAAATTGTAACCGAAACCAAACTTAAACTTTTTAAAAACACAGCTCGCAAGTACTGTTTGTCTGTCTTAACACAGAGCAGCAAGACGTTTGCTTTTATTTTTTGTCTCGGCGCTGAGGCACACAGAAATGCTCTCTCAAGGTATACAGAAGCTAGGCGTATCCGTCGCTGTGGGGGCTGGAATCACATCTGGCTGGCAGCCGCTGGCTGTGCCCGGATAAGGCGTGTTTTCCGAAAGCGCCCCGCGAAACGTCAGCGGGCGCGTCAACGCGTGACAAGCCTTGCTGCACAGCCCGGCGGGTTCGGCCCATCAAACTGCAATGCGTTCACGCAGTGTGTGAGTGTGAGTGTGTGCGCGTGTGTGTGAGTGTGTGTGAGTGTGAGAGCGAGAGTGTGTGTGCGCTTGTGGTTGTGGGTGTCTCACAGAAGCAGAGAGAGAGGGAGAGGGGGGGGGGGTGTACTCTGGCCTGTGACCCGACCTGTCCGTGAGTATCCGCCTCTCCTACTGGCTAATGTGATGACGGATGCTGATGTGCGTCTATAGCCGAGCCCGCCTTAGCCCGAGGCACTGTTGGTCATTTTAATGATTGCTCTTGGTCATTGTTTTAAATGATGCGAATGATTTTTGTTACTGCTTGTACGGTTCTTTTTGTCATGTCGTTTGCTGCCTCGCGCGGCGCATTGCGCATTGCGGTTGGCGGGGACATGTATCCGTCGCGTCGCGGGTAGCTGTCGGCTTGCCGCGCTGTTTGCGATCCAATTTCGTGTATATTTTTTCGGGATCAACATGAAAGGATGGAGAGAGGGGGTCGCGGGAGAAATACGCCGATGCTGCAGGACGAAGATAGGGGTTGTATTCCAGGTGAGGGATTTGCGCTTGGCGGGGGGGGGGGAAGGCCGGTGGATCTACCCGGTGCGCTTCTAACGGCGTGTGGAGACGGGGTGGGCGGGGCGGCGATGGACTTGGTGCGGCCGAGGTCAGGGCCCCCCGAGAAAAAGAGAAATTCATTCTGATTTTTAGTATGTGTGCTTGGTATTTTTAATAACCCCCACCTCGACCCTTGGCCATCTCACTCTAGTTAAATTTAAAAGTCGGAGCAGAATCGATGCAAAAACAACGCCCTCCAAAGTACTGAAAGTAAGATGAAAATTATTTCAGAACGACTCCGTCCCCGTTCTGTTTCAGGGTACGTTCCCCTGCTCCAGGCCCGGCATACCACGGCTCCGGCTCCATCCAGCCAGCCTGATGGCGATAGCCCAGCTCAGAGCGCTCACCCGACCCCCATTTCCTAAGCTAAATTGCTCGAGTGAGGCGATTTTAAAATTTTCAATCAAGGGGCGCGGGGGGCGGGGGCTGCCCTGCCTGAAGGAGGCTTCGGGTCTATGTCTTCCCTGCACATCGGGGGCTGGTGGGG
>NW_026267171.1:1429897-1431117 GCF_000697945.3 Frankliniella occidentalis | reverse complement strand
CCCCCCCCCTCTCCCCTGTGTCTCTCTCCCTCAAATTGGCGCCCGTGTCTCGCAAAGAGAGAAGGCGGCGGCAGCGACAGCTTTGGCGAAGTAATCTGCTTCGAGTTAACCAATGAGCGTAATGGATGTTGGGAGCCGCGGCCGCGTGTCCGGCCAGCCAGAAGGAACCCGTTTGGCGACATCGGTTACGGCAAAAATATCCGACACCAGGCGTCAAACCAACGGAAACCCAAGTGTTGTACACAAACATACGAGTAGATGTGAGAACGCCAAACACATGGAAGCACAAGTGTGAGAAGTTTTGAAGGAAAGTTCAGAGAAAAATTCACATCTTTACTCCCTATAGTGGTGTACAAATCGGCATTCATAAATTTAATGTGCGAAATTTAGTGTAGTATCCGGTGCGATTTGGTCGGCAGAAATTTAATGCCGCGTGGCGTGTTGGCTAGCGTGACTTGCAGTGTACTGGTGTGCCGGAGATGGAGTGCTATTATATCAGCATTACCTGGCCGGGCGCCGCACGTGGCGAGGACGTGAGAAACTTGGGATCACAGCCCTACCGGCGCCTGGGCCAGCTCCAGCGGCAGCGCCAGCGGCAGCGCCACGCACGGAAGTGGGACTCCACATTTCACACCTGAATGGCCTGACCGCTCATTTGGGCCGCCCCTCTCCGGCCCTCCTCACCGGAGCCCTCCGCGCCCAGCTAACGGCTGCGGGAGGGGGGCTCTGTCTTTACACCCGTCCAGGACGTGTCCGACCTGGAGGGGACCTGGAGGGGACCTGGGGAGGGTGAGTGAGGAAGCCAGCAGCGGCGGCAGAAGGACAGAAGTTCGCGAAATTAGGCTTTTCGTTCGTTAATGCGTTTGCCATTTTGGTCGGCCGAGCAGGGTGGGTAGAGGGTAGTAAAAGGGCACAGCGCAGCCCTCCTTGAATAGTCGACGGCACGCTCCGGCTCGGTCCCTATAACGGTGTTTAACGTGGTGATTTTCTTTGTACGCTGACTCTAAGCCCTCACAAAATTGTGATGCACACACTAAATGGCCATGGACATTTTTGTAATTACCTATGGACGATTTTAAGCACAACTAAGCTAGATACAAATTTGACTGCCAATTGTGTGTTTTTAGTTACAAGTAGTAACTAACGACCCACAAAATTGAAACTTATTGCTGAGCTTAACTTGAACTTGAAATTAAACTTTAACTTTAAATGCTCAGCTC
>NW_026267171.1:1429353-1429847 GCF_000697945.3 Frankliniella occidentalis | reverse complement strand
TACAGTGAGTCGCCCTTGTTTGCACAACAAGCTGCTAAGACAGTTTAAGTCGGGCCCGTCGCCCAATCCTCCCGCGCGACCAACAAGCAGCCCGCGCCCCCCGAACCAAACTTCTGCGGAGATGAAATAATTATTAATTTGAGAGCTTGGAGGCTGTTCGAGATATATATCTCCAGAGCCTTAATTCGCGTTCTGATTTCAACAAAGTGCACATTCATGGTTTTGTTTACCGACCAAAGATGGAGAGTAAGACACAAAACTATACTGTATAAGCAGTGTGCAGCAGTGGGCCTCTCAAAGTTTTCATTTTTCAGAAAACTACCAATTGGCAAAGCGAGGCGGTGAAAAATGATCTGCACTGGAAACGCTAGCGTGGCCCACACTTGTAGGTGTATGAATGCAGATTCGCACACATTAGGGAGTAAAAAAAGTGGGAATTTTCCTCGGAAATTCTCACAGTTGTGCCTCCTAGTGTACAAATGGCCTTCACACTT
>NW_026267171.1:1428288-1429303 GCF_000697945.3 Frankliniella occidentalis | reverse complement strand
CACCCCGCCCCGACTCGCCCCGCCCCAGCCGTGACTGTCATCACGCGGGAATGGTTTATAACCACCCCAGCAAAAGCTGAACAAGGAGTCGCTGATTTGAGCCCCCGCACGCCCTCCCCTCACAGGCCTCACACCCTCGCCGCCATTCGCTCTCTGTTCCTCCAAGTTTCTTTTATTTATGTGTACCTTTCTGTTTCTCCATCTCTATCATACAGCTTCATCCCTCTTTGCTAGGGATCACTTTAACTAAACATTTCAGTAGCATGTTTTTTTCCAGAGGTCAGGGAGTGAACGCAGCCTTATGATGGTACAGATTATAGCGAGACAAATTTGTGTGTGTAAAGGGTAAGGATTTTAAAGGCCGAAAAGTTTCAAAACTTCTGGTGAAAGAAATTAAAATATTTTCAGAAAAGTTTGAAAAATGAAACTTATACAATGAAAACATTCAGGCATTTTTTTTTTAATTCTAGGAAAAACAAAACGAAAATTACTTTTCTGGAAAATAAAATTCTCACGATAGGATCTCCTCCTCCTTACCCTTTCGTCGGCATATGGCACGGCCGTCGTCTTTGTGTGACCTTTTGAACCAGTCGCAGTGAGTTGACGCGACGTGACGTGCCGTGGTCTACAGCTGCCTTGGCGGTGCTGGTGAGCAGGCCGTCACGACCGAGTGAGCCACTGTGCCACACGACTGAAATAACGAAACGCTGTGTACAGGGCGCGCTAATCCCCAGAGCCGCACGCCGCCCTGAGAACGCGTCAGTTGTGCCGCACCAGATGAGCTGCCCCCTCTCCTCCCTCCACCCTGTTTTGGAACACTCTACTTCTAATTCGTCATGTTACAGAGTGCGTGCGTGCGCGCCCATTCCCACACAACGTTCTCCCGAGAGGATTTCTCAGCGCAAATGGAAAACAATCGGAGGGTTTTTCTTTTCGAGTAACGCCTTGTACTACTGCCCATTTTCCCCTCATATTTTTAACAAGACACAGGGGCGTAAGGGGGCCGGGAGGGGGG
>NW_026267171.1:1427056-1428238 GCF_000697945.3 Frankliniella occidentalis | reverse complement strand
CACCTGCCGCGGTGAGGGCCCTAATGGGACGGGCTAGGGCGGGGGACACTCACAGAAGGGCGGCGAAGGCTCGCGTATTCAAATGTACCGCGCGAGCGACGAGTGATTACGTCCGGTAACCGGGATTGCAACTTGTGAAGCCTGCAAAGGGAGTTTGCCCAGGAGGAGGCCCCCGACCCGACGGCCCCGCGGCGGCCCGAAGGATCAAATGGGATGGAGAGAGGCGAGAGAGAGAGCCCTCTGAATGGAGCAGGACGGTGGCGGGGAGGGGGGGGGTCGGCGAGGAGCTCCTCCGTTGTGCCGTGATACCGGAGAGGGTCGGGGGAGCGAGCCTGGCAGCTTGCTGCTGGACAGGCCACACACGCCGTGGCACACTACCTCTGCTCCAGTACAAGCGCGACCACCAGCTGTCCGATTAAAGTGCCGAGGTGGTGCGGAGCGGACTCTCTGCGTCGGCGGCGTGGTTGTGGGTCAGTTCGGGCCCACGCTGCTGCTGCTGCTCCGCTCGCTCGCTTTGATGTCCTGCGGCACTATACACGTCCCACACAAGGGCAGCTAATACGCGCGCGCGCGCACACGCACACACACGCGCGCGCACGCCCACGGGAGAGCAGGCAAAGTGGGGCTGCTGGCTACACTAATTCAAACCAGCAATGTATTCATAGACACACAGCATTGCCGCCAGGCCTTATCGACACTCTGCACTGTGTGTGTGTGTGTGTGTGTGTGTGCACGCGAGCGTGTTTGCGTGTGTGTGAGTGTGTGTGTACAAGCGCGCCTGACTTTCACCATTCACACGTCCCACGCCACTTGCGGTGGGTTTATGAGAGGTGGATGATATGGAGAGGTGAGACACACGTACCCGGAATCTGCCGCAATCGCACTTCCATTTCTTTTTCGTCTGGCTGTCTTTCATATCTGCAAGTTACCTCATGATGAAAACCCACCCTAAGAAATCTTTCAACGTCATGCCGCCTGTAGTCATACCGAGCGGCGGGCGCCTGCAGTCCTGAGGGTAGGCCAGCCGCCCAGCTCAGCTGCGCTGCAGCGCAAGACTTTGCCTAACCTACAGGCGTCAGCTGCTCTCCACATCTTTCTTCTTTCTTTCTGTCTTGGTGCGTGGTCTCGTTGGCCTCTCATTGGCCGTGTACGATGGAATGTTGCCATATTATTGGTAATATA
>NW_026267171.1:1423144-1426111 GCF_000697945.3 Frankliniella occidentalis | reverse complement strand
AGCGCGCCGCAGGCCAAGGTAGACGCACATTTAGCTCAGCTTCACACGGTTTTAACGTGCGTCTACCTTGTTAGTTATGTTTAAAAACGTCCATAGGGTAAGATGTCCTATGATGGCCACCTTAAGAATGGGCCTGCGCAATGATGGATACCCCTTTTTCTTGTAATGTAGACAACGATGTGAAGTAGTTTGGCTTATTATGCCCAAGTAGGGACCTTACTAGAACATAACTTCAAGGCCAAGATTGTAAAGTGACCAGATTGGCTGGAAATCGAGAAAATAAGTTGCCATTAATGGACAGTGGCCACATTAGTGCACCTTACCCTAGGTACAAAAAATGTCCTTGGTCATTGAGAGTGCACAATGATGATAATGAGTAAATATCATTTTTTAAATTAACAAAAGAATGCCTCAAGTTTTACACAACAAGGACATTTTTCAAGTCGCTATATTAGAGCTGGGCGTGAGCTGGCCAAGTAGCATCGCCGCTCTGACGACAAATAAGGATACTTGTGAGTGCCTCTCTTCCTGCAGAATCCCCAGGAGGCTCTAGAACGACAAGCAGTCCTGTTCGGCCCGGCCGTGGCGCGGGGTGGCGCCGCAGCGTCCATTAGCGGTATGAATCGGGCGGGGCGGGGCGGGGCGGGGGTGGGTCCATCTCCACGTCATCGAGGAAGGGTCCCTTCCAGCCGCCTCCAGTCCCCTTCCACGACCAGCCCTCGCCGGTGTGACGTTCTGACAAGGCGACAGAATAGCGGGGCCTTAAGGACTGCCCTGGGCTGGGCTGTCTGTCTATCCTATCTCTCGTACACCCCTTCACCTCACCCCCGTCTTTCCTTTACCACCTCGCCAGCCACCTTATTGTCTCCTCCACCATTCTCGGGGTCGTTACAACCACCCGCGGCTCATTATCATCTTCATCCCATCAACATCGTGACCAACCATCAAAATCACCCTCATCAACCCCGTCGTCATCGCCATCACACTCACGATTACCATCACCATATTTCATTTCACTCGCATTTTTTAAAACCAGTTGTTCTTCCTCCGCCCCAGCAAACGCCTCACCGAAACCGAAACCCCTCTCACAGAACCCCCCACATTGCTCCCCTTTCCGCTTCGGCCTGAAAGTGTCTTAGTTTTTGACGCAGCCCAGGCCGTTATGTTTACGGCGCTGCACACCGCGGGGCCCGTCTCGCCACACATTCTTCGTAATTACCGGCATTACGCTCCTCCTGCGCTCGCGCCGCCGTGCAGATGTCAGCGCCAGCAGGCCCCCCATGCAGAGAGAGAGAGAGAGAGAGAGAGAGAGAGAGAGAGAGAGAGAGAGAGAGAGAGCGTAGCGTGCACTGCGTGATGGAGGAGCTGAGGTAGCCCCACTCCCCCATATGATTTACACCCTGATCTCATTGCGCCAATTATTGTTGCCATTACGGCACATTATTGTTTGCGGACGTCATCGTAATGGGGTGGCGAGGCCCACTGCAGCGCGGCGGTCAGCCGGCGGCGGCAGCAGCAGTGCGTCAGCGCTAAGCTCCAACCCAACTCGCGACTAACTACTCTGTGAACGGGGCGCAAACAGTCTGCAAACGGAAGAGTCAACAAGCGGCCGAGGAGGGGGGCTCGTCGTCCGGCCCGTGGCGGGGCGGGGCGGGGACCAGGATGAAACCGGATCTGGTTAATGCAGCTGGGCGGGGAAGGGCCGCGTCGGGCTCCGCCCCGGTCGCCGTCGAGGACGACAGAGGGAGGGCTTCGCGAGCGTCATTACACGCGTGTCTGCCCACACGTGGCGTTGGCGTCTGCCCTGCAGATATAAAGGTATCGTCCAGAGAGTACGAACGTTAGTGGGGTTTTTTACCATTCGTCAAATCACGGAAGCTTGGCGCCTGCAAGACTCCGGGTAGGCCATCCCGCAGTACACCCATGCAATCCAGGCGAGATGTTGCCTACCTGCTGGGCGCCGTCAGAGCCTCGCAGTTCAGCAACCGCGAAAGACGCAGACGAACGTACTTTCTGGGGGGTTCCTCCACACTAAAACCTTAAGCACTTTGTTGTGCATAAAACTTGCAGAATTTCATACAGCATACAGCTGCACAATTTTTTGCATAACTGTGTGCAGTGTCTGCTTAATTATGCACAATTTTTTGCATAGCTGTGTGCAGTGTCTGCATCATTATGCACATTTCGTGCACAATTATGCATAAAAAATTTTGCATACTTACGGCTGTAGAAATTTTGCAAGTTTATGCACAACAAAATGTGGTTTTAGTGTGTCGTGGATGATCCCTTTACGATATAACGAATCTCACGTCAGACTGGTTCGTCGTTTGTTCCTAATGCGTTGACTGGAACAGGAGGCACAGCTAGGCCCTAGAGTACGTGGTATTGGTCGTGTCTGGGCTGCCACTGCGAATAGGGAGCACAGGGGCAGGGGAGGGTGGGGGAGGGGGAAGTACCAAGGACGAGGACGAGTGGAGGAATACGATAATGTGTCGCGCACCCCGCCGGACGGACAAAGTTTTGCGCATTGGTCCCCGTGAGGCGGCTTATTGCTGAAGTTCGAGGATACCTGCCGATCCGGGCGCGGCATGGCGTCGTGAGCAGACGGCTGGGGAATAGGGGCGTTAGTCGATAGTCCACGAGCTGCTGAACAAGGACGTCACCGTCCCCTTACCTGCTGCCCCGCATTCGCATCGTCATTAGAAATGAGAGGATGTATTTAAAAAAAATAAAACTGAACGGGAACAGTTATGAAGCATGGAAAAATTATGATGTGGGGAAATAAAAAGCACATTAGGAAGTTTGGGGGGTATATAACCGTTCGTAAACTGCAGTTGAAAATCGCGCGAGTGTATAGTAGGGTTTTGGCGCCAAATCACGAGTTGTGCCTCATCCCTTTCCCTCTCTCCCCTTTCTCTCAGCAGGAGCAGGCACGGTGCCAGCCCGGCGGAGGGAAGTGACGGGGGG
>NW_026267171.1:1404300-1417984 GCF_000697945.3 Frankliniella occidentalis | reverse complement strand
TGGGAGGAGGGTACGAAACCCAAGGTACGGAGACGCCGTAGGTTAAGTAAACGGCATATTTCCGTATGGGCGACCGTGATTATTTTTTACAGTGTGTATGCCGCGTCTCAAACCTACAAACAAGAACGTATGTTAAGAACAACCGCGGCACAATAAGCGCAGCATTCTTAGTTAACCATACGCTCAGAAGTAGAGCAGAGCAAAGGCCAAGCAGAGCGGGTAGAGTAGAGTGAGAGTGCTACGTTACAAATCGATGACAACTACTGAAGGTCAAGATCCCAAAGTTTTGGACCCCAACGGGGCGGTGCTGGAAGCGGCTGCGGCGCTCCCACGTGAGGCTCGGGCCGGCTCCGCCCCAGCCGAGTGTGAAAACACGTCTGTTGCCTCGGCATGACTGTTATTACTGCAGGGCAGGCCAGGGCTGCGCGACCCTTTCAATATGGAAATCGCGTCCCCGTCTCTCACTCTCTCTGTCTCTCTTTCTATCGGCGCGCGGGGCCCTACTCTCTCTCGCTCTCTCTCTCTCTCTCGCACCCACACGCACTTTGGTCGCGAGATGAACCCCGCCGCCCCGCTGACCGAACACACCCTCGCGTCACCCCACCCCAACCCACCCCTCACCCTCCCTCCCCCCACCTCATACCTCACCCACCCTCGCCCCACCTTACCCCTTACCCACCCTCCCCCACCCGCACCAACCCGGCCGGGCACGATGTGATTATTCCACGCATTAAAATCGGATTCTTTCGATTAAGCGTTTCGAAGCTGACTTTTACCGACGGCTGGACTGGCTGGGTCGGCCTTTCGTTGTGTTTCCACCCGACCAGCCGACTGCTGGGCGACAGAAATTAAACATTTGGCATAAAGTCGGCGGGGAAAGGGCGATTTTTCTCGCCACTTATCCCATCAGCACCTCTGCTGGGGACGCCGGTCGGGTCGTGTCGCCCCCTCGCCTCTCCACCCTCCAGTTGACGAGACTTTTGACGCGGAAAAGTTCCGCAGGTCCGGATCACTTTACGCAAGCAAAGCGGCCCCGCGCGGCGGGGAGGCCTAAAGTTCTCGCTGTCGCCATTCGCAAAGTGAATTACGCCCCTCCCCTGTATCAGCGGGGAGCCCCGCGCCCCGCCCCGCCCCACCGCGCCCCTCGAGAGATGTGCGCCGGCTGGGGGGCTCTGCGCTGCGGGGCCCCGGAGGGGGGCTGCGACTCGCCTTGTCGGACGGTGCGCGAGCGCGGTGGGTAAGCCAGCCGGCTAACTTTGATCTCTGTCCCAACCGCCCGGCTCTTCCTTGGGGTTTTCGAAAAAATTTCTCACCGCGCGCGCGTCGAAGTCGACGTGTGCCTTTGCCCGTTTCTCTCGAAAGTGAGACAGAAAGTTTGCGTCTAGCATTCCCCACTCCCCACGCGTCCCCTGTACCCCAGCGCCGCCTTCTCGGAGATTGATAAGGCGTGTGTTATGTATCGGGATGTATGAGAAGTAAATAGAGCGTGGAGAGGGGAGGGGAGGCGGGCCGTGATCGGCGGATCCTATGGGGGAAGGGGGAGGGTGGGCGTTCCCTTTCACACAAGTTTGAGGATCAGGTGTGACTTTCACCAACATGTTCACTTATTTTCCCTGGATAGAGAGCTTAACGCGTAGTTCATTTCACAAGGAATAATTTGAATATACTTTGAACCCTGTAGCTCGGCGGCCCCGAATACAGCCTAACTACTTTAAAAAACGTCATTTCTTTATTTTTTTTTTTTTTTTTTTTGAACACAATTAAATTTGGGATCTTTGATTGAGATTTATTTTGAAACAAAAATAGAAACAAGGTTAGACGCGCTTGCCTAAGATGCAATCTATAGGGAAATCTATGGAGCCCAGTGGAAGCAGTAGCATACCTTATCTACCTCCCACTGCGACTACAATGTACACCGATGCGCATCAAAATTTACTTTATGAGCTAGTTTCTTGAAATCTATTTACGAGTTACAAGTTTTTCTTCGCCATGCGCAAATTATTGCGCGTGATTTCGAATACTTTGTGTACATCCCGTTGGTGTCTAGTGACACTACTTGACCTACTGAACTTCTTGTAGCAAATGGTGCACTCGAATGGCTGTTCTCCAGTGTGGATCCGCTGATGACGTCGCAGTTCATATGAATTATAAAAAATCTTGGGGCAAATGGTGCACTGCTTGATTGACCGTCCATCTGTGTGGATCCGCATAAGTCGTCGCACTGCATATGAATTGGAGAACTTCTTTAGGCAAATGGTGCACTCGAATGGCTGTTCTCCAGAGTGGATCTCCAGGTGACGTCGCAGTTCATATGGATAATAGAACTTTTTGAGGCAAATAGTGCACTTGAGGTGCGTGTCCGTGTGGATTCGCAAATGTCTTATCAGTCCTGAACGACTCGATAGTAATTTGCGGCACACGGTAAATCAAACAGCTGCTCACGTGTGTGATTTGCATATGTGCTCTAAGGTTACTGGATAGGCCAAATTTTTTGCTGCACGACCGTGCACTCGAACGGTTTTTCACCAGTGCGATGCGTGTGCGATGAGCTTGCTTCGTGACTTCGAGGTCTTTCTGCATCACACGTCAGTGACATGGTGAATAGGTCAGATGGAAACAGATTATGACGATTGTCGGATCTGGAAAGAAAAGGAAAAAAAGATGTCACCTTTGGATAAGAACCCAGAAAAATCAGGAGTATTAGCAAGAACGAGCAAAGACCCGACATCATCTTAGTCACACATACCAAAAAAAAAAAAAAAAAAGGCGTCTCGAAAATCCCCGCCCCTGGCTGTAAAGCTATTTTTTTATTTATTTTTTCGCAGCGTACCGCGCGGGTTCGTCGGCACAGAGGTGCGAGCGGCTCATGTGTCGGACCTCGATACGGTGCATGACATTATGATGAAGCGAGCGTGCAGTGCGCGGCCGAGCGAGAGCCTCATGGTCATAAATTATTCTCATTATAATATGGGTCGATAATATCGTTTCAGCGGCACTGATTAATCGAAAGCGGGAAGCGACAGCACGGCCGCGGGGTCAACCGGACATGAGAACGGGCAAGGAGCGAGGAAGGGCAAGGAGCGAGTAAGCACGAGGAGCGAGCAAGGGCGGTGGCCGCACGAGCGGGGCTGACTGTCGCGGGCAAGCCTCGCTTGTCCTGGGCGCAGTGCAGCCATTTGTTCTCCTATTGGAAAGCGGATTGCCGCCTTCCCTCTTATAGGAGGAACACCTTGGCCACATTATTTATCGCCCTTCTGGAGGGGGAAAAATAACGGAGGATATTAGTGGGAAATATTTCTCCTTCAAGGTTAATACAGCACTCAGCTAAACGAGACACAACTCATTTCTTTCTCGCGCAACCCCCAACCTAACGGTCACGTTGCAGTGTAAATGCTCATGGAAATGTTGGAGAGACGCGCAAACTTCGTCAGCGAGCAGCATCTCGACCACCTGACCTGACAGCCGAGATGTGCTCGTGTGTTCATTCCGAGGTAATGGCGAGGAATCAGAATTATCGTTACAATAATCTATCGAGATACACGATGACCGTTACATTTTTTCAAAGCTGCATCAGTGTGAATCAAAGTCAGCATTAATAACACGTCGGGGAGGGGAAGTGCGAGGGGAGATAAGCGCAACCGCTTGTACAGGTTTGCTATTTTATTTTTTTGCTTTCCATGTATATTTTAGAAAACATTAAGCAAGATCCACTTGAATGCACAATTTCATAAAATGTCAGCAGGGTAGAGTTTGTCGAGTAAAGAGTAACGGCGGGCAGAATAGCGCTTGGACCTTTCCACCACTTACAAGGGTCGTGTCGCGGGGGTTGGAGTGCGGGTGCGGAGCAGTTGTGCAGGACATCAAAATTGGTTGGCACCTTCAGCACAAGCAGCCAACCACCAGCCCGCCTTAAGTAGGGCCCGCCCCCCTGCCCCCCGCCCTCTGCCAGGCAACAATGTTGCTTCCTCCTGAGTGCCGCTTGGCGCGCCACTCCACGCCACTGCGCTGCGACTGGTGCATAACGCTCTCGGCTGACTCAGCAGCCTCACTGCCGCACAGCCGCAGCACGTAATTTGAATGTCTGACGGCCCTTGCTTGCTTGTCGCCCGAAGGTCAGTACCTCCCGCTACAACATGTTACGGCCCCCCAGATGGTGCTACTTGTGCTGCTGCTGCCTCGCAGAAAAGGACATGAAAAGGCGTAGGGTGAAGAGTTCTACAGTTAGAACTGGCGAACTAAAGAGTTCTACAGTTAGAACTGGCGAACTAAAGAGTTCTACAGTTAGAACTGGCGAACTAAAGAGTTTTACAGTTAGAACTGGTGAACTAAAGAGTTCTACAGTTACAACTGGCAAACTTTCAGTTCTACAGTAAACCGGCAAACTACTACACACTTACATTAGCATAGAGTAAGCCTGTTTGTTCCTCAGTCTCACTGGGCACAAGGAAAAACAGGCACGACGCATACAGTGTGCAAACAGAAAAATAATTTCTGCACCATTTTGGTGTAGCATTTTTTTTTGTGGGAAAAGGAATGCGTCCGTGTGGGGCATTGTGCGGTCCGGCGAGTACTTCCAGGCCGTTGCCCAGCCAATGTCTCGCGAGGATAGCCCCCGCCCGCCCTACCCGGCCCGGGCACCTGTCTCTCCTCTCCCTACTCTCCTGCTTCGCCTCTCCCCGCAAGGAACAGGTGGGGGCCTCCCTGCGCAATGGCTGGAATAATTGACCCCCATTCAAATGCAAAGCTTTCCCCGCATAGTATTTCAGCCGACTTACAAGGATCCTTGGCGTTACAAGAAGAGCGAGTGCCGTGGCACGCGGCACAGCGGCACGCGGGTCACCAGCGTGGAAAGGGGGAACAGAACGGATCGGGTTTGATCCCGGCCAGACGCAGGAGCAACGCCCCATCGTCTAGTCCGCGCATTCTACCGCCGCAAACGGCCCGAACAGCCCAGTGTTCCTCGCGCTAACGGAGTAACGCAGAGAAATAATTAAAAAGAAGCCGCTCGCCCGGGCCACACTTTCATGGCCGTAACTGACATATTCAAGAGGCAAGGATGGTCTCGCTCTGGCCGCGACGGCGTGGCTGCTGGCGGGCAGATTACGGCGGCGAACCACCTTATCGCCCCCCCCCCTCCCCTCTCTCTTTCTCCTGCTCTCTCTTTACAACTTGGTTTCTCTGTTTTTGCGCAGGTGAGTGGAGCGGCGCGGGCTACACGAGCGCGAGGCATTGAACAGATCTGGTTATCCTTGAGCGGCAACGGGCGGTAATGGTAAGACAACCACTCATAATAAGAAAGTAAATTTCAGTGGCCCTGAAGAATATTTAGAATGTTGGTTTCGTAATATTGTTGCAAATTTGCAATATACGTGACATCCCTGCTTTCATAAAAATTGAAATTGACGTGTGACCAGTTTAAAACAGAACAAATATGTCATTGATTTGCGCACGAATATCGGCACCTAATCCATGGCCGCACCTTGGAAGCGACGACCCCCTCGGTCCCTGCCGCCTTCACGCTGAAGCTGCTGCTGCTGCCCCCTCTCGACCGGGCGCGGCGTCTTGCCTCGTCTTGTTCGCCCGAATCGAGTTTGTCAGAGTAATTGTGTCGGAATAATCCGCTTTGCCGACGAACCGCGAGCGGAGTGTGGTCCGACGTGCGCGCGCCTATTGCATTTGATGTCTGCTCCGAGTAGGGACCCGGAGGAGCGAGGCAACAGCGAGAGGCAAACGCGTTGCAAAGCATACTGCAAGTGCCTGCAAAGCGAGAGGGATTGAACTGTGATGCAGCCCAGCGCTTGTTGCGGTAACGTTTCAACTGGTCTACCCTTCCCGGAGCCGGCAGGGCCTAACACATGCTCGACTTGTTCGACTCGTCGCCGGGGGCGGGAAGAGTAACGGCCGCGGAGAGGCCAGATTTACATTCAATCCGCTCGAGGAGGTAATGCGCGGGCGGGGGGCGGCGGGGTGCGGCTGGGGGTGGCGGGGGGGATCGGCCGTCTGCAAACCACCGCAATGGGACGCACTTCGAAAGCAGGAGGTGTCTAGTCGCACCTTTAAAAAGTAATGGTGGTTTAGTGCCATAAAGTGGGCATAAAACCGCCAATGGCAATAGCTATTGGTGCCTCATTTCAAGCTACTCAGTCTCAGTTGATTCAGAGGATTTAAAAATTTCGGAATTGAGAAAGACATTCAACTTAAAATAAATTTAGCACCCCTGCTAAGCAAAGCCAGTGTACGGGGTAACGATTGTGACAACTTCACGTCCAGGGTACGCGAAAATAAAGAAAACACACACACACCCACACACACAGAAATGTAAGAGAAGTAATACGTTTCAGATTTATCACACCCGTGCTGCGCTCGGCGCCGCCAGGCATGCATCTCTTGGGACCGTACCAAGTCCGACAGATCAAAGTGAGAGGCGCAGCGGCGGCAGCCTGCAGCACCAGCCCCGGCCGCAGCCGTCCACTTTTGGCACTTCTGACAGGTCTGAGCTGCTGGCTGGTAGGGCCACCGCCGCCGCGCTACCCGATGGCGCAGGGCCCGGACGTCAGCACGACTGTACTCTCCGGGGAGGAAGGGTGGAATCTTCTCTGACCACCGACCTCTCTCGCTGTCGGGACCGTGCCCCGCTTACTTTCAGCATTGGGGTGCAACAAGAAATAAAGTCGTTGCGAGAACGCGCCCGTGCATAGCCACGATGTGAATCTCAAAGTGCGCTATTCCAATTTACGGCATGCTCTGGAAACCAAAGTGTGTACATGTGTGCGTTATTAACTGAATACGAGGGGTGCCCAACTCTAAAAAATCGTGTACACCTGATTACCAAAAAGTGACGATTACCAAGGATTACCAAAGATTACCGAAGATTACCGAAGATTACCGAAGATCACCAAGGGTTTCCGAAGATTACCACTGACAAAAGATTACCAGAGATTATTAAAGATTGCCATTGATTACCACAGATTACCAGTGATTCCGAAAGATTACCAGTGATTCTCAAAGATTACCAGTGATTCTCAAAGATTACCAGTGATTCTCAAAGATTACCAGTGATTACCAAAGATTACCAGTGATTACCAAAGATTTCCAGGAATTTCCTGGCTGGATTACTTAGTGATTACCAAAGATTACCCGATGATTACCAACGATTACCTGGTGATTACCAACGATTACCTAGTGATTACCAGGGATTACCGGCGATTACTAGGGATTACCGGTGATTACCAAGGATTACCGGCGATTACCAAGGATTACCGGCGATTACCAAGGATTACCGGCGATTACCAAGGATTACTGGCGATTACCAATGATTACCGGCGATTACCAGGGATTACCTACTCTGTGTACACCTGATTACCTCAGTTGGGCACCCCTCGACTGAATACATGTATGCAGCAAATACTGCGTATATGATCATGTATGCAGCAAATAGTGTGTATACACTGATGTGTTATGTACTTTATTTTGTATGTAAGCTACGCACATTTGACAATGTACGTAATTACGTATGAAATTGTACACAATTACGTAAGATTAATTGTACACAAGCATTACGTAAAAAACTGTACATAGTTACCTACAAAAGATAAAGTAGTCCTCCGTGATCAGTTTTACAATTTAGAAATGGCACTGCTATGCAAAAACACAATGTGCATAAGCTATGTACAAATTCCGAAGTGTGTGGAAGCTGCAGCCGCCGTTGCTTCATATAATTTGTAATAAATTTCAAATTGTACGTAAGCTACAGACTTTTTTGTACGTAAGCTACAGACTATTTTGTACGTAAGTTACAGACTTTTTTGTACGTAAGCTACAGACTTTTTTGTACGTAGCTACGTATGTTGACAGACGTACGTAAGCTACGTACAAAATCTTACGTAGTTACGTACAAAAAAGTACATAGCCCCTCAGTGTATACATGACCATGTATGCAGCAAATACTGCATGCATGGCCAGGTACACACTTCGGCACACATCTTTTAGCATAGAGCTCTACGTGTGTACATTGCCATGTATGCAGTATTTGCAGCATACATGGTCATGTACACACTATTTGCTGCATACATGATCATGTACGCAGTATTTGCTGCATACATGTAGGTATTCAGTAAATAACGCATACATGTACACACTTGGGTTTCCAGAGTGATTGCAAAATAAAAGTTTCATCAGAGTGACACGGTCGTTTCTATACAAAATGTGTCGTACATTTGCAACTGACGAGTCTTATGCTTGCCGATTAATTCCATCGACAAGTAGTTTAAAAAAAAATCAAATTTCAATTTTACGACACGCGTCAAATGAACACTTCTCCCATAAAACATACATTTTTTTTTTCACCGTGCCCTCGGTGGTAGTCGTCGTGCGTGATGCAGTCGCGCGGCCTCCCCTGCAATGGCTGTTGACCTAGGCGCAGAATGCAGCACAAGCCTACGTGCCGCGCTGTTAGATAAGGAGGCGTAAGGAGGACACCCCGGGGGGTCCGCCCCGCCCTACCCCGCCCCGGGGGCCTAAGCGCCGAGCGTAACGACGTGCGACGCCCCCGCCACGGGGAACGGTTTACGGCATCATAACTTTCTCTCATCTCTTCGCAATGAGCAAAAGGCCCCGTGCCGCGCGCCGGGGCCAGGCAAATATAACACGCGGCACCCAGGGAGGGGGAGCAGCAGGAGAGCGCAGCCACAGAAACTTATCCGTCTGGCAGCCGTGTGTCCTTGTTTGTGGCTTTCATCTGGACCCCCGCCGAGTGGGCTTTACGTCGACAGCGATCAAATTTAATTCCGGTTTACGGCCAGGTGGATCTTCCCCGCGGCCTTCTTTAGGGCGCTGCTGGGCCCCGGAGAAAAAGGAGGGGTCAAGGCTTCGGGGCAGGCGAGAGAGAGAGAGAGAGAGGGGGGGGGGCAAGACTGTGGGGACAGCAGGGCCAACGCGGCGCCGGGCAAATTTGCCACCGCTTCCTGTGGTTGGGGCAGGGCAGTGTGTATGTGTCACACACACATAGTGGGAGGGGGAGAGAGTGGGCAGGGGTAGGCACCTGACCCCTGGTCGCACTGTGCCCGGCCCTGTGATTGATTGAGAAGCTTGATGGATGGGCCAATCGCGGTGGGCCGGTGGGCGACGACCCCCCGACTCCCCCTCCCCGTTTTATGTATAAACTAGGAAAAAATGTTACTCATTATTTTTTGAGCTAAAATATATTATGATTTCGATTTTGGGGCAATTTCAGGAAGGAGTGTCCGTACGTCACGTGATTTGTGAGCGACTAGGAGGTGCTACGGCTTCGTACAAAGAGGTGGGAATTCAGGACACGTGTTGTAAAACAACGTGGCGCCTCCCAGTCGCTCACAAATCGCGTGACGGACAGACATTTTTGACCCTTTTTTTCAGGAATTGCCCTGCAATTCCAACGTTTCTGTGTATATTTTTATATTTTATGTTATCCAGAGCACATTCAGACTTAACTACGAATTCATTTCACAAGTTCGCTGGTTGGCGGGTAGCAGTCACTGGTAGCGCATCAGTAACACGATCCCAGTGGAGCATGAAGAACACAGAAGCACAAAAAGAGGCAAAAACGGGGCACATGAGAGAGAGGCAGAAGAGGGGGGGGGGGTGGAGAGAAATGCAAGCGTAATGGGAGGAGTCGGACACAACGGGTTGGGGGGGGGTGGGGTAGGACTCCAGGGGCATCTCACTGCACTGACAGGTCCCGGTGGTCCAGCCATGTCCTGTCGGCCGCCCCACTCCACCCACCCTGCCCCGCCCCGCCCGGCCACACGCCGGCAGCAAGGGCCCGGCCGGCTCACACAATGCCCTGAGGGGCCCGAGGAGAGCGCACTGGACCCGGCTCCGAGTACCTGTGCCTGCCTGCCACGGTGTCACGCCGCGTCACGCCCGCGTCACACTGCGTGACTGTCACACGTCCGGAGCGCAGGGGGCGGCGGCAACCACGGCTGTGTGCTGTTGACGCGCTGCCCGGCCCGGAATCCCACAGCAGTCGGGCTGCCAGACAAACTGCCTTCCTAGTGTTTTTATTTGCGCGAGAGGAAGCTTACTTCAACATCGACCGATGATCCCCATGCTGCCGCCTCGGGCGGCTTGTGTCCCTAAAGCGACTGCCGAGCAGTAGTGGGGCGCGCGTGCGAATGCGCGAGTTTACGATCGGATGGATGGATATGCCGTTTTGTCTCTCCCTCTCCTTACCCCTTGAGCCTCCTCCGCGCCTCTGGATATCGAGACCCCACCCCACCTCTCCCCTCCGTTTGGTTTCCCCCCGAACCTGCTCAGAGCCATTACGACCTAATATACGTTTAATGCCCCTTGGAGGCAGGCGACCCGCCGAGCGCCCTTTGCCCCGCGCGCCCCGCCCCGCCTTGCTACGCCAAGCCCCGCCACACCCACCTGACCAGGACGCGAGTCACACCGGCCTATAAATCACGAAGCCTATTCCTTGTATTTTTTATATCTCTCTTCTCCTGCCTATTCCTTTAAGCACCAAATGTTTCTTAATTTGTGCGATGCCAAAACCCTACACGCTCTGATACAATGTGGCCTGGACTGGACACCTCACTTCCTAGTCCAGAACTCTAGCAAAGTACTCAATGTACAAGAGATACCTGAAAGTATTTTAACACGGTGTTGAACAATTGCGAATGATTATGCCAGCTAACCACTTCACATACGGTTAAAACCGGTTAAAACCTTGCAATGCAATGCCAACGCCAACTCCTAAGCAATTATGAAGGATTTGGCATTTTGCTTTGCAAGGTTTTAACTATGCACACCAGTGTAGCCAGTTGGGGCTTTCTGTTTAACTGCACTGCGCCATTATTCTACATTTCAGACGGGTTCAGACGGTGAAGGCTATAACGCCTCTCTAACGATGCGGAAACGGTTGGGAACTAGTAAATTTATTTGTCGCGCTGCAGGGGCTGGCGGCAGGCTGGAGACGGATCTCGCGAGCACTCAGCGCTGTTCGTGCGAGAAAAACGCGCAGATGAAGCGCGTGTAGTTGCCTGTCTGCCTCACAGGGCCCTGCCCCCTCTCTCCTCCCCCCTTTCCCTCGGGTGTCTGGCTCCAGCCGCCATGCCCCCTTCGGCTTGCCTTGCATCGCACCGTTATTAAATTTTGCCCACGGGGTGCCACCGCGTATGGCCTATCACCTCGCGCACGTGTGTGTGTGTGAGTGTGTGCGTGCGCGCGTGCGCGCGCGTGTGTGTGTGTTAGGGGGACGAGCTCCACCCGACGGTTATATATTACCTTTCACCCTTCGTGGTCAGTCTTTCCCACACCCTTACCCTCTCTTTTTTTCCCCTTACCGGTGGAAGGCAGTAATTTTACTGCTTTTCCCACCTATTTTTTTTCAGGGGTGATGGGGACTTTTTCGCCATGAGATTTCTTTGAGACTGGCGTAATTGAATAATGCCTGTTACCTCTACCTCCTTTAGCTCAAAAGCAAACATGATTTCATTTGTCAGATTTTCAGTATTTGTAATTTGTTCATACTAATTTATCCATATATTTACATACAGATGTAAATTGACAGGCTGCCCTTCACCCTTCACCCTGCTCCTCCTTACCCCCCTGCTCCCTTACAAGCCCCTCCCCCCCCCCCCGTGACGCTGCAGCCTCTTCCCAAGGCGGCGGCGTTATATGACATGGCGACATGTTTTGCCCCCCTCCGCCGGCGGGATTTAGGGAGTGGGGGAGGGAGGGGGGCTGATAGGATGTTGCCCGCCCGTGCGTGATGGAAATTATTCCCCGCAGCAGCCCAGGTGTTCGCACGCTCCCACGCACGCACGCACGCACGCACGCACGCACGCGCGTGCACACCTGGCTCGACATCTAATCAGGTGTGTCAACTTTGATCATATTGTACGCAGGGCACCCGCACCGTGACGGGGCTGCGCACGGTCGTTTCCCTCTAGACTAAAAAATATAAAAACAAAACATAACAGTAAAGAGGAACGACGAAGTAATCGCAGGAGAAAGCTGGCGGTGGGAGCGCGGCGCTCAGCGCCCACGCGGTAGGCACGCGGCGCGCGGCGGTGCGGGCGTGTTGCCTACCCTCCGATCCACAGGCGCACTGGCAGGCGGGCGCTCACCACCTCAATCAAGGCTGCAAGTCCAACGGGATGGGCAGCGCCCGCGCTGTCTGTCCGCCCTCGATCTGCCAGACATTGGTCGGCCCCCTCCTCCCCCTACTCCTCCTCGACGACCGCATGTGTGTCTAGGATAGTGTAACGTAGGACGCCGGACTCCTCCGCCGCCGCCGCGGCGCTGCGTTCCTTCGCCTTTCCTCTGGCGCGAGTCAGACAGACAGTCTGGCAGACAGACTGATCCCTCTGACGCTTTTATTGGGCTCCCGGTATGCCGTCACGTGACGAAACGCCTCCCCCCCCCTCTCTCTCTCTCTCTCTCTCTCTCTTGCTTGCCACGCGCCGTGCGATAGGGACGGGGCGCGCGTCACTCCGGGTGCAACGAGGTTATAATCCAGTTAGATTATTTGCACCCGCGCGTGGTGTCGGGTTGCTGCACCCGTCACTCGGCAGACGCGACGTCAAGCTCTCCTTCTGTAGCACCCCCTGTTCCAGTAGTTTGTGCCGCCCAGCCGACCACCCCCAAAGCGGCAGTGGCTCACCCCGTTCCTCTCCACCCTTCTCCAGCGAGAGGGACGGCAACAAAAAAATATGTTTGTAATAGTTGGGCGTTGGGGCGCGAGGGTCGTGGGGGCAGCGGGCAAGGCAGCCCAGGAATGCCGCCGGCGCCGGCCGGGCCGGGCACAGCCGGGCGCGACTGCAACCTTGTAGACCGCCGGCCTCGCCCGCCCGAGCCACAACACAGCGCCGCCGGCCCGCAAACGGAGTCGCAGCAAACTACGGGGGCCGGCGGGGGCCACCCGGGGCAGAACGCTCAACCAAGACCATACCGGGTATAATTTTTACCGTGCCGAAAATGGGATCTCACCCCTTTTTAAATGTTTTGCGTTCGAGTGGGTTTGTTGAATCCCTGACGTTGTTTACATACTTTCCCCCCTCTTGGCGCTTTTCGCAGATAGTTTGCACAGTGCTCAGCGTACTACACCGAACAGGGGGAAACTCTCGCCGGGCCTGAGAGTGCGTGTCAGCGGAATAAAGAGGACGACCAAAAAGTTATATTCACGGCGACGCAAAGTATGTCGGGGCGGTGGCGCTGGCGCTGTCCGGCCGGGCGACAACTCCTCCATCATTTAGAGCTGAGCGTGTTTCGATGTCGGGACGCACGGCTCGCGGGCGAACGAATGCGAAGCGTCCCGGACAAACTTTTGCGGGCAGGTGTGGGCCGCGAGCGGCGCGTGCGCGTCCCGTGCGAATGAGAGCCGACAGCCAGCGAGCAAACTATTTGCAACAAACTAATTATTTGCGACGATGAAATGAAGGGAGGGCGTGACTGGGCGGGCGGTCGGCCTCTCGCGGTGCGCACGACGGGTCAGGTGCCCTGTTTCGCCTGCCCTTGCCCTCGACGCGTCTTGGGGCGCCTGCGAGTGTTTTTAGCAGATGGACGGCCGAAAACATTTCTCTGCGTTGGCGCTCCAAATGAATGGGCGCGCTCCCCTTCCATTCGATCTCTCATTCCATTTCCAGCCCTTCCCTCTCCCTTTGGGGCGCGCTGCCTAGCGCCCCTTCACGACCCCCCCCCC
>NW_026267171.1:1403357-1404250 GCF_000697945.3 Frankliniella occidentalis | reverse complement strand
CCACCCCACCCGCGGCGCGCCGCGGCGCCTCCCCCGCCAAGAAGAAGATGCATTTCTATTCAAATCATACACGCACCTCACGCCAAATATTATCATTTCGCATGCCGCCACGTATCCGCTCCGCACTCGACGCCCGCCAATGAGCGTGCAGGAGTCAGGCACGTAACACACACACACGCAGCACACACACACGCGCGCGCACGCGCACACACAGAGTGTATTACATTCCGAGAGGACGCTTCGGAATCTTATTATCATGCCATTGCATGCCAACACATTAAAGCAAAGCAGCACGTTGGCAGCTCAAACGGTTTTTTCTTTTAAAAAATATTTTTAAATTTGAGTTTGTTTTGTTTTGGCCGTTCTTTACTTTTTCCAGTCGCTCTAAATAACGAACGAGTGACCGATAAGTGGCTTTTGCCCTGTATCCTTTTGGGTGCCGTTGAGTAGATTTCAATTACTTATTATGTTGGAACTCGCGGGCCCCACTCTTCTATGCCACGACCACGCGGGAAGTGAAGGGTGGGCGGGGCGGGGGCCAGTGGCACACACCCACGATAGGTATTCATCCCACACTGACAGCCGCATTACCGGGTCGCGAGCGCGCACGTTAAGCGTTATTGGTTTCACGGCTATGAATATTTAACAAACGTGTCACACATCTCTCTTTCTTTTTTTCTTTTTTCTTTTTCACCCAACGCCGCGCGCACCCCTTGCTGCGCCATGCTAGCCCGTCCTCCTCACCCTCATCTCGCATAGGAATCTGCCGTCTGTTTCCTTCCCCGCCGAGGCGTTTTGAGAAGTGTGTGACTGCGTGGGTGTGTCTGTGTGTGCGTAGGAGGGAGGGGGGGAGTGAGGGAAGAGGTACCGCGAGAGAATGCGTATGTGATGCT
>NW_026267171.1:1399248-1401692 GCF_000697945.3 Frankliniella occidentalis | reverse complement strand
TCCCCCCAGTAATGATTCGTGCTTTGGCCGGGCCGCCCCCGCCGCTGCCGTCCTTTTGTCTCTCCCCGCCCCGCCATTTCTCATCATACCGCCCGTCTTATTCTGCGGGGCGCGGCGTTATTTAGGTGGCCGTGACGGTCTATCATGCCTCCTTATAAGGAGAGCGTCCCCGCGAATTATTTTGTGGCGCGCCGGCGTAATAAGGTGCCGGGGCTAAATGTGGATGCACGACCCTCCCGGGGCTGGCACGTCCACCAGGAGGACCTTCTCACTCACTGCTCAGTGTCACAAAACAAGCCTACAGATACCGACATTACAACATTGTACACCTCCTGCTCATGAATTAGTCTTTTATGGGGACTTTGTGCCACTCACCTACGATTGACACTTTTAAAAAATACAGTCTCAAGTTTTTTTTTTTTATAATTGACAGTTTCAAGCAGTATATGGTTTTTCGCATTGCTTCTCCCTATTTCAAAAAAAAAAAAAATAATACTTGGGACCACCAGAACCAGAATCGATAAAACATTTCAAACGCTCTAAAACAAATCGTATACCGTCGAATACGTTTCTCTCACAATGTTAATGTGGACAATTTTTACAATCTCAGAGCGAAATTCATATCGAATCTATATCGTTTCGACGTCGGTTCTCCCATTTCGACATCGTGTCGATGTCGATTCAAAGGCAATTTTGCACTGGGAACAATCTTAACCATTTTCTCCACTGCTATCGGGGCTGCATTTGGCACTAAGACTCACAAAATAAAACAAAAAACTAAAGTCGCACGAACACGTGGTTTTTCTGGGTGCGCATCGTCACGGATAAGGAGCCCGGGCGCACGCCGCATCGAGTACCACTCTTGCTCCGCGCTTTGCGACGCTTTGCATAATTTCCACATAAAAGCGAGGGGCGCCGGGGAGGGCCGTCCAGTGTCGCCCAATATTGTGCTAAACATGATGCATGAAATTGCCCGCGCAGTGTGTACTTCAATTAGATCACTGTTCATTTGCATTACACTACGATCCCCCCCGCGGTGCAGCGTCGGGGCTGAAGGCAGTGTGTGCGTGTGTGTGTATTGGTGTGTGCGTACGTTGGCGAGTACAAGCTCGTGTCGGTGAGACAGAACGTGGGGGCAGATAGGCTGCAGTCTGCAGGGGGAGGCATACACGGGGGTTTGGAGGAAAGGGGGGGGGGTGCTGCTGTAGGGATTAGAACAAGATGGATGGAATAAAGAAAGGGGGGGGGGGGGGGGGGCTTGTTGCGGCGTTGTAGCGCCTGCACAGGTACAAACGCAAGACGGTAATAAATAGCGCCCGAGACAAAAGAATTTCAAAGTGGGGGAGGAAGAGAAATAAGCGTGCCGTGTCGTATGGATGGCGGCCCTAATCCCAGACATGCGTCTCGCACGCGCCGGCCTGACATCCACAACCACGGTCAATGGAAAACTTAGCCTCACACGTTTCACGCACTGTAGGGCAAATTTTATTTAAATGGCAAATAACTTTACAGCAACAACAACCGATTTAATTTTTTTTTCCCCCCAAATAATGGTAGAAGTAAAATCCACTTTGTAATCCAAATAAAGTGCAAGTAAACGACAGCTCACTAGGTTCGCGAACCTTGATCAATGTGGGCGCTGATGCGGCCGTGAACAGATCATCGCCTGGCAATGTAAGGAGGTCCGTGTCGAGCAGCGAGCGGCACCCGCTCAAACACAACGCGAGTTTGTTCTTGCACCGCAGCCGCCTGCAGTTCCATTCCCTTTTTGAATACATCAGATCGGGGCGTGGCGGGGTGGGGGAGCAGGACTCGCCCCTGCCCGACGCCTTGCCTTGGCACCGCCGGCGCTATGCGTGCATTTCTCAGACATTCACCGTGATCGCCCGGGACCTCATCTCGGGGATGAAGTGGGCGGGGTGGGAGGGGGCCCGCGGCGAGCAGACGGCTGAGGAGGCGGAGCAGGAGGGGGGGGGGGCGTTAGGTCGCGAGAACAAGGAGATATTATTACTGCTAATGCATTATTATGGAAATAAGATAGAAAAGGCGGCAGGGGCGGCGCGCACGCATGCACTTAGGCCCTTGTTGCTGAATCACCATCGCGTGGCCGGGGGCCCCTTTCGCCACCCGGCGGGCGCTGACAGGCGGTCGTGCTAGCCGTGCAGCTGCAGTGACACGGCAAGGTGGGCCGCCCGCGTCCACGCCATGGGCTGCCATTGGCCCACTCCTGTCCGTCACGGAGCAGGCTCTTCCTCTTTAGTAATTTGGATACTATTATAGGATTTCAGAGGAATTAAAAATAGTGATTACAAAGATGGTTCATGAAAAAAAGTAATCAGAACATGGTGATGCCAAAAACAGTGAATAAACTTCTGGCTGCACATGCGCATTTAATTTCTCTTTTTTACTTTCAAATTTTAAAAGTCGCAAGTCATTCATTAATT
>NW_026267171.1:1393287-1394068 GCF_000697945.3 Frankliniella occidentalis | reverse complement strand
CCCCCACCGCACCCCATATTGTTTATGGTGCGGCATCGTGTCGAACGTGATTGGTTTCTCGATAGCGGCGGCGCGGGCGGCATGCACACAATTTTTTTTTTCATCGTCGGCTCTCTCTCAAACACATTCTCTCTCTCCCTCTCTCCCTCTCTCCCTCTCTCTTTGTTCCGCCTGCATGTTCAAGTACGAACAAGTGTTATCTCCCTGTCCTCCTCTCTTGTCTCCCAGCAGCTCCCGGTTTGGATTCGCCCTCTTTCTCTCTCTCTCTCTCTCTCCCCCTCCCCAGCCTTCATGCTCCTCATCCCTGAAGGAGATCGATGAGCACGGCGCCGCCGCCGCCACTGCGCGACGATCTGATTTCATTTATTGCCTTTATGCAAGCCGAGGAGCGGCTTGTAGGCGCGCGGGCCGCACGCGCCGCCACACCGCGGGGGCAAACAGACCGTCAGCTTTCCCTTCTTCTATTCTTAGATGTGGGAGCGCCGTGCCGGTGTCCTCCCGCCATGGCCGCAGTCTGCGAGGCTCGCATTTAACTTGGCGTGATCAGTATATTCGGCGTTTATGGAGCGAACGAAGGAAAACGAATTGGAAGATGGCTAAGGCATCCGCTAATTTGGACTGAGAGCAGAATATTAGCTAGCCTAGGTTTAGCTTGAAAATTTCGAAAACATTAGTTCAAACTGTGTTCCAGAACATAAAGCAACTGGCTGTGAACGTGAACGCTAATATCTAACCTCTTAGCTAATAATTATTGCTGAGCTTAACTTGAACTTGAAATTAA
>NW_026267171.1:1390258-1392422 GCF_000697945.3 Frankliniella occidentalis | reverse complement strand
CCCTCCTCCCTCCTCTCTCCCCCACGGCAAGGGGAGGCGGCGGTGCAGGCCGCACGGCCGCGGCTAGCGAACGACTGCAATTCGGCCGGCTTGGGGGCGGTATCCCTGTGAGTGCGCCCGCGTCAGTCGGTCTCTGCAAGTAAAGACTAAAATCTTCGAAAAAGAATCAGCAGAACAACTTAATTTTAATCTGAAGGCTGTTTTTCTTTTTCGTGAATAATTCTTGAAAAACTTCGTCCGTTTGTGATGTCTCTTTCAGTCGCACACCTTACTGGCGTGGTACGTAGCATCCACCGCCGCAACCTGTATGGTGGCGCTGGCATGGCATGCGGGTACCTGACGAGGTTTACCATCCTCCGCGGAGGGCTGAAAAGTTTACTGGAGCAATGTAGACGCTCCCGGGCGCCCTGAGCGTACGGGCACGGTGGCACGGTCCCCATTGGTAGGTCGTGCACAGGCGCGCGCACAGGCGCAAGCACGCGCTCAGCAGGCAGCGGCCGAGCTACATCCCCCCCCCCTCGAGAAGTACAGGGCGCAGAGCACAAGTTGGCGGCTGGCGAAAGATTTGGGCCGGGCCGCGAGAGATTTGGGCGGCGCCCCTCCTGGCTGCCAGCTCGGCGGGGCGGCACTGCCGGGCGGCGCGGAGACGTGACTTGCATGGAGCGATCTCTTTCTTGTTCTCGCCAGCTCATTTCCTCCCGTTTTACGCCCCTAGTTTCGCTAACCTAGTCAATCATTCGCTATCCCCCCACTGCTCTCGAGCGATAAAGGGGCTGTAACAATACTAACGGTAACAACTGTTATTACTGTCGTCATCACTGCTATGCCAGGAAATATTTCGATTAACAAAATAGGAAACATTTGTTCTTTTCGGTCCAAACATCTTGAATATGGACGAACGCGGTGTGCTGGTGCACGGTTAACAAAAAACAAAACAAAAAAAACTCGGAATCCAAGGTGTAAAAAGAGAGCGAATTTCGAGTTTTGGAGTTGAGGCAGAATCTCGACTTTTAATGAATCCTCTCAGTTTCGATCATAAAGCCTGATTCCGAGCTAACGAGCTCGAAATCCGGGAATCTTTTCTCAAAATCCAGGAAGAGTTTCCCGAAAACGGGTAGAGGGTGACTCGGTTTTAGAGACACGATTACCCGATTTCGAGATCGGTAGCTATCGGAATCAGGCCAGCCTAGGAAATCGAGTTTTTCGTTTACCGTGTGGAGATGGAGTTCGTATTACAATGCTTGAAAATTCATTGCAAGCTGCAAAGAAAATAGTTTGCAATACGAACTATTCTTTGCAAGTATTTTGCAGTGCTCCTCAGCTCCGTGATGACCGTCTTCTCGATGACCACGTCCGTGGTACACCTATTCTCCTCTACGCCCTCAACCCCCTCCCTTCCCCCCTCCGACCTAATAAATGTGTTTTTAAGAGTGTAAGGCGATGCCCCGATCGCGATCTGTCTGGGCATAGACACGCGACCGGCACATTAGCAAGTCATTGCTTAGCGATCGGCGAGATAGACCTCACGTAGTTCTCTCTCTCTCTCCCTCCCTCCCTCCCTCTCTTCAAAGTGCTCAGGGCACTGCGCTGGGTCCAGGCTAGAGAGACTTAGAAAAACAACGACGTTAAAAATGTTAATCTTTATTTGCAGTGTCAAACCCTGCCCAACTCGGTGAGAAAATACAAGCAAACGTACAGTCCCATTAGAAGCTATTCGAATCAATATTTCGTGATTTTTTTTTGGTGAAAGACGGCACTCAAAGAAATATTACCCTGTATGTGGGCGTTTGGAGATGAGCAGTAAATATATGTCGAATTTCTTGTTGCACACTGTACACTCAAAAGGCTTTTCCTCTATGTGCGATGTGCGTTCGGAGATGACTACGCAAATTTCCACTATCTGAAAATTTCTTGCTGCACACTGCACATTCAAAAGGCTTTTCTCCGGTGTGCGTTCGGAGATGAACACGCAAATTCCCACCTTTGGCGAATTTCTTGTTGCACACTGTACATTCAAAAGGCTTTTCTTCGGTGTGCGTTCGCAGATGACTACGCAAATTTCCAGTCTGTGAAAATTTCTTGCTGCACACTGTACATTCAAAAGGCTTCTCTCCAGTGTGCGTTCGGAGATGACGACGCAAATCCCCACTATCTGAAAATTTCT
>NW_026267171.1:1386033-1390208 GCF_000697945.3 Frankliniella occidentalis | reverse complement strand
AGACAGACAGACTCACGACCAACGACACGCCAGGTCCACAGGAGAGCTCGGTCCACTGTTCCGGAGAGCTTCGCTTCGCTCAGCAATGAAGCGCCCCCTCCCAATGTAGGACACGCATTGAGGGGGCGCAACAACGCTGCACCTCTCTCGCATTCTCTATCTTTTTCTCTCTCTCTCTGGCCCTTTTGCCCTTTCTCTTCCCCTTCCTTCTCTATTATCCACGTTATTGCCCCACCCACAGTGCAGTGACGGGCCCCACGACTCAAGGAAAACTGTCTCTTGTTTCAAATCAATACTAACACGTGATCAACTTAATTTCACGCAACGTGCCGACATTTTTATTTTAAATAGAAGAGCAATTTTAAATGGAAGAGTAATCTTTAATTCCAAATTCCTCGATTCAAGAGAAAATTCGACCTCGTGTCAGCTAGCAAGAACTTCGGACATAATGAACCTCTTTTCCTGGGTGCGGCGATGGCAAGGAGGACCTCCCCGACGACGCGGCGCTGGCCCGGGCAGAATTCAATATTTAGGAGGAAGTGGCGCGGGTCGAAGCGTCTGACGGCGAGCCTGACGGGCTGGTAATTGGCCTGGCCTGTGCCACAGCCAGCCCGCCCGCCCGCGGCTAGAGCACGACGCTTGGGGTACAACAGCGGTGACCTTGTCTAACATGTCCTTCATATGCCTTGCATTTCAATTGAACTGTGAGGCGAGAGTGAACAAGAACCGTGTCTACGGTTTACGTACTTCAAACCCTGGTCTTTAGCACTTTTAGAATGGGAAAATAAAAGCCAAGATAAAAGCATACAGAGATAATAGTGGCCAACTCTTCAGCACTTTGAAAGGAATTCAACTGCCAGGAGGGCACTTAAGTGTTCGAATCCCCTGGTGAACACTTATTATTTCAATCGGACTTTCTCTGTGTGGAACACGGGGAGTTAAACAGTTACGCGTGCGCAACGGCACCCAACTACCGAGTTGAACGTTTTCGGGATATTCACAATGAACAAATTACATTTAGTTTATAGGGTAAAAAACCTCAAGGATAGGACGCGAGGTGCGTTCCTGTCGCAGCCAGCGGAGCGCATGATTCTGAGGCGCGGCCTGCGGCCTGGCCTGGGCCACGTGAGTGACGATGACCCAGTTTACGGCCGCAAGTTACCCCCGGTCCGTTGTTCCCCCCTCGGCGGATGATCCCCGACCCCAGAGGGGCTGCGGACTGATGAGCGGCGCCATATAATCCCATTTAGCCTCGCCTTGTGGATCGGAAAGGCGCGGCGAGCCGTGAGCTCAAGATTTTAATTTTCTTAATGGAGGTGAAAAATTCCTGCCAAACCGCCTGGCTTGCGAGGGTTACGATCCCCGCTGCTCGCCGATGCTGCCGCGGTGATTGCCTTATTCCCACAGTGGAAGCAACGTCCCGTACTATAGAAACTAGAGCGCAGAAAATTCGCAAAATTATCGCGGGCGGGACGCGCTGCTGGGCCGGCGACTAGTGAGGCGTGGGCGGATTTACTGCCTTGTAAGTTCCTAGAGGCTGCGGCCGGAGGTGGGGGTGGGAGGCTGTCCCCTCCCCAACCAGCCGCGGAAAACTTATGCAAAGCTGCCACGACGCCGCCACCGCCACTGCCGCTGGATATAACCTGAATTGAAGGGGACGATTACCTGAAATAATCTCCGCAACAATCTTTTATAACGTTTGCTTAGCGCGAAAAGGGACGGCGGCGGCGGCGGCGTGCGCATCGTGTTGGGCGTTGAGATAGGACGCAGGCCGACGGGTATAGAGGGCTCGGGGAGGCGTACTAGAGGAGAAGCAGGCAGCAGAGAGAAGGTCTTTAGTTTGTACCTTTGGCAGCGACGCGCTGGGAAGAGGAAGAGCAGAAGAGGGGGGGGGGGCAGCGAGCAAAGAGGTGCGGAGGGGGAGTCTGGAATTGGCAACAGATATTCATGAGGCGCGGGGCATCGCCCTGTATCTGGCGCCGTGCAGGGCTGCACACGGGCTGCACACGGGCTGCACACCTGCACCGGCAGCGCCTCCCCTTCACTCCATATCGCGGGGATTTCCCTTGTAATCACGGCGCCAGCCCGCCGGCAGGCAGACGGACGGACACGCACACAGACAGGGAGGTGCGCCAACGCGTGCTCCTCGAGTTTATTCTGTTTGTGTGGAGTAATCCGGGCGTTGAGAAATCTTGGCTCGTTTCGGAAAAAGGGTCACGCGAAGCGCATAATGTTTTCGCAACCACCGCCGGCGTCGCCACCTCCACATGCCCCCTCTCCTCCTCCCCTCGCAAATTTCCCGACAAAGCTGCTGGAGGGAAATAAAAATAATAATAAAAAGGGATAAAAACGTTAAAGGGGCGGAAGAGTGTGGGAGGGAGGAGAAAAAAACGTGCGGCGCGCTCTGCAATGTGGCGGGGATATTATCGCGATAAAGTGTCCGAGACGGGTCGCGCCTGACCAGCGGCCGGCCGCTTCGCCCCACCACAGGAATGCAGTGCCGCACAAAGGGGCGCCCGGGCGTTTGCATTTTAAATGATGGTTTATGCAGAGACAATCCGTTCGCACCTGAGCAGATGAGTCCCGACCCTTGCGTCCCCCGGCGGCCGTGGCAGCGACGGCGGCGGCTGCGGGGATTTCGCCCTGCAGTATCGTTAATTGCATTTTTCTTTTCCCTTGAGGACAAAATTTCCGGACCGGCATAGCTTGGATTTTAGCGCTGCTGCGCCAGCAGGGTGCCATTTATCTCCGGGCGTTTGTGGTCGGAGAGGGGAGGGGAGGGGGGGCGAGGGGCGGGTACGCGTCGTGTCCCTGACGGTCCCCGGGTACTGCAGAGGCACTCAACAAGTTAACTGCTATAACTACAAGAACCCAGTGCTGCTGCCGCTCCTTCCTGGATTTCCACACGAAGCTTTTTGTCTTCGGCCCCACTCGTCATCGGCCTGTTTGCTTTCTCAGCCCCCTACCTTAGGCCCTTGCCAGCAACTTCTTTCTTTTCTGCCCCCAGCCCCTTTTTCCCTGCCCCTAACCACTCATTCCCTTCGTTCCGGAAGCAGCAAAAAGTCGTTTCTCCTTTCAACAAATAGACAGTGACCGGAATTCATTTGCTGGATGGAAAACTCGCGATTCGAATTTTCGATAAAATGTGCGCTGCCACGCGGCGCGGCGCGACGCAGCCGACGGCGAGGAGAGCCTCCAAGACAACGGGGAAACAAATCGAATAAAAATACATCGGACGGTAATGCGGGAATTGGGCGCCCCCCGCCCGCAGTCAGTTCGCTGCATCCCCCCCCCCCAATCTCCCTGCCCCCTTACCTCCTGTGGAGTTTTCAAGCAGAAACGTTGCTGATGGAGAGAGTTTGAAGGGTCGGTGATTATATCGTGCTGCGGGGAAGGCTTGCGCAGGCCGAGATTGATTTGCTGATGACTCGGGACAGAATCTCTTTTCTGCGGCGGTGCGGAACTTGGGTCGGATCCTCCTGGAAATCCCTCCGGCGTCTGCGGTTGCCCTGCGCGGGTGGAAGTGGGTGTCCTATCTCGCTCCGCGTTTGTAGACCCCTCTCTAGCTCAGGCACTTCTGAAAAGAATTAAACAAGATTATAAATTTTTCCAAAATTTACCACATGACACTGTAAAAGGTATCAAATTATCAAATCATCATATTTGTTGTAGTTGTACTTTGAATTTAATATTTAAAAAATATATTGTAAATTTGCGTGAGTACATTTTTGGTTGTCGATACGAAATGTTAGAGTAAATTTAAAACTGTAAGTTTACGACACACAATATGGAAAATTTTCATGTCATCTACGACCATTTTACACAGAGGATGGCTTGAATTTTTAATTTTCACTCTACGTTGTATTTTAAGAATTTGCCCAAATAAATTTACTAGGCCAGCGCGCCTGTGGGCTCGGGGATAGGCAACCCACCCCACACCGCGCGCCCGTCGAGTCGAGGATAGGCCAGCCCGCCGTACCGAGGAGCGCGGCGGGCCGGGGGACGGGCGGTGGCAACCAGCGGCCGGAACCCGCCGGAACGAACTGTCGCATCGCGCACATTTCGAGCCAGGCTACGCATTTCTTTTTTCTGCAAATGAATTCACGACAGCGGGAGAGGCAGTGAGGATCAACAACAAAGAGAGAAGGTAGCAGGCACGAGAGAATTTGGGGGGG
>NW_026267171.1:1383014-1385983 GCF_000697945.3 Frankliniella occidentalis | reverse complement strand
CCCCTCCCGCCCCATTCGCGTGCCGCACGTGATGCCTAGCCTGCAGGGGCAAGGCGACCATCCGTCTTGTCTAGCTGCAGCGGACGGGGCGGGACGAGGCGGGACGGGGCGGGCGCCGTGACGCAGCGCTGGATACGGCTCGACCCACTGCTGGACAAGGACAGCGCAAGACCCGCGCTGCTGGCCCGCAAAAGTCGATAGCAAACATATGAAATTCAGCAAACCTATTGTCGTTATTCACTGTTGTTTTTGCTGGTGAAAGAGGACGAGTAGTAGTAAGAAGTAACCGCAACCGAGCTAACAGACATTGCAACTCCAAACTGACTACGTAATGGTCTTCATTTCCCGCCCTGCAACCCTTTAGTCCAATTTTCCCGCGGTCAATTTATAAAACGAATAAATAAAAATAGGTTGGGTCACATCCGCGTTGCAGTCGCGAGTCGCATTACAATAACGTATCACATTGCGCCGCTCTCATAACGGCTGCGCATTACACGCAATTAATATGCCGCTCAATTCGTGGTGGCCCATCGGGCCTTTCGGACTGCTTGCTTGTGCTTTTTTATAATGTTATAGAGGCGCGTTCGGGGAGGCGATGGCCCTGTGATGTATCACACGAGCGAACCTGACCTAGGCCCCAGGAGAGGGGAGGCGGAGAGGAGGAGGGGAGCTACAGGGGCAAATCCCGGCGGCAGAGAGTGTATCCAGCGGCCACGTGCTGAACGAGACCAATTAGACCAACGCACCAATTACACGGCTGATGTAAACACGGGATTTATTATTCGGCGTGTGTGTGTGTGTGTGTGTGTGCGTGTGTACGTGTGTGAGGGCGTGCCCGGCGCGGCAGTACGAGACCATATCTCTTTGCCGATAGGGCCGAGTTCAATCGGGGGTTGGTCGGGTACACTCACGGGTGCCCGGACCCGCCGGCCGGACGATGTGCCAAATTCAGGCAAAACGATTCAGTTTGAATGAAATGGCGCGGTGCGGGCGGGGCGACCGGCCAGCCGCATCAAGGGTCCAGGGCGTGGCGGGGCGTGGCGGGGCGAGGCTGGGCGGGGCGTGGCGGGGCCCGGGTCCAGGACCCCGCCGGTCATCCCAGCGGACATGACTGGACTACCAAGTGACATGCGAGCCGTGGGTACGGCAGGGCGGCCCGAGTCCCGTTAGAGGTGGCCGTTAGAGGCGACGGCAGTGCCCGGCCCCAGCCCAGGCCCACCGCACCAGCAGCCCCCGATGGACGTGCAGTCCCGCACCACGACCCTGCAGGCTGGAGGCGGGGCGGGGGGGTGGTATGGTCCTCCAGCCAAGGCTGATGCATCACGTGGGAGCAGCCCAACCACCCTGCGCCGCGCACCCGTCCGATTCAACAAACAGAGAGGAAGGGCCCTCACAGTCCGAGAGATATCTGACTCCTTGACGAATCACCAAAATAACTTCTTTGGTGATAAACACACTGGCCAATCCTCGAGTAAGCAAGGTCATGGCAAACCTGGCACACTCTAAATTTTAGGGCAAACCTGTTCCACGGTTGTTAGTGGCGAACACTTTGCTCTGCAGTTCTAAGTGGCGAACTCGGTCGAACTGAAAATTTCTGCAGTTGGCAACAGCAGAACGGAAGTGCCCGTCACGAACTGGTCGCTATAAATGTAGAGCGCCTTGTGACATATACAGTTTGAGTGCATACTAGAACCTATAAGTTCTACAGTTCTTAGAGACGAACTTTTTTGTTCTGCAGCACGGTTTAGTTCGCCATTTACAACTGTAGAACAGTTTGGACTTAGATTTGCAGAGCATTTGAATATTTTAAGTTGCATGTTACACTGGCGAAGCGTGTCCTACGGCAATGAAAACATAGTATTGCTCTAAATGCTATTACCTAGCAGAAAAGGACATTATTTATATATTTTGAAAATTTGTGACACAAGGTTTTAAAACGTGCTTTAAAGGATTCTTATTTTGGATTTAAGTGCTAAAAGTTCAAAGAAAACATGTTTAATATCAGAATCATAAAGAATTTTCCTGAGAAGATATTCCATCTGCAACAGGAAATGAAAACTTAGACGCACGAAAGAGAAATTTTCTTGTATACCATACATGTTATATGAAACACTAATCTCAAAGGTTCACTGCTAGTTTAGATGTCAACATGAAAACGTACGCTGACAGTTTAGGGAACATTTCGAAGTGCATAGTGAAGAGGCATTACTCCAGTGTGCCGAAAATGTTTACGGCGACTTAGACGCAGGAAAATCTATAATCAATCAAATATTACAAGAAGATTTGCAGTATATACAGAACACTGATACCACACTAGATTTCAAGCAAAACAAAAGTTGAAAGTGGACAGTAATGCCACGCTCGTGTTTAAATCTGGTACATAGGCACGCGCAAATCACCAGCCCCTCTCTCGCCCAAACGACACAAAAGAGCTTTTGCCCTGTGAAGAATCAAACATTAAAAGAATAAACAGACACCACAACTTATGTTTACACCTTACATGTTCATGCGTGTAAGTTTACATGTCTACGCAAACTTCCAGCCAGTGAAAATTTCTTGATGCACACTGTACATTCAAAAGGCTTTTCTCCGGTGTGCGTTCGGAGATGACGACGCAACTTCTCAGCCTGTGAAAATTTCTTGTTGCACACTGTACATTCAAATGGCTTTTCTCCAGTGTGCGATCGGAGATGACGACGCAAATCCCCACTATCTGAAAATTTTTTGCTGCACACTGTACATTCAAATGGCTTTTCTCCAGTGTGCGTTCGGAGATGACGACGCAAATCCCCACTATCTGAAAATTTCTTGTTGCACACTGTACATTCAAAAGGCTTTTCTTCTGTGTGCGTTCGGAGATGAGCCCGCAAATTACCACCATCGGCGAATTTCTTGCTGCACACTGCACATTCAAAAGGCTTTTCTCCGGTGTGCGTTCGGAGATGAACACGCAAATGCTCAGCCCGTGA
>NW_026267171.1:1380802-1382964 GCF_000697945.3 Frankliniella occidentalis | reverse complement strand
CCCTCCCCCTCTAACTCTCCCCACATCAAACGTCTCCGCGAGGACGCTCCGCGCTGCACAGCCCGGGCCGGCGGAGGTTCTTTTGTGAGCTTAAAGACTCCGGCCGCTGTCGCTTTTTGACGGACGCATGTCGCGGCAGTAACTAACGCCCCAGCTGGCTCTGCCTAGGCACTCTCCGCGCCGCTCAAACTTCTGCTCCATATTTTATTCATCTCGAGATGAAATTAGAGGAGGAAACTGGATACAGATGAAAGAGATAGTTCCCCTGGTGGTTGGCGGGGTGGGGCAGGGCGGCGGAGAGGAACTGTAAAGAAGAAGTCTCTGCAGCAGGGGGAGGGGTGCGGGGGGTGCCCCAGACGGGGTGCCCGCCCGCCCCCTCGCTGCAGAGCCCGCACAGCATCCGCACCATCCGGTCTCTCTGGACCAGTCTGCTGTGCAATGAACAATGAGCGGGCGATACGTGGCCGGCGCCTGCGGGAGCCTCTGGCGCTTGGGCGTGCGACTCCCGGTGGCGCTTTAAGCGTGCGTCGCCTCCTTAGGGTCTTGCGAAAGTTCACCTGTAATAACAGCAGACGCTTTCGTCGCGCGTCAGTCGGGCATAGCGTTGAGCTGAAATGCTGAGGGAGACGCCGACGCTTTCGCACAACTTCCTCGACTTCCTCGTTATATTCCCTCTGTAAATAAAACTCAGGAGCCTACCTTAGTGGGGCCTGCGCGCTCTTTTCCGCGATTCTTTCCCCTTTTCCTCATCCCGAGCCTACTTCCGAGCCAAACATTTGGGCCCGTTCCGAATGAAGGGGATTTGCAGACGACGACGGTGTGTTGATCCGTGTCGCCGTGAGCTCGGGTCTCACCTGGAGGGGAGGGGGCAGAGAAGGGGTTGAGGGGGCACGCAGCGGGCCCGGGACCCGCGGGGCACGGCTACAGCGCCTCAATCCTCTTACCAACAACTTGTAAGCCACGCCTCGCCACGCCGCGCCACGCCGCGCTTCGCCCGACACGGTCGGAAGAAGTAGCGCCGTGTGCTGCCCTCTGCTAAACGCGTTGCTTTACTGCGCCGCGGCCGCCGGGCGGCGCACAGGTCGAGGTAATCCACTCGGCTACCGGGTGCGGCCGTCAACGTTATGTATGTCCTCCCGGCGGCCAGGGTTCGGCCCCTCAGAATCACTCAGGGGACGAGGTAAACCCCCCTAGCTGCTCCGGGTCCTCGAGCGGCGCTGGCCTCTCCAACCCTCTGCTCGTCTCTCTCTCTCTCTCTCTCTCTCTCTCTCTCTCTCTCTCTCTCTCGTCCCACACTCGTGCCTCTCGCCTTCTCTCTCACGCACCTCGTCTATCGCGCCCCAGACAATCCCGTCGCCCCCCCTCCTCCTTCCCCATCACTCCCTAAAGTAATTTGCAATTGCTGCGTCCTCGGCCGTCCTGGAGAAACGAACGGACGGGCCAGATTGTCCTGAAGACCGATCCCCCTCGTTTGATTCTTCTTGTTTCTTTAGCCCAACAGAGTAGAAATGGAGCCGACATTTGTAACACGTGTCTTTCCTGATTTGTTACAGGTAACATACATCCCGGCACCTTCGAGTACGTCTAAGCCTAGTCCGCTACCTCCCGTAATGGTGAGTCAAAACCCTCGCCGCGTCGTCAAGAGCCCAAACGCTCTTCGAACGAAAAAAAAAAAAAAAAAAACAAGAACAAACGAACGGCACCGATGCCGAGCTCTGCGTTTTGGTCCCTCCCGAGGCCGGCCGGTCTCTGACTAACGAGTGCCCTAGTATCCTCGCGCCCCACACTCACTCCGTCGGCCGGTAAAGAGATTCGGCGGAGCGTTCACGCTCGGGCGGCGCCCTCTGTTTGACCGGCGCCGAGCCTCGGCAGCGCACCAAATGGACCAATTCCCTCCCTGTTTGCGTTCCGATTTCAAGCCCGGCCGAACGGCCCGGCGCGGCGCGGCCCGTCTTACCCCACACCCACCCCGTGCACGAACGAGATGGAGCACGCGTCCGTGCGCGACCGCCGGTGGCTGGTCCTGGTCGGTACGGGGGTCGGTCGGTACCCTTTCGCCCGCCGGTCTGCTGCGGTGCCGCAGCGGTGGCAGCTAGCGGTCGCGCCCGCAACAGGTGGCGGCAGCTGGCGGGCTCCGCGGTGCAGAGCACAGACGCTCCCCC
>NW_026267171.1:1370103-1370417 GCF_000697945.3 Frankliniella occidentalis | reverse complement strand
CATTCAAAAGGCTTTTCTCCGGTGTGCGTTCGGAGATGAACACGCAAATGCTCAGCCCGTGAAAATTTCTTGCTGCACACTGTACATTCAAAAGGATTTTCCCCTGTGTGCGTGCGAAGATGACGACGCAACTGCCCAGCCTGTGAACATTTCTTGTCGCACATTTTACACTCAAAAGGCTTTTCTCCTGTGTGCGTTCGGAGATGAGCCCGCAAATTCCCACCATCGGCGAATTTCTTGCTGCACACTGCACATTCAAAAGGCTTTTCTCCGGTGTGCGTTCGGAGATGAACACGCAAATGCTCAGCCCGTGA
>NW_026267171.1:1369173-1370053 GCF_000697945.3 Frankliniella occidentalis | reverse complement strand
CATTCAAAAGGCTTTTCTCCGGTGTGCGTTCGGAGATGAACACGCAAATGCTCAGCCCGTGAAAATTTCTTGCTGCACACTGTACATTCAAAAGGCTTTTCCCCCGTGTGCGTTCGGAGATGTGTGCGCAACCCCCGTGTTGATGAGAATATTTTGGAGCACATAGTGCAATTGAGGTTTTTTTTTTCGGTAGCCATTTTCGCGGGAACTTGCTGTCCTCAGTGACTCGAAATCTCCCTCGCTGGCCGTTTTGTGCATTAACTCGGAGTTCAGTCTGAAACCATATAAAGCAGAGCTTTCAGTCAACTATTTTAAACTGACTGACGCACTTTTAAAAAAAATATCTAATTTTATGTTGTTGTCGTTTTGCATCTAATTATCTAAAATTCAAGATCCTAATCTTTGATACGTGTGTTATTATGACAGTGCGTAAGAATCCTTTTGAAGTTGGAGATGTTCTAGCATTAAACAAAACTGGAGACGGGTTTTCTCTTTTTAAGTTTTCTCAACCCTATGTAGTGACCGTGTGGAACGAGGTAGAGCTTTTCGAGCGCTCACACACAACAGAGTCTAAATCCGAGTACCTCCCGGCAGACGGCTGTACAGTACACCGCCACGGGCTGAGCCGAGCCGGCCGAACAATGGGCGGCGCAATATGGCGGGCCGGGCCGAGCAGGACGCTGTCTGCAATATCAGCCCCAAACATGCTCAATGGACCTCGCGGTGGGGGCGGGGTGGGGTGAGGCGGGGCGCCTGCGACGCAATGTATAATGAGAAGTGTGATGAAAAGGCGCCGCGTAATAAACTAGGGGCCCGTGCGTAGTCAATGTGCACGGGGTAGCTGAGCGAAGTGGGTTTAAGTTTGCCATTGTCTCAGTTG
>NW_026267171.1:1355881-1362450 GCF_000697945.3 Frankliniella occidentalis | reverse complement strand
GGGGGGGGGGAGGCCCTAAGAGAGCAGGGGAACGGGGAGCTAGGAAGACCGCAATGATCGTGAGGGAAAGGGAAGAGATTAAGGCGGTATATGACGATAAACGAGCTCGGGGAGAGCGGGGCTGCTGCGCTGGACCAGTATCAGAATGTGGTGGGGAAACAGAGACAGAGAGGGGATTTAGGTGAAAGGGTAGGGGAGTGTAAAGGGCTGTAGGAAGACCACATGGGGATATCAGCTGGAGCCAGGGGGGCGGGCCGAGGGGGCGCGAGCCGCCGCGCCGGAAGACGGATGGTACTCCAGAGAAAGAAATCTGCAGCGGCGCCGTTAGGGGTGCATGTCTCATTGGAGCTCGGCGGCCGGGGCTGACGTTGATTGGCCGAGCCGGCCGGTGCGCCCATCGCTCTGGCACAGGTTAAATCCAGGAGCACGTCGCAGGAAGGGATACCAGGCAGCCGGCAGTGAGGACGGGCACGGGCACGCGTTCCTCTTGGCAGCGGGCCTGCAAGGAAATTGGATGTACGCGACAAAAAAAAGAAGAGGAAACACGGCGTGCATGGGACGATGTGCGAACGTTACTGACGGCAAGAGCCATCTGCATAACGCTCTGCGGGTTTGCACACGGCGAGTCCTAACGCCGCCCGTGCCTTTCGAAACCACTAATTGGCCATAAAAGCTGATCGGTAGATTAGGCTCAAATGACCTTTTCACTGTCGAGTCCTCTCCTCGCCGGGCCCTGCCCCCTACTCCTTCCCCCTCCCCCGGCCCTGGCCCCCGGGGTGGGTGCGGCGGCGGGGCGGCCGGGGCTTTAAGGGAATTGCCCGGGGGCCGGAGCTGGACGCAGCGAAATGTAATGCAAATAAGCTGCGTGTCGTGCTCATCCCGACACCCCCTGAGCCACGCCGCGCCGCGCCGCACCACGCCACGCCACGCCGCGTCCCACACCAGATCGTACCCATTGGCAGGAGGGCGCTTGCAGGGACCCAAATACCGGCGACTCCATTTTATAGCGTGAATCGAGGAGTGCACAATGCGACAAATATTTCTTCCACCCACCGACTTCCACATAGATTCACACATCTGGCAGTCAATCACACCGTAAGTATACTGTGTACGATTTTAAAAAAAACGCACCAGTATGCAGTATTATATCACTCTGAAAAATACCCTCATAAATTTAAAATATTTGCTGTAGTTTTCATTTACAAAGTATGTTGTAAATTTGCGACAGCTCATTCTCATGATCATCGATCAATTTGATTATCGATCAATTCCAACTGCTTGTAAAATTACAATTTAAAATTGTTATTTTACGAACATCATGGAAAATCTTGAGACCTTATACAAAAAGAAAATTATAGTTTTACTTTTGAGCTCGGTTGTGGGGACGCATGTTTGTACTCATTCCCCCGCCGGGCTTCAGACGTGTTTGTTTGCTAATTGCTACGGCGCCTGGCCGATCGGCCGGGACGAGGCTCGGCGCGCCGCGGCGCTAATGGCGCGGCCGCCACGGGTAAATAGGACAGGACGCGCATCAGGAATAGAAAGCAACGCTAATATGCGAGGCAGGGGCGGGCCGTCCTGCCCGCCCTGCATTGCCGTGCCCTGCTTTAGTAATTCCTTCGTTACTTGCGCCTTCTTATCCCTCCTCGTATTGTTTATCTCCCTCGCGATAAGATTATTTTTTTTCGTACTTCTCCCTCCTTCGCCCCCGCCCTGCCCGCACTGCCCTTTGGTCCTGCTTCCTCGCCTACTTTAATTTTCTTATTTCGCGAGAGGCGAAGCGCTGAACGCGGCGGTGAGCAGGAGCGCCGCCTCCTAGCTCTGGAGCTGTAATTGCACGCTGAATATGAAATGAGAGAGAGGTCAGCATGTGAGATCGGAAGGGAATAACGTTTGCTATTAGCGAGCGAAGCAAAAGAAAGCCTTGCTTTCCATGAGCACAGAAAGAAAAGGCAAACCGGCAGATCAAAGAAGCTCGGATTTTGAAACGCCGGTTCTTGTTTTCCAGACGTGGACTGGGGTAGTTCTAAAAACCCCTCTGTCATGTGACGACGATGTTCCAGAATAACGGCTAAATAACAATTCCACAAACGAAAAAAAAGGACAAGTTTTGAGATATATATTTCTTGAGAGAAAAGCGAATCATGAATGCCGTCCCCGCCCACACGCACTGCGCAGCATTCCCAAGCGCTGCAGCACTCGCACCGGGCGACAGCTACGCGCGGCCCGCACTCTACCGCGCAGGCAGAATGCAGCGGAGTGCAGGAGGCAGAGAGTGCATTGCGTAGGCCGGGAACAAATAGTGGCACGCTGTAACCCCCGGCCTTACACGAGTACGACGGGAGAGAGCGGGGCGGCCGGGAAGATTGTACGTACTCTTGTAGACGACCCCCACCCCTCCCCCGCGGAGGAACACCGTGGCCATCGCTCAACCCCTCCCCGGTGTCCCGCGCAATCTCTGTCGTTTGTAACGCCCGCCGCCGTGATCGCTTCGTCGCTGCCAATAACGGCACTGCATTACTCGCTGCACGTCGCCCCGCTGCTGCGAATATTTTCGAGTGTTAACACTCGGAAACTGCCGGGCAACTTGGATTAAAGACAGAAAATTACAAATCATAAAGGAATACTACACAAGTTGAATAAAAATTCCGGATTTTTCAAAAAGTTGAGGTTGAATGAAACGTTTTCAAAATTTTGAAAATAAATTCGTGTTGCATTAGGAAGGTTTTGATAGCTTTTACTTCTGACTTGCCTGGAATAAATAAAGATATCGTCAACTTGTGCTGTTCATGCCTCCAATGGCGTTTCTTTCGTGCAACGTACATAGCCGCCTTGGTCACGAAAACCAACTTCGCTCTTCCTTCCGCGGGGGAACTTGGACCGCCGCGTCTTAGAGGCAAGTCGGGAGGGCCCCGAGTCACTGTCCCGGGGGACCCAATGACATCTTGCTCATGAGCCGCCGCTCCTTCGTATTCATACGGGCCGGTCCCGTGCGTCCCGCGCCGCCGCAGGCTCCACCGCCCGCCCCGCCCCGCCTGCTCGATATGCATGCCTAAAATGCCCGCTCGTCCCTTTGACATGTCGGCCCTTTGATCGCGGGGTATGGCCGCCCCGGCCCCCGGCCCGCCACGGGGAGGTCGCCGCCGCCACAAAGAATTCCTGCAAGTCTGAGATGACAGGGCGCCCGTCAGCCGGACGGGATCCAATTCCACGACGATCCTTCTCTAAATGCCCGAGCCCGAGCACTTGTCCGTCGTGTTTGCTCGCGAGTGGCGATGCGCCGAACCGTTCGGCGGCAAATCTAGGAGTCTGGATTATGTCAATTAGTATGGGGCCCCGCTCCGCGTTGGGTGTGCAAACCCCTGGCTGTTCCCCCCGGACTATGAGCACACGCGCACACACAGCACTGCATTGTGTACCCGTTATTTTTTTAAAAGGCAAATACGCGCGCAAACATCGGCGAAAGAGAAAAGGGGGGAGGGGGAGAAAAAAAAACGTTGACTGTAGTAGCATGCTAATTTCATTTGCAGCCCTCAGCATGATGTTCGGCTGTGGTTTCTGCTACACTGCAAGAATTATCTTAATTAGCTGAGCCGCACGAGTGAAATACGCCTGGGAGTTTACACGCTTTTCGGGGCGGCTCCCGCCGCGGGACAAGGCGGCAGGGAGGGCCGGACGAGGAGTGAGAGAGAGCAAAAAGGAAGGGGGGGGGGAGGAGTAGGACGTTCCTGAAAAATCTGGAGGGGGTCACTTGAAAAGCTGCGACGGCGCGGGCTTCTGGACCAGCACAGCTCTGCCACTACGGCGCCCTTTTGCATTTAAAAAAGAAAGTGGAAGGCGCCAGGGAGGGAGAGGGGGGGGGGGGCACGGAACGGGCCGTCTTGTATCAATCTAGCAAAGTATTATCGGAAAAAGGGGGGGGGAGTGAGCGTAGTGTACTTGAACAATGCCGAACGTTTTAAAGGTTTTCTCTACCTGCATGCCGAACGTCCCTTGCTTCGGTTCTTCGAAAACTTGATTTGTTAAATTAAGTCTTCGGACAACTTTTCAGTTGAAAATTAACGATATATTCACAAAATTAAAAGTGCTAATAACATGTAGGTAGTTTGGAATTGAACCCTGCGTGCAAAGCAAACGTCTCGCGCGACTGTACTGTGTTTGCGATGCGGGCTAGGCGGGCTGCCCCCAAAGAGCCATGCAGCACCCGCCACCCTCGGCGAAAATGAAAGAAGCAGTGCATGGCGAGGGGACCCCGCAGCGGATGGGCGGGAGGGCGCCGGGCAGAGACATTGTCTCGAGATGCACTTGAATTCGTCGACCTGTTTCTACTTCCTCTCTCCCTCGCTGGTTATGGTGGCGCAGCGCGCTGATGCGGATTACGGCTGAATAAATAATGCCGAGCGGCTGTAACGGCGCGGGATTATTAAGTGCGTGGCAATGCATCGGCCGCCGGCCCTGCAGCCCGAGACAGCGGTGGGACACCATGAGTGTCCTGGTCACGTTTGAATTTTCTTTTTGAAAGAGCTTATCGTTTATGAGTGCAAAAATTGTAAGACAGCGATTATTTTGCTCGATTCCACGAGATATTTTCTGCCGATAGGTGCAATTATTTAGGTTTCATGAACGAGCAAAACAAAAGGACTTCTAACAAAATTTTACTTACAGGTACTTTATTATTTTATTGCGGTTCCAAGAGTAGTGTTTCTCTCGGAATCTTAACTAAAAATGGGGACATATCAAAAAATTATAAAATACCCTGAAATGGAAAACAACACAATGCTACGACATACAAGGAAAGTTGTACTAACTACTAAAGATATCTCTCAATATAAAGCTACGAAAGTTTTAAAATGCCTTTGTAGTTTAATTGTTGAGTCTTACTGAGCAAAAATTTGATGTTACACACTTATTCGCATAAATGCGCATTGACACAAAATATAACTGAGGAAATGTAAGAATGTAAAAAAGTAAAAAGTTAAGTGACACAAAAATCAACAAGTATTTAAGACAAAGATACTAATGACGAAAGAAAACGAAATTAAGAAAAACTGTACGGCATACAATTCTGCCATGCCTAAAATGGATTATGGCATGCGCGTATTGCAACAGAAATCTAACACACAAAACAGATACAAAAAGATAAATGAGGAGATACTTGCACCAAATTTATAAGAACAATGTTTCAAAGAAATCTTGTGGGAGACAGTGTCCACAAATCATCTCGATTGGACAAGAAGTTGTGCTGAAAATAAGCTTTTTCTTGCATTCAGTACAATCAAGTAGTTTTTTAATATGTGAGTTCAAAGATGTAAGACCTAGGTAGGTCTAAGAATTACTAACGGTACAAAGCGGACACTGTACTCATAAAGGCTCTACTCTTCAGTGGGTTCGGAGATGGCCTCGCAAATACACACTTGTTGAAAATTTCTTGTTGCATAATGTACATTCAAAAGGCTTTTCCCCTGTGTGCGTTCGGAGATGACGACGCAACTCCTCAGCCCGTGAAAATTTCTTGTTGCACACGGTACATTCAAAAGGCTTCTCCCCTGTGTGCGTTCGGAGATGAACACGCAAATCCCCACTAACGGCGAATTTCTTGTTGCACACTGTACATTCAAAAGGTTTTTCTCCTGTGTGCGTTCGGAGATGACGACGCAAATTCCCACTATTCGAAAATTTCTTGCTGCACACTGTACATTCAAAAGGCTTTTCTCCGGTGTGCGTTCGGAGATGACGACGCAACTCCCCAGCCTGTGAACATTTCTTGCTGCACACTGTACATTCAAAAGGCTTTTCTCCGGTGTGCGTTCGGAGATGACGACGCAACTCCCCAGCCTGTGAACATTTCTTGCTGCACACTGTACATTCAAAAGGCTTTACTCCTGTGTGCGTTCGGAGATGAAGACGCAACTTCCCAGCTTCTGAACATTTCTTGCTGCACACTGTACATTCAAAAGGCTTTTCTCCTGTGTGCGTTCGGAGATGAACATGCAAATTTCCACTATCGGTGAATTTCTTGTTGCACATTGCACACTCAAAAGGCTTTTCTCCTGTGTGGGTTCTGAGATGGACACGAAGTCCTTTTTCTGTAGTTATCACCTTTGCGCAAACTTCACAGATGAGCGGCATTGTCGTGTCGACAGAGAGCCTGCGAAAAAAGATAGAGTCTAGCATGAAAATTGGAGGGAAGATTATCATTTACATTGATTAGACAGTAAGCTGCTGTCTGCGAACTCATCGCCAGGTCAGATGTCCCGTCCCGCTCGCGGAATGCCCTGTGCTCGGCGCGCGCACGCACCACTGGCGAGAGGAATGCCCAACAGCGGCGCCCAGTGATGACCCAGTCGCGCCAACTGAACCGGGAATAAAAGCCCCCCCCCCCCTTTCCGTCCTCCAGCCATGCGTCGCCGGCGCATTTCAGGCGCAGCGCCATTTATCTGCTTCTTTTTAGCAGATGATACCTTGAAACACTTCATACTTAACATTAAAATACATTAGTAATATCAAGGTGTCAGCAGCTTTAACTCTCCATAGTGGAAGAGAGGTAAAAGAGAATCAAGCGGAGACCA
>NW_026267171.1:1349436-1355236 GCF_000697945.3 Frankliniella occidentalis | reverse complement strand
TTTTATTAATGAAAGGATAGCGGAGCAACGTGCTAATTGATTATTCTAATACCGTAGTTGATTAAAAAGTTGGTCCTTGCGGCTTCCTATAGCCCGCGCCGCCAATAGGGGAGAATGACAAGGCTGTGGCCAATAATTTGGCTCTCAAAGGAAGGTACGCCTGGCCTGCGCCACGGCTCCTGATCACCAACCGCCGGCCAGTGACACACCACACGCCACAAGCGTGAGTGGTACATACCGCGAAATAATTTGAGTTCAAAAGCACGCTTAAGTCTCTTCCGGTCCTTCCCCTCGTTTACTACTCCCACCTACAGCCGACAAATCTTATCACAGTTAGGGATGGGCGATTTTTAATCGATCTCGCTAGAATCGATCTTTTAAGGTTCGATTTTCGATCTTTTGAATCGATCTCGCTGATAGGTGATATCGGCTGGATCGATTCGCAGACGTCCGATCTTCGGATCGATTCACCCCTATAGTAAAACCACGAAATTTTGATTTCCTTTCCCTTCCGGTAACATTTTCGCGGCGGCGCGCTGGCATTTTGTCTAGTTTTCGTAGTGTTAGTGTCCAGTAGTTCAACTAACAAGAAGAATATTTTCTTTATATTGCACGAAATGTTCAATTTTTAACAAATGTGATCTTATTAGGCGAATTCGACAAAAATTATTCGATCTAGATCGATCTGGTAGAGATCGAATTTTTTACTCGATTAATAGGTAGATCGATTTGAACCCTTTCGATTCAGATCGATCCACGAGATCGATCTTTTGCCATTCGATCCCCATCCCCACAGTACATGTAAAGTTAGAACACACAGGAAAAACAAGGGCAGGAACTTAGTGCTTTTGCACGAACATTTAGCACCTTTGGGTCATTTAAGTGCCTTAAGAAGGGTGCAGCGTTCAAGTTTGTTTTTCCCAGTGCGCGAGACCCGCTTTCCCTCTCTGTTTGGCTCGTGTGTGTGCTGACCCACAACAAGACCCGACCCAAAATTTTCTGTACGCTAAAGGTGCGCGATAAGTTCGTCCTGACGAGTCAAGCGCGACCCTCTGCCGAAGTCGCTAAGAGTTCGCTGTAGGTCGCCGCCCGAGTTCGCGCTTACGTCGCGTGAGTCCCACTACGCGACCTTTGGAGTTCGCCCGACGTACTTGGCGTACTAAAAGCGAACTCCAGTTGGAGGCCCGCTCAGGTCGCCCCTTGATCGCCACAGGTTCGCTTTCAGTGCGCTAATAAGGTCGCTGAAGATGCGCCTAACGTTCGTCATAGGGGCGAGTGCAAAAGGGGACGGGGGGGGGGGGGGCTGCAGCTGGGGGTTTGGTTTACAGGGGACGACGCCAGGGGTAGGGGGTGTGGGTAGGGCAGTACCCGGGGGTAGGAGATGTACGGGGCGGGTAGGCAGCGGCATTCCGATAGCCAAAAAGGAAATTATTTTCTTTGTAGTTTTTACCGATTGTTACCTTTCCCTGCCCCCTCCCCCTCCCTCTTCCTCTATTTCACCGTAGTAATTTTATTTAATTGAAAAGTACTTTACCTTTGCTGGGACTCGAACCTCGGTCCTCCGAGTTAGGAACCCGTCGCCTTGACCACTAGACCACGAGTTCGCCGGTAAGGGGATCGTGTCCGATACCGGGGTCCCTCCTCGGCCAGCCTCGGGGCTTTGCGGGCCAAAAGATTATTGCCGACGAACCGCGAGCGACCTAAAAGCGTACTGAAGTCCCCTTGTTCGCGATCAGCGAACAAAATCATTTTGCGTCGGGCACTGACTATGTCCTGTTATGTGCGTAGGCACGTACAACTGTCAATATACATAACCTACGTACAACATATGTACGTAACTTTGAACAATATTGTACGTAATTATGCATAATATCGCTTCAAATTGTGCGTAAGCGTACGTTACGTATGTGCATAGTTGTACGAAAGCATTCGTCCTCTCTCTACGAGTGCATCCTCTCTGCGACTTGCACTCGTAGACTGGCGTCGTCGCTGTGTCCAGCTGCCAAAGTGTGCAATGTGCAGTGCGGAGGAGCCGTCAGGTGCTCCGGGGGTCCCGGGGCTGCCCCATCGTACCCCTCTCTGCTCGCAAGTGCGCCGGTCTGGGGATTAGCGCCAGCGCCCGGCCGGGGTTTCCTAGGAAGGAAAATAACCCGATGACCACGGCCCCTTTCGGGCGCACCGGGCGAACAAAGGGCGTACTCGAGTCGCTTTCAAAGCGAATATGACGACCAAAATGTGAACTGAAGTCGCTCCAGAGCGAACACCGCGACCCGATGGCGACCCGAGCTCAGTCCTCCACGAGGACAGTGACGATCCCTGACGACCCGTTAGCGTCCCTTCCGCGACCCTCCGCGTACCGATGGCGAATGAACAGCAAACGTTTAGCGAACAATCATTTTCGGTCGGGGAGGCCCGTGGGTCTGACCGCGGCTGATGGTCCGGACCAACACGAAGAGGCCCCGCAGGCCCAACACATTTCCCCGCGGAGCGGCACACGCCGTCGGGGGGTGGGCGGGGCAGTGCACCGCGGAGGAGAGGAGGGCGGGGAGCGCTGATAGGACATGGATGTGCCTACTCTATACTCGCGCGCCCATGAGATTCCCGAGGAGAGCACCCGGCCCATGAACAGGGGCGGCTGCTGCTGGGCCGGGCGATGCGCTGTTCGACCTAAGCGTGATTTATGGCGAGTGATCCGCGTGTTGTATCGCAGAGCCGAGCAGAGCCGAGCAGAGCCGAGCAGAGCCGAGCAGAGCCGAGCAGAGCCGAGCAGAGCCGAGCAGAGCCGAGCAGAGCCGAGCAGAGCCGAGGGCGGAAATCTATCGGGCTGCGCGACGCCCCCATTATGACGGGTTGGGCATTCCATCCGCCCAGCAAGAGGGGTGAAAGAAACACACAGCGGGCAGAGAGAGGGAGGGGGGGGTAGGCTCGTGAGAGAAAGACGGAGCAGAAACGAATGAAATGAGTCTGGTGCGCCGTCACAGACATGAAGAGGAAATCAGCGCGGCTGGGACACGGCGGCGGCGGCGGCAAGGGGCAGAATACCACGGCAGAACAGCGCCGCGGGCATGGCGGCCACGGGGCGAGCCGCGGCTGCACGGCCGGGGCGGGGCGGGGGTGTGAAAACACCCGCGTCGCTTTGTGGGTCCACTCGGCCCCACTCCACGCCACGCCATTGTTTTGTCGGGGGCCGTGGGGGCCGTGGGGGCTGCCCCGCCCTGTCCTCCTCTCTCGCCCCCTGAGTGGCGCTCTGAGTGTCTGTCTTTGGGGGGGGGGGGGGGGCAGAGAGGGGGTGACGTGTCTACAGGCTCCTATTGGAATGTTGGGGTCCATTCAACTGCTCGTTGTCCTTTTCGAAAAAAAAAATAAAAAAAAATGGCGGCAGCTGCGGTAGCGGGAGAGAAGGCCGCTGGAATCCGACCCACTTCCGGGTGAGTGGGGCGCCGCGGCCGGCCGAGACTGGAGCAGACTGTTTCCTGCCCATTAGCCGATTGCAGGTGGGGCTCTCTTCGGCGGGGCGGGGTGGGGGCAGTACTTGGCCACGAAATGGTCGCCATACGTATGCCCCTCCCCGGGAAGACGCCCCACTCCCCGGGTTCCAACGGACGACGCCCCGTGACCCCGCCGCCCCGACCTGCCGTGGAAACGGCCGACAGCTTCCCGCCCGACTCTTTTGTGGCCCTTGTGCCTGGCGGAGCTGCGCGGGGCGAGGGGGGCAGCTGGCGCGCGTTTACAAAGCGGCGCTCAGAATACCTCCGGGGCGCCAATCTCGCGTCGATACCCCGCGCTTCCAGCCCGGCGGGCGCAATCGGGCCGCGGAATACCAAGTACCTCCCGACCTGTAAGAGGGAGCGGCGGAAACAAATGGTCGCCGATACTCCTCGACACACAGCGCATTGTGCTTCGAGAGGATAGTCTCTCGGGCGAGGGGTATCGGCGCACCATCAATTGTTGAGGCAACTGATGGCTGCTTCACTCCCGCGGCTCGAAACACCGACCTCCTTGAAACTCGACTCGCCTCTTTGGCCTCTCTCTCTTTTCTCCCCGGGAAGTGATCTCGCCTGGTTGGAGGTGGGGAGGGGGGGGGGGGCTCAATCCTCAGTCCGGGCGGGGCATTGATTCCATTGAGTGTGAGCCTATCGCAGTGCCTCTCACGCCCAAGAGCCCCCCCCCCTCCCCCTCATTAACCCCGCCGATAGCCCACCTGTGCCCAACACAATCAGACCGCCTTTTTACCAAACGCAGTAATTGAAATGCCTCGTGTTCACGGCGCACGTTGCGCGGGGCGGCCGCCAGATGGCGCCGGAGGGATATGAGGCAGCCCCCCTCCCCCTCCCTTGTCTTTTTATCTGTCCAGCCTCTAGGAACAAAACGAGCGCACAGATCGAGTGCCGCCTCCCTGGCAAAAAGTAAAAACCTGGGCCATGGTATTTTAGACCCCATGGGCTCACTATACGCGTGACCCGAACCGGCCGGGTCGGCCGCGATCATGACTTTTTATTTCTCGTTGGCAGCATTCTCTGCTCGATGCGACGCCTGCCGCAGCTGCTGGCACGCCCATCGTTCCCTCTACCGACTCCGTCACCAAACGGACCAGTCGGCATATTATACCTGGCCGTCGTACCGGGTGTTTCGTAAAAGACACAGGTGCGGGCTGGTTTGCCTACCCGCTCTGCCCGTTTAAGGCGCCATACCCCCTTACGCAGGCAAACCTGTTCGCACCTGTGTCTTCTTATGAAACACCCGGTACATGAAACAACACGTCTATGTGACGTGCAAGTTCCAAACGACGCGCCCGCAATTATTCATAAAAATCCCGACGGCCTTGGAACGCCCTGCAGCGGGCGTCACCACCGCGACTGGACAGGTTACAGGGACGGCCCTCCTTGGGGACCTGCGGAAGTCGTCGCCCCGCCCCGCGCCCTGACGTGGACATTCATTCTCTGCACCTCGGCTCTCCCCCGGGCCTCGGGGCGGCCAGCACTCCGCGCCGAGAATGCCTAATGCGCCGGTCATACCCCGCGCCCCGACCGGGCCCCGGGGCTCGTCACCTCGTCCTAGTGGCGCGGGGTGTCTCCGACAGGAAGTGACTCTCGCCGCCGCCCTGCTGCCCTCCGGCCAGCCCCGGGCCACCTCCACCACCGGGTCGGGCCGGGCGAAGGGGACGGACAGCGGTCATTTGTGCAGCCGTGGAGCTGCGGTGGTGCACCGAGCGCACACAGTAACAATAAAGCAACATGAAATTGCAAGGCAACAAACTTTAAGGAAGAAAATAATAGATTTGAGGAAATAATTCTTGAAAATTTTACTGAAAATAATTATTTAGACAACTAAAATCCCTCAGCCCGCTAAAGCAGGTGGGGGTTGCTCGTATACGGCCAGGTTCGTTGTCCTCTCTGTCCCTGTACACCACTAATTTGCAATGTGTGATCATTGCGTTCATTGTCCTGCCATGGTGCCATGGCCATGGTGGACATGCAGCCAGAGCAGAGGGGGACCGAACAGTTACATACTACACGACACGGCCGGCTCATTTGGCACAGCGCCCCGCGCCCTGAGGAGAGTGACCCACCGTTCGCCACCGCTGCTGAAGCCCCCCTACCCCCCGCCCCCAGGACTTTTTCCTCATTTCAAACTCCCCTCCCCACGGATCGACGCGCGGCGCTACGCTACGGATCGGAAGTGGAATCGGCGCAACGCGACGCTAAGATACAGCACGCGGCCCTTTTTTACTCTCACTCATTCATTCGCGTGTGACAACGTTTGAGCGGTCGGGCTGACGCTGCCCGTGCCCCACCACGCC
>NW_026267171.1:1345108-1348786 GCF_000697945.3 Frankliniella occidentalis | reverse complement strand
GGGGGGGAGGGAAGGAATCTCACGGGTTTCTTCAAAAAGGGAGACGCGCGGCGTCTCTTTTCTGGCTTTCCATCCTAATTACCCTGTTGATTGAAGCATCTCCCGTCGACTCCATTAATTTCGCCCTCTCCCTCTCAGCGCCTCCCAAGGCGCGCGCGCGCGGTCAGAAGACCTTGCGAAAATATTCAACTTAATTTAATGAATTTGCGTGTGATTGATCGATGCCTCTTTTACTCGTCTCAATGGATAAATGAATTATCCTAATTGGTGGTCCACTTTGCCCCCCGCGCCCCCCTCACTCGCAGGCTCCCAGAGGGAGGAAGACCCCCTTTGTGGCCCACCCCTCCCCGGCCCTGATGGACGTTTCTTAAAAAGCGAGACAGAGGCGGGCGGAGGGCGCGCTGGCCCGAGTGAGAGGGAACACTTTCACTGCGATGCACTCCGGCCCTGAAACACCCTCTCACCTCACCCGCCCCCACTCCGAGCCCCGCCCCCGGCCGCCCCCCGCGCGCCGCCCCCGCTACGGCCCTCACCGCACCATGTCAGTTACGATCGCTGCCACTTAGTACAGTACTGTTTGCTGTCCCTCCTGAACCTGGCCCCGCCCCCTCGTGTGCCGCAGACAGACTCGCCCTCCGATTACTCCACGGACAGCGTATGTGCTCTGCGCCCTGGAACCTCTGGCATACCTTCAACTGAAAGAACACAAACGTGTTCTCTATAGCGAGCACCTCCACGAGTGTGCGTAAGGGGGGGAGGGGGGCATGCGAGAGACACACGACTGGATGAGAGAGGCAAAAAAACAAAATAAAAGGCGAGTAATTATCCTTTGGCATTGCGGGGTCGTACGTACGGATCTCATTATCCCCCGCATAATCACGCACCGCAACATGAAATTAAATGTCGCAGTCGTTACGTGCGGCTGAGTAATTGATCCGCTGGCCTCGCCTGGCCTCGAAACGCTTCCTCAAATTGCAGCCAGATTTTAAAACAAATAAGAGAAAAAAAAATGAACGCACACTGAGCGCCACACACGAAAAATTTGCGAAAAATTTCACAGGGTTATTTTAATGAAGTATTGTTCTGTTTTGTAAGTACTGTACACTGTGTGCCATACATCCAGACGAAAGAAATACAAACACATTCGCAGATAGTATAGTAAATAGGCAATCAAAGATACTACACATTTGATTTCATCTTTCCCCCAAAGTTTTTACAACATAGCGTTAATCATATCCACTTGTTCCAACTTTTAGTTAGTACAGGCTTCAGTTAGTACAAAGTATAGGCCGTTACTCGCAGACAGCGTGCGCGCCGCGCCGAGGGTGGAGGGAGGAAAGGGGTGGGGAGGGGGTGCTGCACGTACAGTACGCGTCCGCCCGGCGCACTTACACACACATGCTCACTTTTGAAAAGATTAAACGCTGCTCGTGAAATTGTCCCCCTTGATTACTCCATGTTTCAGGAAGCGCGGCCCCTCTGCGTACCCAATGGGTGAGGGGGGGGGGGGAGAGGAGAGGGGAGGGGCGCTCCTGGGGGTGAGGGGAGGCAGACACACTCGGACGCCTCGCGTACAATTTGCCCCACGTGCTGCACGATGGACCCGTCTTGATTTGGAGCTCCCTTCCTCTCCCTCTCCCCCCTCCCCGTCTCACGGCGGCGGCAGCGTGCAGCGTCGTATTAACACGGCATAATTGTGACGCGAAATATAGGCCCACTTTGCAGGCATACGCGGCGTAACCCGGGGGGGATGAGTCGCCGTGGGCTGCGCAATCTGAGGGTGAGCAGGACGGCGGGCGAGGGGGTGGGCGCCGAGGCCAGGGCGGCCTCAGGTCGACGTGGCGGTGGCGACGCACGGTCAGCCCCCGGCCGCCGCAGCCAGCTCAAGACACGCCCTCAACCCCTTTCTCCGGCCATACCCTCCTCGCCCTCCCCCCTTCCTCGCCGCGAGGCTTTACGATCCTTGTCAGTTTATGGCTCGCGAGTACAGACTCTCCTGATTAATATGTAAAGCGTTTGGAACCGGAAGGCGGAGGGGAAGGCGCCGTGGTCGCCACCGAGCTGTGGATGCTGCAGCCCGGCCCGGCCCTCCGCGGAGGCCCCGGGGACAAAAGAATACGTAATGAATTGCAATGCGAATGTTTCCTCCTCGGGGGTTGGAAGCAGAGCGCCTGAGACGCCACGCCACCCTGCCACCCTGGCAATAAGGATCGGGTTTGGGAGCCCCGCCCCACAATGAGCAGGTTGGTTGTAATTCTGATTTCCTCCACGATGGTTCCACAAAAAAAAAAGTAATGGGGCAGTTGTATTAGATTCCACGGCAGACCTAGTGTCTGTTGTAAAGCACATGGTCAGCAATTGGAAAAAGTATTACTCAAAATCTGCTGTACTCTTACTTTACGAGAAATTTAACTAACTTGCGAAGGGAATGACAACTCTGTTAAGAGCTTACATTCACCAGTAGTAACTTTTTTTACTTCTAAATCATCATTGGTTGTACAGACCTGGTGGACAACGCACCTAGCCACAAGTAAATTAATCACTATATTTTTCACTTAAAGCCGAATCAATGAAACTGTTGACTTCATAATGTAAGTTGAATGTTCATGTAACGATAAGAAAATTTGGAGGATTGTAAGTGCACATTACGGTACAAACATTGTACTCATATACCTTAAGTGTGCACAAACAAATTTCAAATATCTAAAAAAGAAAATATTGTGACACACCGAAAGTGTACTCCGACACAGTAGAACTCTCAGATAGCAGGACAGCAGCTCCCCTTTGAATTCTTTTACTTCACACAACTCACTTTCCGTCGCGAAAGCCCAGGGTGCGTGAAAGGCAAGGTGGTGAAAGGCGCCAACAAAAAGCGAAGCACGCGCACTGGCCGTGTAGGTCTTCCTCAACTCGGGTCTCAAGAGATTGCACAATAGGCTAGAAACAGACCCCGGGTGTGACACAGAGGTTAGGGAGATTCATGTTCAAAGGCCGGCCGTTGACATATCTTCGTACACTGGGCTCTCACCTTGAGCTTGCGGAGGGGCGGGCGATGGTCAGTCACAGCAGATGGAGTTAGGTGGTCACAATTTGAATTTCGAAATCGACCCGCGAATCTAACGCGTTGACCTCACAATGATAGGCGCTTCGTCACTCTCTCGCATTACGCAACTCACGTCACGACGTCACGGCTACTGTTTCCGGCGAATGCTGGAGATGAGAAATACGACGTCCAAAATAAAGGCGCTCGAACCCTGAATTTCTCATAGTCATCTTGTACCGGTCCGGAAAGAAGGCAAATTCAATCAATGCATTTGAACCCGAATGATTAAAAAATTTGGAAGGACTTTGGTGACAAGTGACAAGTGCCTGCGATTATTTTTTTGTTTATCCAGCATTGTTTATTTGCGGGGGCGTGTGTTCCTAGTGTGTTCTCATTTCTCCACAACGGCTTTAGTTTGGTTCTGCTAAGTAGGGTTATGGTACCGGTACCGGACTTCTGTGTTGTTTTTTAAACAAGTGGACGACAATGCTTATTTTGGAAAGCGATCGACTCAGCTTTATATTAACTCTTGGTCGGTAGAATTTCCGGTAATTGTTTACTTGAGTGACTCCTCGCCCTGGAGTCACTCAAGTATACCATCGGAAAGGTATTTTTCAGTAGAATCCTGAACAGTA
>NW_026267171.1:1342089-1343323 GCF_000697945.3 Frankliniella occidentalis | reverse complement strand
TCCCCACCTCTCCATGCAAGCTCTACCTACTATGATGGTGAACACTTTACGGTAGGTTCTGTTCTCCATACCCTCAGGACAAGATGTGTTCTGTATTTGCAACTTTACTGAGATCTAAGAATCATGGCTTAGAGCTTGCCCAAAATTGCTTCCCAGGCTGCTACAAATATTTTGCATTCTAGAGCTGTCAAAGATGCAATGTAGCGAAGATGACCTCATGACTGGACTGATGTGTGGGGGGACAAAGGCTCATCTCCTTGTGTTGGATCCTTCAGTAATATAAACATTCGAGTGGCCAGGCATTCAACTCACTTGCTGTTTACTCTAGTTATGTTAAAAACTGACATAACTGTGTAAAGTTATTTGGCTTTGTTTGACATGGAATGAATGAGACAGCGCCTGCAGGCTTTAACACTTTCGAGTCCCAGGGTTGGTTGCGCTTAATTGTTCTTGTAGGACTTTCTGTGTTAATCAGCAAACTCAAACATTCAAATTTTGATGTAAATATTTGTATTTGTGTAAGTATTTGTATTAGTATTTGGCATATGATTACCACTCTTCTATGTTGAATTTTTCTCCCACCTCCCCGAGTTATGGGGAGGTCCAGTTCGCTATGAACAAGCAGTCATAAATCCTTTCTAAAGCTAAAAAAAAAGAAGCACCCTATTTGGGGTTTTGTCACGGCTTGCTTCCTTTTTGTGTCGGTAGAGCACGAACTGCAAGTTTAAAGTCCAGCAGTTATAAACGCATTTTGCTGTTTGCTGTCGTCGATGAACCCGTTGTGCCCCTGTTTACCAGGTCGATGCGGCGGGGTGGCGCGGCCTGGCGCGGGAGCCGCTTTAATAGAAATTTTTACGACAAGTGTTTCCCGCCGAGTCATCATTTACCGCCCGGGGCGCGCGCGGGAGCGAGAGAGAGAGACAGACAGTGCTCTCTTACTCCAGAGCGAGAGAGACAGAGACAGTGTTCTCGCCCCGCGAGCGACGCGACCCTCCTCCTCTGCCGGGCGCGCCAGGCCGCCGCCGCCGCCGTGCATGAGGACACACAAGATAACCCGTTTTGTTTTTTGTTGCTTTTTTTTCGGTGCTTGTGGTGAGGAGGAGCGTTGTTTGTTTCACTTTCCCCCGTTGGCGCATTCATCCCCACGGACCTGTGGGTGAGGGTGAGAGTGATGGCGCGCTGGGCGTGCTGGGCCACTCGCCCACTCGCCCCCGCATCGCCGGGTACCGTACCC
>NW_026267171.1:1336402-1337233 GCF_000697945.3 Frankliniella occidentalis | reverse complement strand
GGGCGGGGCGGGGCGGGGCGCGACGAGACGAGAGGGTCGCGGATAGAACTTTAAAATTATTCTGGCTCAAGTGCGTTCGCTTTTAAATGCGCTGGCTTGGCTGGCTCTTGAAGCCCAAGTCGTCGTAATTGTCTCGTTTCCTTCCTCCCGAAAAGTCTTGCTGCTGCTGCCGGCCAGGCCGGCCGCTGTGGGGGTAAGAGTAGGAGAAAGAAAGAAAGAAAAAAAGTTTCAAAATGACGGATTGAGATTTTTCCACTTCTTTTTATATTTTTCCCCCTTCCAGAAACTGGAAGAAAGTAGAAAAGTGTGTGCCGCTCTGTAATTGCACGTGTCACCGAGGGGTGGAAGGTGTTTGAGGCGGGGAGAAAATGTTTAATCTGAAGCGCTCAGAATGCCATGCTGCTGTACCGCCGCGCCCTCGGCCGCGCCGTCCTCAAGTCACGACTTTGGCGCCGAGCTCGGCTGGCTCCGCGGGACAGCCCCCCAGGTTCTGGTTGGTGATCGAGTCCACGAACAAAGTTGCCCCAAGTGGGTTGTCGCGCGTACCGACTTCTTAGTAACGCCGCCGTCGTCAGAGCGCCGGGGGTTACGTCCGCGCTCGAAACAGTCTTGCCAACTGAAAGTGCTATTAATTTGTGCGTTGCCAGCACTGCATTAGCGAGTCTAACTTAGAAATAAGTTTTATCTCCGTCACACCGAGGCGCTGCTGCTGCTGCTGGCCGACCCCGGCTGGGGCCCAACCCCTCGCGGGGCCTGCCTCCCCCGGCCTGGGGGCGTGGTGGGCCAGGCCCCCAGAGGGGTGGGCGAGGTGGCGCCGCCGCCACCGGGGGG
>NW_026267171.1:1327354-1328172 GCF_000697945.3 Frankliniella occidentalis | reverse complement strand
CTCTCCCCTGGGGCCGCGGCGCAAACTCGGCGCGGAGACACTGATTCGCGGTTTGTGTACGAGGCTTCGGCCCCATTAGGAGGATGGCTTCCGGGACTCGGGTACAAGTACAACCGGCTGCTTTGCCGCTCGCGGCGATATCCCTTCCCTCGAATCGCACACCACCCCGCCGCCGCCCGTCCCCGCTCATCCGTCGGGTAAAGCGTCTAGTCGGTCTGTCTGCGTCTCCCTCTGACCTACATGTCCTGTGTGTATCACTCGGTGCCAGCAGGGCGCACCAGAGAGAGGAGGTGCCCGATGACGCCCCCCTCCCCTTACCCTCCGCTGCTGCTGCTGCTGCTGCGCGCCGACAGAACTCGGTCGCATTGATTCGAGAGACAATTAACGCGAGTGTTCGGCGGGGCAAGTTTCGGTGATCCCGCCCGGGCCGTAGTACTAGTAGTTCCACTTTGCCACACACTTCCCTCCTCCTCCTCCTCCTCCTCCTCCTCCTCCTTCTCCCCCTCAGTCGGATCACGACGGCGATCGCCCCCCCTCCTTCCCGGTGTCCCCTCGCACCCCTTCTCCATCATCCCCCTCTGCATCATCTCCTCGCGTGGATCAGTGTTATTTATTTCAGCGACGTCGCCCTTTTGCTCTTGTCCGTCGCTGCTGCTGCTGTTTTCTCGAGTAATTAATGTACTCTGAGGGGTGGTGGTGGTCGCGTCGCCCCCGCCTCTTCTTTTGAACCCGCATTACAGCTTCGTTACGCCCGTAATCCCGCAAGTGTCAGTCGGGCGGCGCGGTCTGGTCGGGCCGGCCTCGCGCTGCCCGTCGCC
>NW_026267171.1:1324467-1326579 GCF_000697945.3 Frankliniella occidentalis | reverse complement strand
CCCCCGCAACCCTCCTTTCCGTTCCCAAAACTTCCCCTTCCACTTGCCTCTCGGCGACCGGCTTTCCGTAAAACCGCGAATATTTGGCGGCGAAAACCAGGGGGAATACAAATAAAAGAACGAGGCAGTGAGAGAGAGAGGGAGGGAGAGAGAGAGATAGAGAGAGAGAGAGAGAGAGAGAGAGAGAGAGAGAGAGAGAGAGAGAGAGAGTAAGAGATAGAGGGCGTAAATATTCGTCCGCAATATGGCAGCAAGGGCGCAACTCCGCGGGCGAAAGATGACGAAAAGGAAAAAGCGAGAGGAGCAAAGGAGGGGAAGAATAAATAGAATTGACAGAATAAGGCCATTGCAGGCGTGGGATGTTATTACGGAGGGAAAAGCTTATCGGTGGAGGGGGGGCGCAGGGGTGCGGGCGAGACGGACTTGCGCCCCTCCTCTTGTTGTTGTGTCCTTTTTTTTGTTTCGATTTGCAAGGCTCGCGGCGTTGCGCGAGAAGGGCGATTCTGTGTGTACTCGTGGAAAACCCCTTTTGCGGGGGAATGGGCTTGAAACTTTGAGCCAAAATCATTTCAAAAGAGACCCATATGACTGTACCCGGCGAGTTTGCTTTCATCACGCGCTGATACAATATCTCAACAACAGAGAAAGATAGAAGATATCATGCTGCATTCTTTATTCTTAGTAAACTGACGTAGACACGAAAGATAATAGGCAAAGAGGTTCAGGTGTTTCGCGCAAGAGTGCGTTTTTACGTCACCTTTCAACGAGAAATGACTCCAATACTGACTAAATGTGACAGAATTTAACAGAAATGGAAGAGTGCGTGGTTTCTGTTTTTTCTCCTGAAGGGACACGCCCCACGCCTTTGGACGCGTCAGTGCCGGCGCTAACTGCAGTCGCTGGCGTTTGCCTCGCGGTGCCAAGCGCGATAGCCCCGCTGCGCCTCTCTATCTGGACCGTTCCGCTCGAGGAGGCTCTGGCCGGCTCTGCCCCTCTCAATTACTCACCCTAATAGTGGGTCTTTCTGCCGCCACCTGCGCAGCTGCGCCGCGTCGCTCTCTCTAACGCCTTATTATTCCCCCGGTCTTGGTGTTTTTCTCCCCCGTGACGTGACGGGGATGTTGGGGGGGGGGGGCACCACCACCACCAGGGAGGACATTATTCTCCTCAGAGCTTCATCATCGCCCACCCGGTGTGGGGCGCTGAGCTTTATGTCCTGGAAACACTTTGCGGGAGGAGGAGGAGGAGGGGGGGGGGGCTCCTCTGATATGGAGGGTGGGGCTCCGACCATTAGCGTGCATTTTCAATTACCCAAAGTGATAACTACCATTAAGCTGCGATTTCCTGCCGCGAGGTCACGTGATAGGGAGCGGCCCGCTGCTGGAGTCGACGGCCTGGGAGTGCATAGGGTGATCAGTCTCTCCAAGAGGACTTCGCGTCTGCTAGCCGACCTCTCACTCTCTGCTAAAGTAATAGCGAATAAATTTCCTCGCACGGTATCATCAGTTGACACCCCACCCCGGGGGGGGCACAGCTGCGACCAGGTGCCCAGGCAAGCGTGGCCTGCGCTGCGGTGTCTTTCGCCCCTTCTCCAGCTCGCTCCTCCCCCTTGCTTTTCCTCTCCGCCCCGGAAACTCCCTAGCGGCCGGTTCAAAAGAAACGGAGGTCTTGAAGAACTGGGGTGAAAGTAGCTGGGGAGAGAAGGGTCTTAACTGTCAGTCGCGGGGCGTTGGCCGCCGCGCGTGTTGCGAAGTACATCCTATATCACGCCAAGTTTGAGAATTGTAAGCGCGGCTGATAAATTTACATGACTTTCAGGTAGGTGCATGTCGAAATGTGGAGGTGATCTTTTACAAAAATGCGATGTTCAATTTAATTTTTAAGTACACATAGTTCGAAGGACATCAGCGACGAAAAGAGAGTTATTTGTATTTCTTCACTACTTATTGTGCAGGAAAGGCACACGCAGTTCTAGACAATGACGATTTACCAAACTACACGTCGTTTCTTCCGGGGCGCGTGTTTGGTTGATGGATTCCGGGCTCGACTTGTCTCCTCCTCACGCTTGCCGAGTCCCCGTAGGCCCGGCAGGCACGACCCCCCCCCCCCCCC
>NW_026267171.1:1321666-1324417 GCF_000697945.3 Frankliniella occidentalis | reverse complement strand
ATCAGTCTCTCCAAGAGGACTTCGCGTCTGCTAGCCGACCTCTCACTCTCTGCTAAAGTAATAGCGAATAAATTTCCTCGCACGGTATCATCAGTAGACACCCCACCCCTCTTCTCTCTCTCTCTCTCTCTCTCTCTCTCTCTCTCTCTCTCCCTCTCTCTCTCTCTCGTGGGGTCACGTCGGTTCAGCAAGGCTATTCAGCAGGCGGCGTCTGCAGCGCCACCGCCGCCGACGCCGTCAAATCATTTTAACGAGCAGCCGATAACGAGTCGGCGTGCGGGGTGCGGCTGCTTCTGGAGAAGCCCGCTGAAGACGCCTGGCGGTGCCGCTACTCGCTGGAGTTGAATGATAGCCTCCGCCCTGATCTGTCGCCGCTCTTGAGCGCCGCCGGGCTCGTCATCAGTGTACCGCTGGAGGCGGCCCGGGCACTGCACTCCTGGAGAATACGCTCCTTGCCGCCGCCCCCGCCGCCGGCCGCCGCGCGCCTTCCGGTGGGCTTTCACGCCGCTCCGGCGCTCGTTTCCGGCCGGCCCCGGAAAGGGGTGCCGCGCGGGGGGAGGGCGGATGCAAGGGGTGGGGCGGGGGAAGTACCGGTGCCCTCCCCATTGACCACTCCAGCCGCCTGTCCAGCTACATTGTAGGCGGAGGCTGCCCCGGGGGCTGGACCGGCCCTCCGCCCCGGTGGGGTGGGGTGGGTGTCCCCCATGGTGACCCCTTGCCGCTGCTCCTTGAGATGTGTCCCCTCGGGGTGATCCCGGCCTGCGGGCGCGCCCGGCTTTAAGGGGGTGTTAAATTTTGATTGCCTGGCTATGAGGGTACTAAAATGATTAGAACCCTTCAGCCGAGGGTGCCGGAGCCCTGCTGCCTTTGCGTCTTCATGGCCAGTGCACCACCACCTGCTGGGTTGCTTGACCGCGCCCCTTCCCGGCCGCCTCGCCTTGCCGGGGCTCGTTTGGATCAGCGTCACCTCGCCTTGCTCCGCCGAATGCCATTTCCCATTTCCGGTTCTCCTGTTTGGAAGCCTTTACCAGCGCACCGTGGCGCCGCGCGTCATGTTTGGAAATCGATTTGGGCGCTGTGTGTTTTGGCTTGTGTTCTATTGGAGGTGGCGCCCCAGCCCAGCAGGCCTGAGACCCACAGGCGCCTCGCCCCGCCACGCCCCGCCACGCCCGCACCGCATTCAGCGCCGACTGTGAATGGAATTGCACTTTGATCCCTACCCCAACTGGGGCAGGCAGGGGTGTTGAAAGGGGTCAAGCCGGAGCGGGCGTGGCGGGGCGGGGCGGGGAGGGTGCGCGGCGGTGGCGCCGCGGCGCCTTGGCTTCACGCCTCTTTAACACGCTGCAATCATCCAAATTGCTCCCCCAACCCCTCCCCCTCGACAACCCCCCGCTTTCTGATATCTGTTGAAATTTCAAGTCTCCGCGCGGCCCTGCTCTGGTCCCGGCCGCCCCGCCCCGCCGTCCCTTTTGTGTGAAAGGTCACGCCTGCGAATTACTACATGCCGTAGGATTATTTCAATACACCCCCCCCCCCCTCCATCCCTCTCGATTTAATCCACTCTGCCGAGCTGTGCGCTGATGATGGCCCCGTACGCACCAGGCTCGGTCCCGCCCCCCGCCAGTGGCGGCGCGCCACTCCATCCCTTCTGTCAAGGATTTCGCCAACGACTGATAAACATCGCGGCGCCCATCTTCCTATCTCGTATAATATTTTACGTGACTCGTGACGTGGCGCCCTCCGATGAAGGCGTCAGCAGCAGGCCTTTGTGTCCTCCTCGCCGCGCCCCGCCCCGCTCCCAACTCTCCTTGCACGAACTCGACGCAACTACGAGCGTTCAATTAGTTTATTTTTTGCTTTTCTGAAATTTTTTTTGAGAGGGATGCGGGATCAACACAATCAGCTGATTGGCGGCGGAGCTGCTTCCACTCGGAATGTTGTGCGATGATTATTTTGCCGATTGCTGCGCCGCATTGACTCTGCTGCTCGGGTTAACAGGGCGTGCGATTATGATTGCACAGTGAGTTGGCGTTAACGAGTACCGACCGGGCCGCAGTGTCAATCGACGCCAATTCCTCATTCCACCCGCTCGAAACAGTTTCCCGATTAAACTGAAACCTCTCACACGTACAAACTTCTTTTTCCGGAAATTATTTGATCTTGCAGCGAAATTTTCTTGAGCTTCGTAGAGGATATATGAGTGTTTGTGTGTTTGCCAGTCGTGGCCCGTCCACCCCCACCCACTCGATGAATAATCCCGATGATGGCAACCCCTTCCGGAATGACTGCTACTATCGACCTGTCGACATGTCATATCCATCCCGCGAGAGGGATCCGGCTGAAAATAATGAGTCTTCGGCCATCATTCGTTACGGAACGAGAAAGTGCGGTGGCGGGTCGGGCGGCTGAGAGCTTGGTTAATAAAACATGGCTCTGGCCCCCCTTTGATGACGGCGTTCCGTGACCTGCCTCGTCACAGCGGCGGCGGCGGCAGCACCATAGCCCTGCTCAACTTGGACTGCTGCTGGGACTTGCATTCCGAACCACCCCTCGCTCGCTCGCCTAAACCCAGCCGCGCCTCGGTTCGGTCCCCCGGTGGATGTGCTGCTAAATACTTGAGGGCGCCGAGCGGCTGGCCCTGAATAATTCCGTGTGATGGCGAAGTGGTTGCGCCTCTCCAACAGCTGGACGGTGAGCGGCGGTGACCTCATCGGCGGCGCGGGCCGTCATCGGCTTGTGGGCCGCGCTTCC
>NW_026267171.1:1319921-1320701 GCF_000697945.3 Frankliniella occidentalis | reverse complement strand
GGGCCCCTGCGGACGCGACGTAGGCCGCCCGCTCAGGAGCCGTGCGCGCGGGCGGCCTACCCGCCGGGCGGACACGCTCCTGAGGACCTCAGCCGCAGCCCATGGACCTGACCCAGCCTGGCTCCAACCGCCTGCTCCTGGGCTTTTGACGACGACATTTCGTTGGTGGGCACCGAGTGCTGCTGAACCCCAGGGAAGTAAGACGAGACGGGAGGGGGCGAGTGAGGGATAAGGTTAGAGCCTGCTGGGAGAGCGCAGTGAGAGGGAGAGGGCGAGAGCGAGGCGGGGAGAGCAGGTCGTTAAGGCCCGACTTATGAGTAATGGTGTCGTGCGTTTGATGACAGCTGCATTAACGGCGCTCTGGCCGGGGCCGGCCCGGATCTGGGATGGAAACAGAAGGGGACGTATCCAGGACAGGAACCGGGGAGAGCAAGGGCGAGAGCTGCTGAGGAGGGGACAGTGGAGGGGATCACAGAGAATCCTGCAGAGGAGAGCAGCAGTCATCCGGCGGCCGCTGAAATTGCCGCGGCCGGCGAAAAACCGTGAGCGGGGCTGCTCGCTGGGGGGCGGGGGTCCGCTCGCTCGGCGTGCAGCACGATAGCGTGACATCATTATTAAAACCCTTGTCAGCCGGACCGGGGCCGGGCCAGGGCGCGTCCTCGCCACGTCAGCACATTGCCCGGGAAACGGGTTGAATCAGAGCGTGTCCGTCGGGCGGCATGAGGAGGGGGATCGTGGTCATGGCGGACAGGACAGCAGGGGGAGGGGTGGGGGTGGTGA
>NW_026267171.1:1314711-1315143 GCF_000697945.3 Frankliniella occidentalis | reverse complement strand
CACCCATTAGGACACGGCGCAGCTTTCGGAGAACAACTCGCCGGAACCGTTATTCGGGAGCTCTTAGAATCTGTTTATTCAGACCACCGTTAATATCGTATGGAATGGATCGGACAGGTAACGCGGTAAAGGTAAAAACCCACTTGCCTGCACGCGCCTGCATTTCGTATTGCAGAAGTACCGGGTGTTTTATAAAAGACGTAGGCGCGAGCGGGTTTGCCTTTGGTGCCTCACGGGCAGCGCGGGTAGGCAAACTTGCCAGCACCTGTGTCTTTTATGAAACAGCCGGTGTACGCGTGGATAATCGGCAACAAGAAAAACGCTAAAAACGCGAAAAAGTTTATTCGTTCGTACCGGCTACTCGAATTCTTTGCACGTTATGAAGAGCAGGTGAAGGTGATCGTAAGAGGCTTTTGGTGCTGCTCAAGCAGG
>NW_026267171.1:1311463-1314018 GCF_000697945.3 Frankliniella occidentalis | reverse complement strand
GTGGCGGGGCGTGGCGGGGCGTGGCGGGGCGTGGTGCGGCGCGAAGGGACATGAGGGAAAGGGAATTGCGGTTCGGTGACTAATTACCATCGAGTGCTGCTCCGGAGCTGTCCTGCATTTCAATGCGCACGGCGGCAACGCCCAGCCTCGCCTCACCCCGCCGAGCCCCGTCCTAGCCGCCCCCGCGTCGCCTCGGTGCCGCTGTGACGCAGGCCCACAGTGCCACAGTGAGCTAACGAAGCGCAAAGCATGTGATCCGGACTGTGCGTAGTCTGATCAAGGAGGAGTCACTAGAAATACACCAAACCCCCTTTTCTTCCCTTTGTATCTCCAATATATTCGACAATCAAATTTATTTCAGGAGTAAAGATGTTAGCAAATGTCGCACAAAAACTGCGTTTAAGATGTGGATGTGACTCATTCGCCTCACGTGAGCAGTCTTTTGTGGTGGTGGCGGGGAGGCGCGCCGCACTTGTTGTTTTGGGGATCGTATGCATAATGCAAAGGGGAGCTGAGGACGAAAAAAAAACCCCTTTCCCCGGTGTTCCCTGTATTTTATTTTCGGTCCGTGCGGCTTGACGTGATGGCGGTGGCACTCGATGATGTCGTTATTGAATCGCCTCTCTGTTCATCGCGCTGCTCCGCTGGAATCAGGCACGCCCCGCGACCGCCCCTCTTTCATTAGTCATTTCCAGCCATTTCAGTAATTGCGGCAATTTGGTAAATTAATTTCCTAAAGTAATAATTTTATTCATCGCTTTCGTTTTTAATCCCCTTTGGTTGGGGCTGCTATGGCTGCCGCTGCCACCGACTGTGGCCGACACTGTTGCCAATTTGCTGCCGAATCCCCGGGGCGGAGTGGCGCGTGGCGCGGCGTGGCTGGGCTGGGCGGGGCGGACTGCCGACTTACTTTTAGCGACGGGGAATGCGGTAGTAATGATCATGCAATCCATTCATCACTCGGCCTCAGGGTATACGGTCGCCCAGTTGCCACTCCCTCGCGTGGGGCGCACTGTGCAGAGAGTCGCCGCAGCCGCTTTGACACACTTCGCCCCCCAAGTGAGTGGGAGGCTGATGCTCGGAGGGACAAACAACCTCTCACATCATGCGCGCTTACTACAGTACGTACACATCCATTTCTCAAGGAAGCGTGAGACAACGTCGTGAAACACACAATCATAATCAATCATAAAGTAATATTTTTCTTTCCAACAAAATTTGCACACAGTTGGGTCCAAATCAAAGAATGTGAGAATTTAAAATGCTGCTGATGGAGTCTGAATTGTCATTCGTTGATTTTCAATAATTTCACTCTCCTCATACGATGCGTTGACTTATTTTCAGCGACTGCGAATGCCTATAGGTATGTTGATTTGCGTGTGGAATTGGGTGCTATGGGGCCGGACGGAATCCCCCCCCCCTCCACCCCTCCCCTCCATATCAGAGAACCGCTCCGCCCCACCGTGGCCCCCCACCTCCATTCCCCCGTTCGGGAGGGAAGTCCGGTCCGGCGGGCGAGCATATCGCACCGGGCGGCCAGGTAGATATGGGCGCGGTCAGCTGATCCTGCTGATCCGATTGCGGATCCGAGCGGACCATTTGATTGATTAATCCGGCCGCACTACTAACACTATCACGGTGTGCGCCGGCCAGAGCCGGTCGGGCTTCGGACCAATTAGAGATACTGGCACGGGCAACATTTTCGCCGCGGGCGATTTTGTAATTACCGCCGAATTACAAACGACGGGGGAGTTTTAGCCGTCAGGGACTTATGTCCCGGCCGACGCGATGGGCGGGCCGGCGGCGGGCCCAAGGGCGGGCCCACACCGCAAACAGGGGTCGGGGGTGGCGCCGTGCTCCGCCGTGCTCCGGCGTGCTCGACAACATCGCGGGCCTGTCGGACCGTGCGCCGGCATGGGCCCCGCAGATTAGGGCTGCGCTGGGCTGCGCTGGGCGGGGCGCGCGGGGGCCGCGGTAAGTCGAGCAATCAGAGACAGGCGCCGCACTGCCACAGCCCCACGACCACCAAATAAGCAGTACATGGCTTTTCGCGAAAAACAATAAGAAAGGAGCTTATTGTTGTTTTCGGTGCATAATTGTGCAGAAAATTGCAAGGCCGTTCCTTCCTTTATTGCCATGCAGAAAAATGTTTTATTATTTCATTTTGACCATACGATTAGTTTTACTCTTGATGCATATGGTGAGTTGAAAATGTTCTCACTTCAAAGGAAACCTTGTCTCTTGCGTTTGAAGAAAAATTAGCAATAGCGTTCACTTTTACCATATGCTAAAAAATAATCTTGGGTCACTCTTAGTACAAAAGTACTTTGAAACAAAGAAATCATTTTTCTGAGTGTGAAGTCATTCTTGAAGTGACATGTTATTACATTTTCGTTAGTTGGGTGCTTGCTTGTATCCGAGCGTAGTGCTTGTTATTTTCGTTTTGCCTCGTGATAATGGTGATCGTGGTCATGGTGCAGTCCGAGCTCCGGCCACAGCTGGCCCTCCGAGACGGCGTCGCCCATCCTTCATTTCTCATCCCCGGGGACCTTTTT
>NW_026267171.1:1307461-1311057 GCF_000697945.3 Frankliniella occidentalis | reverse complement strand
TGGCGGCGCGCTGAGGTGCGGCGGCGGGGGTGGCGCGCGGGGGTGCGGCGCGCGGCCCCCAAATTGAAATGCGATATGCTTCTTTATGACTCACAGTCGAGTGCGAGGAGGCCCCCTGGATTTGTGTATCACTTTCCGTCTGCGCCGTTGCAGCGCACACGACGATTGTATCTGTCCCCCGCGGTGTCTGGTGGCCGTCGCGCTGCCCGCAGCGACGCCCGCGGCCCTCGCAACCACCACCGGGACCAGCGGGCACCAGCGACTCTAGGGTTACCGTCATTTTAAATTCATTACCAGCGCCTGGCTCTCTCCCCGGGCTCCCCGCCCGTCTGGGGTCCGCGGAGCTCTTTTGCTTTCTTATCGGGGATTATCGAAAATCATCTCTCGGAATTCGAAATTGCGCCCAGCTTAAGGCCCGCGCCGCCGCCGAGCGTCCCTTGCTGCTTCTTCTCTCGCTCCGCGGACCGCAAGAGGAGGAGGGAAGCAATCTTACATGGGGGATGGGGACAGGGAGGAGGACGGCGAGGATCAGGAGGAGGAGAAGGAGGACGTAAGTCGAATTATATCGTGCAGACACGCTCCACAAAAGCGCAGCGGGGCGCTAAAGCCCATCAAGATAAGTGCGGATATTGCATACGAGGTCACGTGGCCGCACCGCTCGGCTCGCTTTGTCGGTCTAAACTGAACAGCCTCGGGCCGCGCCGGGCTCGATACAACCCTGCGGCAGATGTAATTATCCATTTCTCTTTTTCACGTTCGGTTATTTTTCCAAATTAATTAATGCGAGGTTTCTACGTCCGTATACTTTGAAGGAATCCTTTCCTCCTTTTGGGACTGGAAACGGTTATGTTTGTCACTAAGTTTCCGTAAAGCTGGCTCGTGCTAAGAGGCTTAGGTCCTGCCCGGTACTGCCGAGGGCGCTGGACGGAGTGAGTACGGAGAGAGTGAGAGACGGAGAATGAAGTGAGTGCAAGTGAGAAAAGTGGGGAAAATAATAAAAACGAAAAACATGTTCGCGCGCCATAAAAAATTCGTGGCGAGGGAAGCAAATGCAATTCTGGAAGAGGATTCAATTTACAAGAAACGGCGATCGGAGGGCGGTCCTCGCCGGCCAGTGCTGCGGGGCTTGACGGGAGGGGTGCGGCCTCCGGCGGGGACCGCAGGGCGTCCGTCAGGCTGGCGGCGACGGCGCGTACCGTCCCGAGACAAAGTTCTCGGCCACGAGTTTACTGTTCACGGAAACGCTTGGCTCTCACCTCATCGGCCATAAAACTCATTGTGCGACCTCTCGAACATCCCGCTTTAGGGGCGCCCGAGGTGCCTGCCGCGACCGCGAGGCAGCGTCTAGTGACGGCTGCCAGGTCGGGCCCCCGGCGCTTGCTGACGGGACTGTACTTGGGGAGGGTCATGAGAAAATTGAAGGTGAGGGTGGCTGCCATTTGGGGGGTTAGGGAGCGGGCTAGTTATGTCATCGGGCGCTGATGGGGTGGTGACAGTTGGTGGCCGATGGTGGTGGAGCGGGGCGGGGCGGGGCGGGGCGTGCCCCAGGGGTGGCTGGCTGGTGCGCTCCCCAGGCGCCGGTGGTGCCGCATCCCCTGCTACTCCTCTACGGTCGCGCAGATTCCACGGAGAGCGGTAATGACAGTCGATCTCCGGGCCGGCGGCGGCCTCGGGGCGGCCCGGGGTGAATCGCAGTGCACTTACTCCTTTGTACCGTCAACAAACTGCCGGACGGCCCCCACTCTCGGATAGGGGAGAGGGCGCCGCTGATGGCGGAAGAGGGCCAAGGGGGAAAAAAATTGATAGGGCAATTCTAGCGACATTTGGCAGGGGAGCTAGCAGCTAGGGGCCAGGGCGACCCGGGGACGACCTAACCCGCGCTTTATGCATTTATGTACGACACGCTTTGTCTCTGGTGTGTCCACCGCCGCCGTGCCCGTGCCGACGACGGCTTTTTGCGTCAGCCTGCTCTGCTCTACCCCCCCCCTCTCTCTCTCTCTCTCTCTCTCTCTCTCTCTCTCTCCAAGTCCTTCTCTGTCCCCTTCCGCACTCATTGCTCTCCGGACTGCCACCAGCAGAGGGATGCGACAAGGACACACGCTCGATACACGGCATGCAAAAAGCGGTCCAGCCCATTACCATGGCGCGGGGGTGGGGCGGGGAGCGGTGAGGCGGGGCGGGGCGGGAGCTCTTACTGCCCGCCGCAGACCGGCGCCACAAATCACGGAGGGAGAAGGAGGGTGTATCTCGGCGTGACATCGCGGCGAGCCCCGCGGCCAAGCCTCGCGAGAGACCAGGGCCGCGGGTCGCTCGCGAGGTCCGTGTTCCGCGAGGACTATCGCACTGTGGGTCACCGCGGGGTTAAACTGAGTGGGCTCACTGAGGTCACCTGCTTGACACAACCTTGAGCATAGCGAATTGTCACTTGGAGGTTTGGATGGTTGGCCGTTTGTAAATAATATCGGTGGTGTATTGACACTCATTGGAATACTACAATTTACGTCACGTCACCTCTTGGCGCGCTGCGGATAGTGCTCCAAGAATGTCAGCGTTATAAAATCGGTGTAGGTATACATGCCGAGGGAGAGAGAGCGAGAGAGAGAGAGAGAGTCAGAGAGAGAGGGAGAGAGATGCTAACCTCGTGAGCAAACTTAAAACGCCAGCGGGCGGCACACAGCGCCGCGCGCCCCGCTCGCCTGGCCTCGTGCCTCGTGCGTGCGCGTACCTCATCGCCAGCGATTTCACGCAGAATAAAGAATGTGTGCGTTGAAATTACGCTCGCGGGGCGTGGGAGGGGGAGGGGGAGGTCGGCACGCTCCCCGGGGTGGTATGGATGGACGGCCGCACGCGCCCCGCGCGCGCTGATTGCAGGCGAACAATGACATGCCTACTTGGAGGAAAAGAAGGCAACCGACTGCCGCGCCGAGTGCAACTGTGAATACGCAGCAGTGTTGTGGGATTGCATACTCAATGTGGCCGCAGGGGCCATGGCCCCTTGCGAGTGTAAAGAGTAGGCAAACCCACAACACTTCTGCTTACTCACAGTTACACCGGGAACGTCGTGCCGAAAAATGCATAACTAAAAATTTAAGACAAATCTAATGTTTCTGAGTTTTCTTCCCATTTCCTTGATTTTTGTTTTCCATTGAACTGTTCTGATTTTTTTCTGATTTTTTCTTTGGTTTTATTTTGATGGTGTACGCTGATTTCTGTGAGTAAAGTACCGGGAAGAACCCCATTGCGTTAAGTGCGCGTAAGCACTCTAATCTGCTGCTCCACTTTCTCTCGGGTTGCGCAGCTCATCCTCTTAACTAGGTGCCCTTACTTTGACCTTTCCACGTGTACTAGACGAGTCGCTTCCTCTTCCGCCACTGCGACTATGGAACGGCGCGGCGGGTAGTTGTAGAAGTGGCAAGGAGGTATGGAGTCGACGAGCGCGTCTAGCTCTGCAGCAGCAGCTGCCAGCTCCTCGCTCTCGCTCCTCTCTGTGGTATTCGCGCGCGCAGAGAGGAGAATTTTACCCAAAGTACACGGTCAGAGCTAACTTTACCGTCACAGTCACATTATTCCGTGTTGCGCGCGCCCCGCCCCGCCCC
>NW_026267171.1:1296588-1299021 GCF_000697945.3 Frankliniella occidentalis | reverse complement strand
TCGACTGAAACAGGGTGAGGGGGGTAGTGGGAGGCCGGAAGTGGAGCGTTCTCAGGGAGCTCTCCGATCGCCCTCCTTGACGCCTCCACCATCATCATGTACCTTGCGAGCGACGGCGGGATGAGAAATTTGCGCTACGGAAAGAGGAAGAGACGCCGCCTAAAAAAAATCCCGATGTGTGTGTGTGTGTGTGCGTGTGTGTGCGCGCGCGGCACGGTGCGGTGCGGCTCGGCGGCTGGCTGAGCCAATAAGCGTGGCGAATCCCCCACGGACCATCATCGCCGATGTCATCAGCGTGATCGTTATCGCCGCGTCCTCTCGTCCCTTGCGCCGCCGCTCCGCGCCGCTCAACCCAATTCAATTACGAGGAGACGTCACGGTCATGGTGCTGGGATCATAGGTGCCCCCCGCCCCCTCCACCACCCCCTCCTATACCTCCTCACGGGGGGTGCGTGATTGAACTGTACGGTATACGCAAGGGGCTCATGGGAACGGCCACGCCACGCCCCGCCACGCTCCGCAACGCCCCGCCACGCCCCGCCACGCCTTGTCCTCGGGCTGCCCACGGCGCTTCCGCCCTGCCCTCCATTTGAATGGTAAATGCCCAAGGCGAGGCGAGGGCGGCAGCGCAGCATGACACTGTGTGTATGTGTGTCCATGTACACTGCAACATGTGTCCCGAGGACACACACACACGCATACACACACATGTATTTTTATGAATTTTCCTCCCGCTGCTTTAAAGATATGTTGTTGTTATATTTGCTTCTGTCCGAGAACAAGGGGAGAGGTGGCTGGGGAAAGAGTGTGTTCGGGCAATACTACTACAGCCGCAGCCCGCGCTTTTTATTTTACTTTTGCTACAATAAACTCCGTGTGGAGGTGGCTGCCTATCGCAGCGGGCGCCGCCGCCGCGCCGGACGGTGGTAACATGGAGCGGACGATAAATAAAGTGCAACATTTGTTGTATCGTTGTAGTGTTGGTGCACCTGACGTGGGCGGCGGCGGGGCCGGCGGGGCCGGCGGGGGCCGAGGTGACACCGGCGGGGGGCCGGCGGCCCTGCACGGCCAGCCGCGCATGAATAAGGATGTAACGCTCGGCAAAGAAAGACCCGGCCGTCGTAGTCGTCGTTGTGGTTTTGTTTCCTCCACTGCGACACATACACACACACGCACACACACGGGTGAGATATGCCCCAAAGGAGGGCTCTCCAGCGTGCTCTCGTCGGAACCAGAGAAGGGGCCGAGCACGTCTTTGTTGGAGAGGACATCCTACCATGACAAAAGGGAAGGAGGGGGAGAGGGGGGGGGGTGAGAGAGAGAGAGACCATTCTGAATCAGGATTTATTCATGGTCATTTTTCGAAGGTGGGTTTCATGACGTCGCAAGGTTATGAATTTTTTAACAGTCGCGATGGTTTCGGTGTGCGTAACAGTTGCTGCTGTCGGCGACGCAGTCAGCGCAAAGTGCACTTCATTTTGCATGCAATGTAAATGGGCGACGGTAGTAGGTGTAAATTCCCGCGGAAAAACACCCTGAAAGCTGACCGTCAGCATTTGTTTCCCCTGCGCCCGGGTGGCGGTGTCTCAAATTGCCATACATTCCCTTGTCGATCTGCTCTCTCTCTCAACAGACTCACATCACACCAGACTGCTCGTCCTTTTGTCGCGCGTCAAGGTATCCCTTGTATTTTTTTTTCCTTTTTTTCGAGTTTCGACACATGCGACCAACGAGCGACACCGCAAGCGAGAGGATAATGTGCGGATCATCGCCGACCGATATGTCGTTTGGGTGCAGGAGGAAGAAATCTGATGCGTTGCGTGAGGTGAGGACGCGCGCGAGGTGTGTAGCGAGTTGCAGCCGCCGTCCACAGATCGCGCCACAGTCATTCTTCCGCGTGCGCGCTCCTCCGGCTCGCTAGGGGGCCCCCGCCGGCCCCGCCCGGGGGGAGGCGCAGTTCGGCGGCAGCGCAGCGCGCGAAGCTCACTCGGCGGCGGCTGGCTGCTCCGCGGCTCGGAAAACACCGGGCTCGGCTGCCGGGCGGCTCGGCTCGGCACTCGGCTCGGCTCGGCTCGGCTCGCACCGGCAGTCAGTCTCTCGAAGGCAGCCGAGGGGTGAACCTCGTGCCTCGGTCCGGCGCGTCCTCCGGCTCGCTGGGCCGACCCGTCGCGAAGTGCAGCTCGCTCTCGAGTCTGTTGTGGTGTCTGTTGTTTCGCGCGCGAGTGTGTGTGTGGGAGTGTGTGCCGCGGTCATCCCGTGACGATGCTCGGGCGTGCGAGGGCCACCGTCTGTGGGTCTACGGACCTCAACTTCATCTGCGACAGCGTGGATTAAATATCTGTTGTGTTGTGAAGTGATTGTGCAGCCGACATTTGTGTTGTTGTTGTTGTTGCTGCCCTGGTGTTGTGTGTGAGTGCGCTCTGATTGGGCGAC
>NW_026267171.1:1291880-1296538 GCF_000697945.3 Frankliniella occidentalis | reverse complement strand
GTTACAATGGCCTCGCTTTGCTTTGCCCACGTGTTATCTGTGCCGCATGCATCACTCCGTATCAGAAGAGCACCCACAACCACACACCACACCCCGTTCCCAGGCAAAGGGGACAAACATGCGAAGACCGACACCGTCACGGCGTCTACCTAGCCGTTTGTTTTAGAGATGTTTACGGAACAAAACTCAGTGTTACTCGAAAAGAGATTTTCTTTTTCTCGGAATGGGAAATGCATATCAGGATGCTGTAGCATCTAAACAGTATGGATGTAAAGGAAAAAGATCTTTTTTCTGAAGCAGCAAACGTTTCTCTCGACACCCAAATAAAATTTGTTCCTAAAACTGGACCAAGCGCCCATACACTTTTTATCCAGATTTATAGGAACAAATTTGTATCTGGTCTGAATGTGCATAGAAACGTTGCCGTTTACCCAGCTCTAAATGGAAGTCAATCGACATCGATTTGAAAAAAACCGTGATGGTTTTTTTTTTCAGAGACACATTTCACTAACAACTGTGTGGTCGCGAAAACCAAGTCGAGGACCCTCCTCCACTCTACCTTTACACAAAAACGTACAGGACGGCACATGCTGCGCGTCTTCTTTTTCTTTCATTATTCTCCTCTCCTGGATGCTTATCTGCTTGATTAGAAAGTGGCGCGGACCAGCCGGGCGCACGAGCGCCCCCGCACGCCCCTCTTCGCGATATGTGGACGCGACGGGCCCAGCATTTCAAAAAGCGCGCGCTCACAAATGAGCAGGGAAAGCTGAAATAAAAAAAATTAGTTTCTTTTTTCCATTTTATTTGTTTTCCTTTTTTGGTGTTGTTTCTCCCGCCGCCAGCGGCCTCACTGTTGCTGTGCATTTGTACATCGTGGGTCAACCATGCCGTGTTTTTCGTGCTGGATTGGGGGAGCTGCACGCTCAGTTTGGAGAGGCATTTCACCAGGTGACTCCGCGAAGATCCCCTTGCATTCTCCTCTCTTTTGTCGCGACGGGGAATTGCAAGGTTGACATTTCTTGCGTTTCTGTCCGGCGACAGGGGGGGGTGGGGGTGGAGAGAGAGAACGAGTGAGAGTGAGGAAGGGAGAGAGAGAGAGCCAGGAGGAAGGGTGGCGCGGCATAGAAAGGAATGTGCGTTGAAAGTGATACTCCCCCTACGCCCTCGCGGCCCGGCCGGGCCTGGCCGACCCATAAACGAGTCGCCCCTGCTCTGGGTCAGACCGCTACTCCGCCACCCCCCGCCACGCGCTGCAGCCCTCCCCACATAAAAAGCACACGCAGAGCACTCCTCCCTGTCGTTCACAGTCATACTGAAGGGGAAGAGGAAGAGAGAGAACGAGAGATGGGGTGGGGGTGGAAACCCACCCCGAGGTCGCGTCCACCCCCCGCATGCACCCCCACCCCTTCCCTCCCTCTTCCCCCGGCCCTCCTGTGCTGCGGGCCCAGCTCCCGGGCCCTGTGACAGCAGTCACCTGTCGCTGTCCCCCCCTCTCCCCACCTTACACCCCCCCTCCGTGTCCCTTCCTGTCATCCCCCCTTTTTTTTCCTCGAAGGAAATGTGTGCGTGCTGTCAAAGACAAATCCGTGGTCGGGTTGCGGCCGCCGCTGGCGAAGCCCGTCGTTGTAAAACGTGTATGGTTGCCCAAGACGCCATGATAAACTCTTCTCTCGGCTCTCTATTCTCCGTCCCCATTTCGCCCTCTCTGTCGGGCTCCCTTCTCTGGATGTAAGCGCTCCCCGCACTATAACTCCGCCCTCAGGCGCCGTCTCTCGCTCTTTCTCTCTCCCTCTCACATCCCAGAGGACTTCACCAAGCCCACCAGTCGTAATCTGTTCCTAATTGAAAGTCTCATGAGAAGTTCCGACGAGCTGGCGGCTGCTGGTGCTGCTGCTACTCCTAGCGGCAGTGTAGGGCAAAAAGACGAAAGACGAAGAGTAGGGCAGAGCTCGCCGGGGTGCGAAAATAGAGCAAGTACAGTGGCAGAGGTATTAGGCGCGGGGGTTGCCGCCGCCGGGGGGGATTGTTTTGTTATCAGCTCGATGATAAGGACGGCACGGGGTGTGACCGCGCGCGGGAGGCTGATGACCGGCGGAGCAGATGATGCAGGGCGGGGATACATCACGCTCTATCTGCGTTAGGCCGAGCCCAGTATTTACATGCGCCCATCAACTTGCGCCGCGCGCGGAATTATTCAAAGTGTGGGACATTTTAACAGATGGCTCTATCCGCCATCATGACGAAAATCTCGCCGCCGCCGCGGTTTGTAAACGCGAGGGGCGCAACTGCCGCGCAAACGGCCATTTATTTAGCTGTATATGCGCCCCCCGCAGATGTAGTAGTAGGCATCTGTGGAGCCAGCCGCGGCCTCTTTTTGGCGGTACCAAATTATTTACAATTTTGGAAATAATTAATTTTCTCTTTAGTGTTTGCTGCGTTAAGAATTCTGCACGGCCCGCACGACGTCTTTTTTTTTATGTAGAGCAGGAGGAAAAATCGCAATCGTAAATTGCGTTCCTTGGGTTCATCCCCGATCATTGCAGCAGTAATGAAGACTCGCCCCGCCCCGCCGTCTCCCGCTTCCCTTTGTTCTTCGTACCAGCATGATATTGCACGGTCACTTGCGCATAAGATCCGCCCGGCCGTTCCGCGCCTTTGTTGATATTTAATTCATCATAATATCTTGTTTTGTTCCTTTTCGGCAATGCAAATGTATTTCTGCGCCTCCCGCCCCCTTCCCCCGTCTTATCCGCGGGAGAGCGCAAATGAAAGGCGCGGAGTTGGGGAAGGGAGGGAGGGGGCCGGAGAGGATCTGGTCCATCTTGCAGCGTAACCGCGCCGCGAGTCCTTTAGACAGTGAGACGAGTTACAGGAATTAAGCGCGAAAGAGGCGCAGGATGGAAAGGGAAAAAAGAATAGGAAATTAGAAGATTTAGACGATGGGTCGCTTGGGGGGAGGGGACGCTGGGGCGCGGGAGGCGCCCGCCTGGCCAGAGAGGAGAGGGCCCGGGAGACTTTTAATTATGCAGGGGAGAATGGCCATCTTTCTGCTCAGAAAGGTTGTGAAGTGGTTATTAGACCGAGTGCAATCTCTTGTTTGACTTGGGTTGATATTCCCCGTGTGGGAGCGCGCGCCCGCCCGCCGCCGCTCTTTCTGCTGCTGCGGCCGAAACAATAATATCGAGTTCGGACAAGTGCTTGAAAAGTTTCCCCTTTCCCCGACTGTACTTGTTCTTGTTTGTCTGACCGCACACCGGCCGGAGGCGGGCCGAGCGGACAGCGAGCGCGGCTGGGGGGAGTGCGCGAGGTGGGCGTGCGTGGCGTGCTCCAAGTTGCGCCCCCCGCCCCTCCTCCCTTCTCCTCCCCCTCACCGCGGCCCTCTATTAATTGTGTGTGCCTAACGCTTCCTTTTGTCCCCACACCGCATTTCTGTCTTAAAATTTGCAGACGTCTCTCTTCATCGTCAGACGAATGGGTCGCAATTAAAAGCGCCATCCTCTCCTCCCCCCTGTCTGCTCCTGCCCGCCTCTCCCTCTCCCCGGCCCTCTCTCCCTCTCCCTCTCGCCGCCGCCGGCAGATTCCGTGGCGTGCGCAAAGCCTTGGGAAAGGAGGACGTCCCATTGAAGGACGTCCGGTCTCTGATGACGAGTGGCCATGGAGATGGCAGAGCTGGGCGCGGGGGCGGATCACAGAGAACAGAAGAAAAACAGTTTCTTCTTTACTGCAGACGCTGCAGACCCTGTCAATTTTTCAAAGCCTTGGACTGGCGGCTTCGAAGTTCTTTCTCTGTTCGAATTTCTCTAACTTGTGCCCTTTTGTTCCTTTCTGTTCGCAGGTATGCGGCCGCCGTTTCCTTGCTGCTCGTTCGCCCAACGGAGGGACAACAGGCTGGCAAGTGTAGTGCTAAAGGCCCTCTCCTCTTGGTCGCTCATGGCGTTCCGCCACGCCACGCCCCGCCACGCCCCGCCCCGCCAGCAAGGCTCGGCTGCGCTACGCGACGGTTTTGCTCCGCTGTTTGTAGCATTAAAGAAGTTGTCCCGTAATTATGGAGGGGGATTACTGGGTCTTTAGAGTCCGGTGGTCGCCGTGACGTGGTGGGCGTCGCGGGGAGGGGGCAGGGGGCGCGCCCATAGCCGCGGTGTATACGCACCTGGCCTCCCGGTGCTTGGGCGCGGTGGCCTCCACCCCCTCGGGGTGGACCGTCGGCGCGCCCCGTGTGGAATACTTTACATTAAATCCGTCTTATTTTCGTCTTTTTGAGGAGTCGAATATAAGACGACCGAAAGACGCCTCGGACAGCGGTTTTGACTTTCTTTCGTCTTTCTGCGTCTTCATTTCTTCTTAAATACGCGCGATTTTAAGACGATCTGAAGACGGAGGAAAGACGACTCAATACCGGCGGTGAAAAGTGGCCGCTCAAAAGAGACCGGGTCGGGACCGAACCCGAGCCCCGCACATTACGAGTCCGCCACGCTGCCCACTTGGCCAGAGCGGGCGGCTGTCAATAGTCGGTGCGGGATGAATTCCACTCAGACGGCGCTCTGTCTCGCTTCGACGAGAACGTTGTGTCTTGAGTCGAGCGAGACAGAGCGCCGTCTGAGTGGGCTTCATCCCGCACCGACGACTGACAGCCGCCCGCTCTGGCCAAGTGGGCAGCG
>NW_026267171.1:1281667-1287485 GCF_000697945.3 Frankliniella occidentalis | reverse complement strand
CTGTTGTGTTGTGAAGTGATTGTGCAGCCGACATTTGTGTTGTTGTTGTTGTTGCTGCCCTGGTGTTGTGTGTGAGTGCGCTCTGATTGGGCGACGTGATAACAGTGCAGTGTCGTTTGTGTGAGAAGGAAATCAGAAAGTAAAAAGTCTGTCGTGCGATCGGTTCAGTGAGTGCGATAAGTGCCGAGTGATAAATGGCTGTGCGTGTGTGAGTGCCAGAGGATTTGGAGTCTGGTGTCTGCCTGGAAGATATTTGCAAAGGATTTTTACAGTGAACATCAACCATGGTGGATACGAACAGCATCATCGAGGGAACGGTGAAGTTCCGAGACGGAAAGAAGGTACGTGCAAATTTTCATTATATTTTTAATCGTTTTCTTTAATGAACTTTTTAAGAGTTTTTTGGCGGGGTAAGTTAAGTACGTCGTTTAGAACGTTTCAGTTCACTTATCACTCGCTGTCGCCGGGCGTGGTAGAGGAGACGACAACCCGTTGAGTCGGTACGATCCTCGAGGGGGAAGAAAGGGGGGGGGGGAGACCCATTTAGGCCTTAGTAGAGACTTGCACAATAAACCCCTTTCCAATAATTATTTTCCAAACCAGCGCTCTCTTCACCTCGCCGTCCTTCGCGACACGACTCTAAGTCGGTCTGGTAAAATCTTCAGGGAAGAGGGATGAAAGTGACTTTACCGTCGGGGGGCTGCGAGTGGGTGTAGGAGGGGGGCAGTTCTGGAAAGCAGGGGGAAGGGGGGTGGGGAGAAGACGAGCCGCCGACTGGTCGAAAGTGGTCTACAGCTCGCGTACCGTCTTATCTTACGGCCAACTTTATGGAGCGCGCCCAAGCGGCAGGGAGCGCTCGTGATTAGTGAAACGGGTTGGACGAAAGCGATATTGAAATAACATTTCGTTATTACCATATCTTGGTGCGCATGCGTGCGCCCGAGACGGGCAGCCTTTTGTTGCTTGGCTATCCCTGTGATAAGCCGACCGACCCGGACATATAGCAAAGGTTAGATTAATATAAATCTCAGGTCACAACAAAAGGTCCGTCATCGTATCTATGAAGCGGTATATATGGGACGGTAGTGGAGGGAGAAGCGAAGGAGGAAGACTCCTTGGCGGCAAAGACCTCGTCGGCCCGACTCTGCTCGCCAGAAGGGGAATATTATAAGAATAGAACTGTTTTCGGTCGGCGACCAAAACAAGCCCCTGCCGGGTCTGAGGAGGAGTCTTGCATGCTATCGCTGGCTGCCCCCCTCCCCCCTCCATCCATACCCTCCGGGGCCTGGCAGCCAGGTCAAAAGGAGGGACAAGGCATTCATTCTTTTCGCACTCCCGCTTCTCCAATCTGTTACGCTCTTGCAAGAAAGAGCGAGTGAGAGAGGTGGAGATGCCGCTGCTACTGCAAGAGAGAGAGGGATGGCTGGATGCTGGAGGCATGGGGGGGCGGGGAGGAGGGGGGAAGGCAAGGCAGCCAGTCAGTTCGACGGCTGCTGGCTGGCAGGTACGCACGAAGAGCGACGACGTCTTTGCTCCAGAATTCATGGAAACTCCTCGACCGCCCCAGCTCAACCCCCCCCCCCTTCTGCCTCTCCCCATTCTCTCTCTCTCTCTCTCTCTCTCTCTCTCTCTCTCTCTCGCCCTCCCGTCTTTCCGCCGCCAGCTGTTTCCTTGGCGGACAAGTTCGACCGCAGTAGGCTCGAGTCCTGCAGGACCCGTGGCCCCGCCCCTGGAGCCGAGTAAAGCCCCCTTGGAGCCTCCAGCAGCAACATCGCACCCAGTCGATTGTTTCCGTTAATTGATACCTAGGCCAGGACCTGACGGCTGCTGGCTGAACAATGCGCGAGAGTTAAAAACAGATTCAAAAACACTAGGCTCCCGATTACACCCTTTAGATACAACCAGCCACAGCCTCAGAAAGAATGATCCACTTTTGTAATCTTTTCTTTCCCTTTTTTAGGGGGGGGGGGGGTACCGCAGCTGCTTAGCGCATCTCGAACAGCAGGCCGCCGGTGCCAATTGAATGCACACTGCCGCTACACCCGCCCGCGCCCCGAGCGCCGTTGGCACATCTCGAACGCATTGCGTCGCCGTCAAGGAGGCTGAGAGTTGTTGCTCGCGTGACTTTACGTTTCGCGATGAGTCCTTGATCCAGAAAGGCCCGCGGGCACCGTGCTGGGGGCCTTGCAGTGTAGCAAGCAAGCGTGTACTACTACTACGGGCACGTATAATCCCCCGCTCCGTTTGCACCTCTCTTCAAACTCTTGGGGGAGGAAAGACATTATCAAGAGGGGTGTGTAACAACTTCACACTTGGCGAGAATTGTTTCTTTCTTACTTTCGTGTGAGAAGTTAAGGGAAGAGTAGGAGTGGTGGTGGTGGTGTTGGTGTTGCGGAGGGAATGTAGGGGCGGGGGAGAGAGAAAGAGGGGGGAGGGTAGGTGAGGAGGATATTGCAAGCTCAGGGGAGTGTGTGTGTCTGCGTCTGCAGCGGCAAGAAGTTGCACACGGTCAGATTCGCCCCGAATCCCACAATACGTCGTGGAGAAGAAAGAAGGAGTGGAGGGGGGGGGGCATGAAGTGAGGGGAGAGGTGGCCGGCACGCACCGCGGACCGTGAATTCAAAGGGCACGAGGGGTGGGCCTGCAGTGCCAAGACGTGAGCGGTTTTCGCTGCTCTTTCCGTCACATTTTCATGGTCCGGGGGAGAGGGGGAAGAGCGGCCAGGCCGGAACAGTAAATGTATGGAAGCGCGGAGAGGGGCGAAGGAGAGTACAGTACACGCAGTACACGCGGAAGGACGAGCATTTACGCGCAACCTCCTTTTCGCTAAATCGGTGTCGCGATTGGTGTAAATGTTTCGGCCGAGCAGACGTTTGAGATGGGGTGGTTTCAGGGGCTGGGGAAGGGATGGAGAGCAGCAGAGGGTATACGTACACCCCGTCATTGTCGGCACTTATTCCTCGCCGACTCGGAGCAGTTGTTCACCTATTGAATGACGTCGGGACGAGTACTTTTCCGCCCCGTTTTACGGGCGGGTGTGTGTCGCGGGTGACTGCCACAACGTCACGCGGCTCGATATGGGCGGATGGTTTGCACCTGTCGCGCACCTGACCCGAGCTGCCCCCACCTACCTACCCGCAGCGCAAATATTTGCAATGCAATAGATGACGCCTTGTGAAAGTGGCACACTTGCCCCCACCTCCTCCTCCTCGTGCTTCGGGCCGTTACTGTCTCGAGACAGTCGTATCGTCGTATCTTGTGCGTTGTGTCCCCTTTTTCTTTTTTTTTCTTTTTTTTGTGTGTGTCATCTCGCTCTTGAGCTTGGTGCAGTGTAGGTGTACCCTTTCCCATTGAATGGCCGCGAGGCCCGCCGCGCCCCTCTCCTGGCCTCCTCGATCCTCCTTCCCAGGCTGCTGCCGCTGCCGGTCGGACCACTCGATACGTTTTACCGATAATAATAAGACGCGGGGTTTGTATTTCTAGCATGGGCATGAGGGAGGGGCATGCATGTATTCATGCGAGGAATCAAATCACTGCGGGTCGGGAGGGCCGCGTCTGCATGTGACGGCCACCAATTATTGCATTTTATTAAAAATAGACAAATGTCTGTCTCCTCTGATCATATGCTTCTTACGCGGCTTCGGGGCTAAGGAATAGATACGGGGAGGGCGGAGGGGACGCTTTGATTTTTTTTTTTAGCTTCTGCGGGAAAGATAGAAGACAGGATTTTGCTTTTCCTCTTCCGAGAAAGGCCAGGCGATAACGCCGTCGCGGAGGTGGAGCCGGAAAGAGGGCGTATGTTTGCACACGAGAAATATACGGCTCTGAACGATCACTTTTGCCACGCCCCCGACAGTGAGCAAGAGAGGGAGTAGAGGGAAAAAGGAAACTAAATGTTTGCAGTTCTGGTTTATTGTTTTTTGTATCGTTTGTCGGTTGTGCTTGGAAATGACCTTTTGTTTGTTGTGTTTGCAGTGGAAGTGGCGCTGGTGTGTCATGAGGAAACTGTCGCCAGTAGCAGGTGAGTTGGCTGGAACGGCCCCCGCCGCCGCGGACCGTGGAGCAGCAGAGCGGAGGACAAAACTTTATCTCGAATGAAACAACTCGTTTGGGTCGGGTTTCATTTTGATATCGTGTTTCGTTTGTTGTATTATCATCATTACGATTCGTTGAGTAGTTTTAGCTGCGCTCTGCATGATTGATCAGGCGCATGCTGTTCGGCTCAGCCTAATCAGACCAGCTGTGCGCGCGACGGGCCGACCGACCGACACTGCTCTCATAGGCAAAGTTTCAAAAACAAAGAGCCCCTTCGGATCAACTTTAATTTTTAGCAGATACTACGCAATATGAGCTGTGGCAGCTAGTACCGAGCACATACTTTAGTTAAAAGCTCGCAAGTTCAAGATTAAGGTTACAAAAATCACCATTTCTTTTTCAGGTCATTGGTAATAGTTTTGATTGCATATTTCATTTATTAAATTGAGAAATACAGGCGTGTGATTATTTGAAGTCCGCGTGATTGGGTCGTGAAGACCCTGCTTTTAAGGGCTGTCTTCTTTTCGCTCCCGGGCCCTCCGTAGTCCCTCAGCCGCCTCGGGCTCGGACTGGAAATTTATCGCCTTGCGGGTCCGCCTGCAGCTGCTACCACCAGAGCCATGCCAAAGCCATCATCAGTCTGACCTCGCGAGGGAGGGGGGGGGAGGGGGGTAAAAGTTCTTCGACCGACTTCGATCTTCGTCTTTTAACAGCGGAAGAGAAAAAGAAAAGGGAAAGGAATGGGACGGATGGCATGAGATGAAGGAGTGGAAGTGAGAGAGGGAGAGAGGGTGCAGTGGTGCATGGCGAGGCGCACGAGAGGGGGGGGGGGGCACCCTTCGGGCCCGCATGCTCTGTCATGGCCCCTCTCTTTCTCTATCACACCACACACACACACTCTCTCTCTCGGTCTCTTAACTCCAACTTCCGTAGCGCCCCCCGATTTCTTGTCCCTCCTCTCTCTCTCCCCGCGCGTCGCGCGGTGTGACTGTCCTCCTCCCCCTCTTGCCCCGCTCTTTTCTCTCTGCTTTTATTTTTTGTAATGACGATGATGATGTCCCCCGGGCCGCGTGTCGTGTGAGCGAGATGGCTTACTCCATCATTACGGCACGGCACACGGTTCCGCACCGCGCACGCACGCACTCACACTCGTACACGCGCGCGCGCACACACACACACACACACATGCAGGCGCGCGCAGACACAGAGACACGCGCATTACCATACCTGGCGTGCGAGCGTCACTTTTAGGTAATGGACCACCGGGGTGATTTCCATAATTTGCCCCAAACCATTAATCCCCTCAAACAAACACACACACACACACACGCGTATACTCTCTCTCGGACTCACTGACTCACCCGCGGGCGCATCGCGTCGTACCCATAGGTGTGTGTGTGTGTAGGGGGGGGGGGGGGTCGCGGGTATGTACGTTACTGGTCCGCCGATCGGAATTACAAATACACACAATGGGTACACATCACACACGGCGCATGCGTGATTGTGCGTGTTAGTTGTGTGGGAGTTTGGACCAACGGCGAGGATAAGGCCCTCCTTGGGGCGGGTCACCTCTCGACGACATGTGACATGTGTCGTCTCTAATGAGCCTCGCCTCTCTCGTCGTTTGGTTTTCTATCGCGATAGCCCCGGCTTGCCCGGCCACCATCACGCAGCGCCGGCTGTTGTCAAAGTCGTTTCCAAAATGTCGTGTGTGTCTGTGTGTACGGTCGGCGTGTATGTGTCGTGGGTCATTGGGAGGGGTATACCCGCATCCTTCACCCCC
>NW_026267171.1:1279707-1281617 GCF_000697945.3 Frankliniella occidentalis | reverse complement strand
AAAACCGCTGTCCGAGGCGTCTTTCGGTCGTCTTATATTCGACTCCTCAAAAAGACGAAAATAAGACGGATTTAATGTAAAGTATTCCACACGGGGCGTCACCCCAAGGCGGCAGCGCGCCCAGCCGTGGCCCGTGGCGCAGGCCTGGCGGCGGGCCCGCCCGGCGCGCCTGGACCCCACCCAGCACCGCCCCGCCCGCGCATTCATCCTCCGGAATGAATTATGAAAACTTTGGGAATTATTTCAAAATTATTTCGCGTTTCCGCTGCGTCGCGCCCGTCGTCCTCCCCGCCGCCGTCGTCGCGTCCCCCATTCCCATTCCCGCGATAGTAGTCCCCCTCCCCCGCGCCGCCCCTTCCACCCGCATGGCGTCTGTGAGAAAACAACAACAACAGCAGCACCTTTTTGTCCCGAATACTAGAGCAGCACTAGCGTCAAGAGATTTCTAACCCCTCTCTCTCCTCTCCCCTCCCAGCTTTGGCTTTCCCTGCTGCTCCTCTCCCGCTATCCTCTTGGCCTAAATGCGATCGGGTCTTGGGCGCCGCGCCGCCGCCGGACTTTGCGATGCAACTGCACGACGCTTATCCGAAATTGGAAGAGGATTGTCCCGCTGCTCCTCTGCGCGCCCCTCTCGGCGCCAGGCCGGAGGAGGTGAGGCTGGAGCGGCTGGAGGAAGAAGATTATCGCCTCACACTGGGAGCGACCCCGCCGACGCATGAAGAGTTTCGTACCGGCTCCCGCGACGTGGTCACGTTGGCCGGTCCCCAAGACTCCTCCTCGAGGGAGGGGCAGGGATGGGCAGCAGGAGCGAGCAGCAGGAGGAGCTGCAGGAGGAGCAGCCGTAAGAGCAGCAGGAGCAGTAGGAGGAGCAGTAGGAGGAGCAGCAGGAGGAGCTGCAGGAGGAGCAGTAGGAGAAGCAGCAGGAGGAGCAGCAGGAGGAGCTGCAGGATAGGAGCAGCCGTAAGAGCAGCAGGAGCAGAAGAGGAGCAGCAGGAGGAGCTGCAGGAGGGTCTCGGTGGAGAGGAGCGGCGGCGCGTGGCTGCGGGCCTTAAGATTGATTGGGTCGGATTGGCGACAAGCGCTGCAATTAGTGCGCTCGCCGGCCTCTCCCCGCGGCCCCGCGGCCGCCCTCCGGAGCGCTGCCAGGAGGGCTGCCAGGCCGGCCGGGGGGCGAAGAGATTTCCAAAACTTGAAGGAGGCCGCCATGGGGCGCCCCCCGATGGCGGCGGTGACTGACAGCAGCGCGGGGGAGGACGTCATAATCCCACCCTGCCATGAATAAACCTCGACGACCCCCGCCGCCCGGCCGCCCCCGCTTTAATTTCAAATGCAGGCGGAAGGGAATTCCCTTTCATGTTTTTTTTTCGGTTTGTTTTTTTAATTTTCTGGTTCATTTCCTTTTTTGTGTAATTTGAAATAATCACGTTGGGGGATTCTGTATGGGATGGGAACTGTCCGCGCGCAGCGCAGCGAATCGGGACTGCAATTTCTCATACGCCGGCCGTCCTCACCGGTGCGCTGCTGCCGCGCGCTCCTCCTGCTCCACGTCAGATCCGTCATCACCGCGCCCACCCGGGGGGGAGGGGGGGATTAGCGGGATGAGACTTTCAGCAGAGCGATTGATCGCTTTTCGCGCGCCTCCCAAGATTTCCCGCAGAAATGGAGGGGATTTGCGTGAGACGCGCGCAGCAGAGAGAGAGGCCTATCGACGCATTCGCCCCGCCTCGCCACGCCACGCGGCACAAGTTTCCTACGCCCGCCTACCTTGAGGGCGATCGGAGAGCTCCCTGAAAACAACCGGAAACGCCTTCTAAATCGACTGAAACAGGGTGAGGGGGGTAGTGGGAGGCCGGAAGTGGAGCGTTCTCAGGGAGCTCTCCGATCGCCCTCCTTGACGCCTCCACCATCAT
>NW_026267171.1:1271363-1272987 GCF_000697945.3 Frankliniella occidentalis | reverse complement strand
GGGGGGGGGGCACCCCCGAAATTAATTAGGACGTCGACGGCAACACAACTGCAACTGCGTAACACTTGGCGTTCTAATTTGCGCCGCGGGCTGGCGGCGTCGTGCGTGCGTGTGTGCGTGAGCGTGTGTGGCGCACTATATTATGCATTTACATACTTTTAAGTGCCCGCCCGCTCTCGCCATACGTATTGCTACATGTACGAAAACCGCCTGTAAGTGGCGTGGTATGCGCCTTTTTTATTTTCCTTGTGTCTCTCTCTTCCTCTTTATCTCTGGAAGCCGCAATGTACGCGTTTTCTGGCATTTCCTTCAATTAATTAAAAAAATTATGAGGCTGCCAATTTTTTCGCCGCGATGGTGGCGAGCGTGCGTGTGTGTGTGTTTGTGCGAAGGGTGGAGTTTGGGGGGGGGGTGTTAGGCGGCGGTTTGCAACTGCTGGCCGCCGTCGGGATCGTTTCCTTCGTACTTTTTAATTTCTGGTGCGGCGTACATACATTAAACAACAGTTGACGATCTCGCTTAGCGAGCGGCTGGGGCACAGCAGCCCTGCAAAACCATCGCAGCAGCTCCACGTCGTCCTCGTCCGACCTCTCTAGACTGTAACTCTCTGAAAGCGGGGATACAAGTGGTTTTCCTATGTTTCATTGTGTGTTTTTGAGCGTGTACTGTGTACAAGTGCTGGAGCCGGAGGGGCGGTTGTTGTCGGTGATGGTGGGCTCGCTTGAAGCTGGACGGCATCTGGACGAGCCAGGGGCCCGGCGGCGTACCGGCTGAGTAAAGTGCAGTTATTCCTGAAGAGGGGGGAAGGTTGGCGGGAAGGGGAAGGGCGGAGGGGGAGTTGGGGTCCAGAAATGTGAAGAAGTCGGTCCTATCGGCTCGCCGAGAGACAAGGCGGCCAATAAAGGAGGAGGCACTTCATGTCATCGCCCTCTGTTCGGCTTTGTGTGTGTGTGTGCGCGCCATAAAAAGTTAAGGTGACCCCTTTTTTTGTCCTCATAATTCAAGGAAAAATGAATATTCGTTGTGAGTTCGACTTTTCCTCCCTGATTGATGTTAGTTACTCATGTCTTTACTCCTTATTTCTCAAAGAGGCAATTGAAGCGGGAAAAAGAAAGGGATCTTGACAAGCCGGGAGCACCTCGGTTTTCAGAGGATCCCTGTATGGAGAAAAAAACATGTGAATGTAAATCACAAATAAAAAGAGAAACTGCCTCCTCAATCGTGTTGTTTTTCTTCTCTTTCTTTCCTCTCTCTCCTCAGGAGATGGTGGTGTGAGTGCGACGATTTGCTGGGTCCCCAACAACTCTCGCGCTTGTTTTTTTTTCTCTTTCTTTTTTGCGGTGCCAGTGATCGGCGTGCAATCCGATTGGCACCGTTGATTAATCCAAATGAAAAATGGCGACCGTAAGAAATTAATCTTGGCGTGGATCGCGCCAGTCACTTGCACTTCTCTGGTAATTGCCCACCTTTTCCCGACCCCTGTCATTCCCCCTTCCCCTCCCCCTTTTTTTTGCCCAAGAGCAGTCTACTTCCTCCCTTCGCCCTTTTCTCACCCTCGCTCTTGCTCTTCCCTCCTTTCTGTGCAATACTGTAGTTTGTCTTGCCACGGTTTTGCCCCCCCCCC
>NW_026267171.1:1260594-1268018 GCF_000697945.3 Frankliniella occidentalis | reverse complement strand
CCCGCCCGCCCGGCCGACACGCCACGTCACCGCCTGTACACACGCGTCCCGCTCACCCCTCCGCGACGTCGCCGCCGCCCCGCCCCGCCCAGCGGAGGAGATGCCCAAATTGGTGGGGCGTAGAGAGGAAAGGCTTGTGTCCGCCCAGCCCGTCACGAATACACTCATTTTCTTTTCCTCGCGGAGGAAGCCGTCCGGGGCGACGGGCGCCGCCGCGTCGACCTTCCCGCTATACGAAACTCTGGCCGCTGCGATACTCTCGCTGTCGCATCGAGTTATACGATGAGTCGCCGCTGCTGGCTGTAAAATGGCCTTTATAGGCCTCTGTGCCGAGCAGAGAGGCCAAGAGAGAGAGAGAGAGAGAGACTTGGGTGGGGGAGAGCAGAAGAGATTACTACTTGCGAGGAAGAAATAAAAATAAAATGATTTGGGGGGCTGCAAAACTGGGGGACGACGACGACAACGACGGCTTGAAAGAGCGGAAAGTAGGCGGAGAGAGAGGCCGTAAGAAGAGAAAACAGGTCAGAGATGCTGAGAAATGGACTGGCCGTCCATGGTGGCGCCGTGCATCGCTCGGGGCGGCGGCAGAGCTTTGGGCCGCGCCGCCACGCGCGCGCCCGCCGCACGTCCGCCCGTAGTGGGTCCCCAGCGTGCGGCAAGGAGGAGAGGGTTGGCGGCCGTCATCAGCGAGCAGCAGCAGCAGCAGCAGCAGCAGGAGGAGAAGGAGGAGCAGGAGCAGCACTCGACGGACGGGAATAAGAGCGCAGACGTCGCACACCACCAGAGAGATGGAGCGCGTGCGCGCGGGGTGACGGTATGAAGAAGTCCGTGCGCGCAATGTGGCCCGTGTCTTTATGACACGCGGCGCCCGGGCTGTGACGCGCTGCTCGGGTTCCGTCGCGCTCGGCTGCTCTGCTGCTGCTGGGGACGGGCGGATGTCCTGACACCCGGACGAGCAGGCCGGTCGAACGACACCGCGGCGACACAAAAACGAGACTCTCCCATTCATTCAACCATCTCGTCTATTTCCAGTCACACTTATGGATGTTGCGTCAAAGTGGGTGACTTCCTTCACTCGGATCACGCGTCGCGCTTATAGCGCACTCTGTAGGGGGGAGGCTTTTCAATTCGTATCGCCTTCTTGATTTATGTGTCGGCCGCACCGAGTTTGTTTGGCCAGCGGGCTGAGCGGGCCGTGGTGTTGGGCCCCGGGCGCGCCTGTGGACCACGTGGCGGGTCTGTTGGCTGGCTGCCTGGAGCCTCTCCGTGGGTCGTGAGAGGGAGAGAGGGAGAGGGAGTGACAGAGAGACGCTCCAAATTCCATGAGCGCGGCGCTCTGCCGTGGAATGTATATGGCGTGTCCGCACGGCTCGGCCGGTACTGTACGTTAGGCCCAGCTGCTGTGTTGCGTTTGTCGGGTGTCTGTATCGCTCGCGTGATGCTCCATACCCACCGGCCGCGAAGCGCTCGGCGATGCGACGGGCCGGGCGGGTTGTTTTGAGATTGGTGATCGCCAGCGAGTGCCTGCCTGGATCGGTATACTCTGCTTCAGTTGCCGGGCTTTGCGGATGCAATGCAACCCTTGCTTGCCCCTCCCACGCGAGTGAGTGCTGCAGTTGACTGCGGCCGGCAGGTGGCGAGCGTTGTACTCATGTACACGAGCCTCGACCCCCTCTCTCTGCCATGAGCCCTGAGGTCGCCGTCGAGGCGGATGCGGCCCGCACCACCGCGTGGAGTGCAGCAAGGGCCCTCACCAATTACCACCCGGGTCCGAGAATCCTCACCTCGCCTCATGTGCACCACCTTTCGATCGCCCATCAGCCCCACCCCGCCCCGCTGCCCACCACGTGACGCCGCCGGGCGGGCATTTCCGCTGCTGCCCAACCCGACCGACGCACCCGATGAGCCAGACGGACTCGATTGTCCCCCGATGCAGTTCGAGTCGATGCAGTTCCGGCCGCGCGCTGTGAATACAGAGAGCCATGCAAATTAGCCGCGAGCTCAACACTCCCATTGTAATGTGGCGCTCGACTCCACTCCACGCCACGCCGTACAGCGACATTATTGTGTCATTACGTGATTTTTCCATGTCCCCACATCGTCCCGCCCAGACGCACCAGATGGCCCCTCATCCCCGTGACTCCGTTTTGTGCGAGTGAGAGAGAGAGACGAGGCGGTCGCGGGCCGCACGTCGCGTCGTCGTGTATGCATGAGGGACAATGTGTCGCTATCTTGGGGATCTGTCGGGCCGCGCGGCGTGGCTGGCCCCTTGATGTCTGCCGTTATCTCTTATCACTGGAGCTGGAGGCGTGGCGGGTCGCGGGGTGGCTCTAGTGAGTGAGTGAGCGGGGCGTGTATGGTGTGGGGGCCGCCGCTCTGGCTGCGGTGATTTCTCACGTTGTTTATCAAAAGTTAAGGATCGACGTCGCGGAGGGTGGCGCAGTTGTTCTCTCATCAATTACCACACGTACTACTTCTCCACTACTCTACTCCGCTCTACTCCCTCGCGGCTGTTTTTAAATATCTCTCTCTCTCTCTCTCTCTCTCTCTCTCTCTCTCTCTCTCTCTCTCTCTCTCTCTCTCGTGCGCATACTGCGCCGCGGTGTGGAGGTGGGAAGCGCAGGCAGCGCAGCATTTGAATAAACATGTGAGAGGGATCCAGGAGGGGGTGGTGGTGGGATTGGACTGCGTTTGGGGACGCGGGCGTAAGGAGACGGTACACGTCGTCGTTAGATTGCCAGAGGTAGGGCGCATGTAGTGCGTCTCTTGTAGTAGTGTGTCTCCACTCTCTCCCTGTCCCTTCACCAGTCTTTCATTCCCCTGTCCTTTCATTTCTTTTCCCTTTTCGTGTTCAGCCCGTCCCGCCGCGGTCCATCACATGGGGCTGTGCCTCAGTGTTCGGGAGTCGCTGCAATGAGTGTCTCTGTGCGATATTGAGCTCCTGCCGTCGCCACTCATGACTGGATTTGTTGTGTGAAGAAGGGAGAGAGAGAGAGCGAGCGAGTGAGCGTGGGAGTAGTGGATTTGGCCTCTGTGTTCTCCCTCGCACATGTACGATACAGCAAAGAAGGTACCGCGAGGTCTCATATCGGTGTGCGATATCGAAGGCGGCCTTATGAATGCGTCTGATTCGCCTGAGTCGGCTGGTCCGTATTGCACATCTTCGTAGTACATACCCCTTCGGTCCTCTTTGACATCGTACTTTCTATCTCCTGCCTGTTCCATATATTTCTACCTGCGTTCGTCTTGATCCCCGTCCTTGATCCTGCTGATCCCGGCTGCTCTTGCTCCTGTGTGTAAGGCTGCGTTCGGGCGCTGCGTTCGGGCGCCTGGCGCCTCCGTCTGGTAATTGGACGACGAGGCCGATCGGGTCCCGGACGCAGCCCCCGTGGGGTTGTTACGTTGCGAGGGGGACGGGTTTAATTGGAGGACAGCGGCGCGCTGCTTGACAGTGTCCCGTTTCTAACGAATTTAATTGAACTCGATGTTTGGGGGTGGGGCGCCAGGCTGCCGTGCTGCTGCAGCGCGTACCGAGCGAAGCGGACCTCGGTGCTGGACCCGAGAGAGCGAGAGATTGTACAAGAGGGCGAAGTGCATTAAAAACTCGAGTGGAAAATGCAAACATTTTAGGTAAAGGACCGTACTCTTGACCGAACCGTGACATGGTAACGCAAAGAAACATCACCAAAACCCCCGCCCCAGAATACGCGGAACTCGGAACGCAGTCGGGTCGGGATTGACATGAGCTCAAATCCTCTCACCTATACAGTGCTCTGCTTTTGTTTTTTTTCCTGTTGTTTCTTTTCGTTTTACCGCCTCGGCAGGTCGTTAATTAGAGAAGCGGACCGTGGGGCGCCGAGTGGAGTGACTGCTGCTGCTGCTGTGGGAGAGAGAGCAAAAGCGGTCATGAATAGAGAGGGGAGCTTGAGAGGGTGGCATATATTGTGCATATCGCGCGCTAGAGAGGAAAGAAAAACGTTTGAAAGCAATTATTATTTGCGGGAGACGGGGCTCTCTTTCATGTTGCAGAGCGCATAGCCGAATGAGTTTTGCAAGCAAGCAGCAGCAATTTGGTTGAAGCGGTTTTCAGCATAAAGGTCGTCAGCGCGACTACTGCAGTCATACATGCAGAAGAGGGAGGACGGGATTATTTAGCGGATGATGGCCTCCATGTATATCATGGTTTATGTCAAAAACACAAATCAACGGGAAAAAGACCTACGGTTGAAACAATAAAAAAAAATGGCACACACTGCGCGTATACAGTCGTAAGTACTAGTTGGCCTATTTCAACAAAAGCCTTCCGCAATCGGGTGGGGAGGGTTATATGGTGGTCTCAATCCACATCGAAATTGATTCGACTCGTATCGGTCATGATTTGTTATCTTTCCGAGAATTAATCGTCGGCCTTCCCGCGGGCCGTGCCGTGGCGTAGCTGGGTGTGGACGTAGGTGTGTGTGTGTGTGGGGGGGTGAGATATGAGGTCGGCCTGAAATGAATTATTTTGCCCTGTATTTGCGATTCAAATGAAGCTCACAAGCCTTTTCAGCTCGCGGAGTGGCTCATGGCGTGGAGCCTCGCGCGTTTGGCCGACTATATAGCGGCATCTCTCTTCTCCGGGAGGGACATCTCCCTCCTCTCTGTCTTCTCCCATTTCTCCGCAAGGCTCGTTGTAGTCGCGTCGGTCCGACCGACCGAGAAAGCGCGCGCGCTCGCTGTAGAGCTCGTGGAAACCAGCCGACGGACGTAAGAAGACGGAGGGCGTATGTGACGCGTTACACAAAGGAGGTGTGCGCGGCCGTGTGTACTTAGACGACATGCGTTGATGCATATGCAGGTCGTGGCGGGCCTGGGCACCGAGGGGCGTAAGGACTGTCATCGTGAAACAAATGGACCGGGGTCCCGGGGCGGGCTGGGGCTCTGCTCCGCTCTGCTCGGCTCCAGAGACAACATGACTCGCTTTGACTAAGTACCATGCGTGTGATCCGCGTCACGTTGTCTCGAGGCGAGGCGGGCGCGGTGGGGGCAGGCGGGGTACCTCTCCGTTGCAGCTGCTGCTGCTGCTGCTCCGGCCGCCCCCTCGGCCACATGGCGCACGGTTCCGACGGTTCCTTTTGCCTTGGGGTCAGTATCCCTTCTCTCCCTCACTCTCTCCCCAGCATCCACCCCTCCCCTCTCCCCCTCCTCCTTGCTGATCCTGATGAAGTACGCCCGTCGCTTCCGTTCTGTCCGTCCGGCTGACTGCAGCAGCAGCAGCAGCACCAGCCGACCTTTCTTGTGTTCTCTGCAAACTCAGAGTGCGTAAGTCAGCGCTGGAAGGAACGAGCAGTGCCAAATGAGCCGCGTAAAAAGGTTTCACAGTACCTCTCCGTGTTGACCGTCCTATTTTAATGCTCTTAATTGTAGAAATTTGATTAATCTGAATTTCATTCAGTAAAGTCCGACCAATGTTCATGGAGTTGATCTCTTTGGTGAACAATTGTATCTTCTGTTAGAAGTAGTTTGCTGGCCATCCTCGCGTCGTGAAGTCAATTTTTTTTTCTTTTGCCGTGTACTGTACGACGAGTCGCGGCCGTGAATAGATGGCTGTGCGGGCGCGAGTGCGCGGGCCTGCCTGGCCGCCCGTCCTGGCCGCGGGCGGAGTGGTACGGGTGTATGGCCAGGTTCAGGTTTATGAACCTGCGGCGTGGCGGTCGGTCCATTACCCCAGGTCCGGCTCGTGTGTCTCTCTGAGCCTCGCTGCTCGGGCGCTGTTCTCCGCCGCGCCACGCCACGCCACGCCACGCCACGCCACGCGAGGCCTTGCGGCCCGCCGCCGCAGATGGCCCGGACCGGGGCCGCGGCCCGCGAAGTCTCGCGAGAACTCCGCGGCGGCGGCTGCTGCGCGAACATCCTTTCCGACTATCATGCTGTGTCGGCCCACTCCGTGCGCACCGCCCTCCCCTCCCCTCTCCGCTCGCTCGTGTTCCGCCACTCTCCGCAGCTCCAGGATTCGCGACGTCCTCAACTTTTTGGAGGCCGCGGGGGACCTCGTGTGATAAGCCCCGCCGCAAGCCGCGCGCCCTCGCGATTATTATTTCTGCAAATAATTTCGCGCTCCTCACGCGCTGCGCTTTTGTTTTGTGTTTTATCATTTTGGTTTGTCTGTAATTTGTTGGCGCGCCGCTGCTGCTCCTCCTTTATGAGTTCTGTGCCGGCCAGTGCGTTGTGGGTGGAGAGTGCGAACGCGCGGACACAACTTTATCTCTCTGGGCTCCGCAGCTGCTGGCCAGAGAGACAGAGGGACGCTCTCCGGGGACCCCTCTCTGCACAGCAGTGAGCACTGCTGCCGAGCTCGTCCTTACAACTCTTTTCTTTTTCTGTTCCAGGTGGGTGTCTTGTCTCTGCCAAGCGGCGTCGAGTGGTTCTCCGTCGAGAAGGTATGAGGAGGATTCGAGCGTCCCGCTGAGATCGAATTTAAACAAGTTGTCAATTTTCGACTGGAACAACAGATGATAGTCGATCCGGTCAATCAAAACAGGAAAGCAGGATTCCATTTTGAAAAAAAAGTTGTGCGGACTGCGTTGTTATTGGTCTGCTGTCACATCCCTGACCCCCCATTCTCCCAACTTCGCCCCTTCCCCCGATATAGTTGCGGGCGTGCCGCGGGCCGCGCCGGGCTGCCAGAGGCCCGGGCCCCCGGGCTCGCGGCCGCATCCATCAAAGGGTGACAAGCTAAATTGCCGGGCAATTTATTTATCGTCCTGGACGCGTTTCGCTTTGCATGGCTGGACCGCTCGGCCGTCGGCCCCAGTGTGTGTGTGGCGCCGCATAGTGTCTACAAGGGTCCATAGGACTTTGTCACACTGCAAAAGAAAATTAAATAATTGAAAATTAAAATAAAGCTGACATGTTGAGGTTGAAGCTCAATAATTTTTTGTTCGCAAAGTAGAAGTGGTATGTCCAGCTTTTGCAAAGAAATGGGTCATATTTTTTTCGTAAAAGGCATTTTTTCTTCGCCAGTTGATTCTCCCTCGGGCGTGTGACCATTACTCAGTACTGTCGTGGGCGCGCCTCGCCTGATACGGGGCTCGTCCGTGCTGCTGATAGGGCGCCTGGCTGCGTGGCGCTGAAAGAAATGAATGGATTTGTATTGTTTGGCGCGGCTGGCCGATCAAGGGAGAGAAGGGGAGTCCGGCCGGCCCCGGGCCCGCCGCCGCCTGCCAGTCGCGATCACTGGAGCGTTTGTTCGCCCCCCGTGTCGGCGATCCTTGCGGTGGGGGGCGTATAACTGGAGGAATGGAGTCCGTCCGTCTGATAGCGCCCCGCCCCGCCCCGCCTCACGCCGCCTCACCACGCCTCACCACGGCCCGCCACACCGCGAGGCCGCTGCCCTTTGTGAATTTGCGCGAGTCTTGCCCACCCGGCCGCACCCCCTAGCCCCC
>NW_026267171.1:1259141-1260544 GCF_000697945.3 Frankliniella occidentalis | reverse complement strand
TCTCTCTCTCTCTCGCTCGTGCTCCAGACTTGGTCTTAAGTTTAAGCCCCTTCTATGGTATGAAGTCCGCACGGCATTTATTTATGTCTCTCTGAGAGGCCGCCAACGCTGCTGCTTTCTGAAATCATACAAATCCCCCTCGACGCGCTCAGCAGCCTTCGCTCTGCAGCCCTCTCGGCTCGGAACCGCGCCGCCCTGCCCGTGTTGTGGGGCTGCGGGCCAGATGGGGTGGCCGGCCAGGCCAGAGAGAGAGAGAGGGAGAGAGGGGGGGGGTGGAGGGTCGTGGGGCTCTCGTTCGGGGTCGGGATGAATGGCACTTTCCAAATATTGCCCGCTCCGCTCCGCTCCCCGCTGCCGCCGCCCCGGCCGGTAGGCAGGTCTGCGAGCCGCGCGGTGATTGACGCTGAGACAACGGTTATATGAAAGTTGCGCGCTGTCAGGGCGCCCCGCCCCGCGCGCCACCGTTTGATTTTTCTTTGCCGTTTGTGATGTAATAAAAAGGGGGCGAAGGGGCGCGGCGGCGCCCTTGTTTCCGATATCCTTACCTGTTCCGTTTTGTCACCGCCGGGCCGCTTCAAGTGGGGCTGGTGTGGCTCCTTGCAGTACTCCTTTGTCCCGAGGAGGTGCTCGAGGCAGCCGCTTTGCATACCAATAATAATCCTGCTACCTATGTGCCCTTGTGCTGGACGGGTTTACGGCACCGGTCGCTTTTCACGGCTGTTCAGCGGTTCGCGTCGTCTTCGCTCTCTGCTGCTGCTGCCGCGCCTTGACGGAGCACATAAAGACTTTGTTGCAGAGACCCTACTGTACGGCTCCCTTGTTCACGACCAAGAGGAGGCAGCCGCCGGTCCAGTCGGTGCGCAGTTCTGAGCATTGTGCTGCTATACTGTGCGCTGGCCCTCCCTCGTTCAAAAGTATTTTGGCGATGCGAACCCTCTGCGACACGAGGGAATGCTTTGGTTGGCCATTTTGTATTTATTATTATTGTTGCCCTTTTCCCCATATCATGAATATTTTTATTGTTTCAACTGAAAAGTTTTATCCCGTTTGGTCGCACCGCAAAAGCCCCTCAGAAAAACAAGCTGGCGCACCAGCGGCAACAGCGGCCAACCATGTCCAGCAGCAGGAGCGGAGCTTCTCACCATCCGGCAATCTCACCCTGGGCTGGGACCAGGGAAGAAAAGAGTTGCCATATGCGTGGAAAAAAGTGTTCATGTCCGAGTCCGAGCGCGGGAGTCGAACCCAGTTTGGGCGGGAACAGCAAGGACCAAAGGGAGCTTGCTCTATGATTTGGCAATTCTATTGTGGCGGCTACGGTGCGCGGCCCTGTGCGCCGCCTGTGTTCTTGTCGTCGATTCGGCTTTGTACAGCCCCTCCGCACCACGCCCCGCCCCGCCCCGCCC
>NW_026267171.1:1257543-1259091 GCF_000697945.3 Frankliniella occidentalis | reverse complement strand
CACGCCCCGCCACGCCCCGCCAAGCCCCGCCACGCCCCGCCACGCCCCGCCAGGCCCCGCCACGCCCCGCCACGCCGATAGCGAACCGGCTGCACCTGTTTCCCACGCAATGACGGGGCTCCATGCCGCCCAGCCGAGTGTGAAATCCAGTACAGTACTCTGTACTCGCGCGCTGCTCGGCGTGGCGCCGCTCGGCGCCGCTCGGCGTGTGCGAGGGAGGTGCAAGGACCCCTAAGAGCGGAGAGAGGCGTGATAGTGAAGAGGTGAGACCATAGAGACCCGAGTGGAGTGCCGAGTGTGCAAGCCCATTGCAGCAGCGTATAGTGCAAGCGCCCCCAAACGGGCCCAGGCGGCCCCGAGCTCTCTTGACTCTGGCGACGCAGCGACGCGATTTTCGCACCGAATGGCGCTGTGTTAATTGTGTACGCAGTAGCAGGGCCTTGTTGTCGACCCCCAGGGCCTTTCCCCCGGGAGTCGGTTGGGTCGGTGACATCGTTGGGGAGCAAAGAGGTGTGGGTCGAACAGGCTTATGATGGCCCAAGTCTTAGTTACAGATTCCTAAGTCCTGATTTTTTTCCCAGAAAAAAAAAAATAGGAAACTTTTGCATTGAATTGAAAAAGCTGATGTTTCTAGAAAAAAATAAAAGCTCATTCAAGCATGTTCTTTAAAAAAATCTTTTGTCTTTTTTTGTGAAATGTATTTCAAAGTGTTTGTGGTAATTCTGAATGAAAATCAGGATTGCCCACGACTGTTTTGTGTGCGGTGTGCGGCAGGTGCGCGTTACGCCCCTTTGGGCCCCAAGGCCGGTGGGCCCCGCGCGGGGGGTCAGTGGCCGCCACCTCCGCCGTCGTGCTTACTGAGGTGTGAGCCAGCCGGGCGGGAAAAATGGAAAGAGGGGGAGGGAGAGATGGCTAGATCTGTCGCATCCGGGCGTGGCCTGGCGTGGCGTGGCCGGTCGTATGGATGTCCGTCCGTTGTCATGGTGACAGGCTGTATTGAGTGTCCGCCCCGGGTGCATCGCGTGTCCGGCCCGCTGCTATGCCGCTGCTGTGCATACCACCCCGCATACCGACGCGCCGATGAGGGTTGCGCTGCTGCGCTCTGGCCTGCGCGCAGTCATCAATTTCCATACGATTTCCGTCGCGATGCAGAGCGTCAGCTTGTAGGGTCGGTGTGTGTATGTATGAGTGAGGGGGCAGGGATATCATACGTGGTCTTCAGTATGTCATTATTTTTACTATATTTTTTCGATGGGGGTGGGGGGCTGCTACTGAGTATGTGGAGCGTTGTAGTGAGAAGCTATGATTTGGGACAGGAGGGGGGAGTGGGGCACAGATCCCAGGGAAAATATGCGTGTGTTTTGGTATGCATGCCCGGGGTAATTGCTCGTATATGTAATCCTTTTGGGTCGGCGCGTAGATTCTCGTGGTGCGCGCGCTCTCCTGTCGAGGCTCACGGCTGCTCATGCCTCATGCCTGCCCTCCTGCCGCCTTTGCCCTTGCTCCTCCTAGTTCCGTTCACAGGACCTTTTTCCCAATCCCCGCCCC
>NW_026267171.1:1251061-1252005 GCF_000697945.3 Frankliniella occidentalis | reverse complement strand
GGGCAGTCCGGCCGGCAGCTCAGGTGCGCTGTTGGCGGATGGGTGTGCCTCGCGGCGGCGGCCTTTATCGGCACCGCGCGGGATGTGCGGGAGAGACAGGAGAGAGAGACGAGAGAGAGAGAGAGAGAGAGAGAGAGAGAGAGAGACGGAGGGATAAACAAATGGGCCGCATGCAAAAGGAGGCGGTGGCAGCAGGAAAACAAAACGCGCCGGGCTGTGCCTGGAGGCCCCCCTCTCTCCCTCTCTTTTGCTGCACAGCTGATGTGTGCGGAAAATTTTGGAGGGTTGCGAGAGTGTAGAAGAGAGTTGGGAAGAGAGAAGGACGGGGTATGGGGGGAGATTGAGATGATGGCAGCGGGGGGTGGGCGGGGGTGCAAGAGAGAGAGGAGGGGGTTGGGCAGGGGGTGGGCGAGAGTTTGCCGGTGATGGCGCGCGTTATCGTTATCTGTTATCGTCCGAGTGACGGACAACCGTTAACGCCGGCGATAATTCATACCTCTTTGAGGGGCGTATAACAGATTCTGACGCGTTTAGGGGCGGCTTGTGTCGGGTCGGTGGTGGGAGCGCGGAGCGGGGGAGTGTTTATTTGGGTGTGAGGGATGAGGCCGGGTACCCGCGTACCACCCATACTTTTCTAGTTCCGTGTGGGTGGTGGATGAGGTTGCAGCAGTGTGCAGGGCGGTGGAGAGGAGGTGGGTCTGAGGGGGGTAATATTTTAGTCGGAATGCTCATGAACGGGGCGCAGCCGGAAACGTTATTCGCCTTGTTTTGGGGCTTTTTTTGGTTGAAAAAAAAATAAATTGTTACGCTTTCCCCTCCCCCTCTGCTAGACCACAAACGCGCCCGCGGTGTTTCGGCCCCCTGGCGCATCCCCCTCTGGGTATCCCCCTCTTCCCCCTCAAACTCCCCCCCTTGCTGATCCTGATGAAGTACGCCCGTCGCTT
>NW_026267171.1:1243947-1251011 GCF_000697945.3 Frankliniella occidentalis | reverse complement strand
GTAGAGAGATACGGTGGGGACACTGGGGTACCTGGGGAGGTCCCAGTTTTGGATCCATTATTAGTTACCCAGTACGCCGTCCGCCGCGCTGCTCGGCAACGTGTACCGGTGCTTCTCTCTCGCACAGTGACTACCTGTCTCTCTCGCACGCACGGGCGGGTGCCGGTGCTACGCTACGCCACGCCCGGTACACGTTGCCGAGCAGCGCGGCGGACGGCGTACTGGGTAACTAATAATGGATCCAAAACTGGGACCTCCCCAGGTAGGCCTGGAGCGGCCCAGTGTCCCCACCGTATCTCTCTACACCGTGGTCCTTTCACTTTCTCTCCCGTCCTCGCTCGTGTTAGGCGCGGGCGGGCGCGCACATTTCGCACGCGGATTTACGACAAGTTCGTCATCATCCCGTCCAGCAGGTCAGCGCGGGGGGCCTGAGCCCGTGCCGCGCCCCGCTCCCCCCGGGGACTACGTGGTGGTCGCCCCCCTCGATGATGGGGTGAGGAGGGGGTGACTGGGTCCAGGACTTTCGCGCGCATTTCGCAGGCCGCGGTGTGCGAATAATTTCATATATCTGACGGGGGCCTCGGGCGCGGGGAGGGAGAGGGTGGTCGTTGGGGTGGTGAGGTGGGGGGCGGGGGGCGATGACCTCAATAAGCCCACTCTCCCCCTCGACTAAATAAAATGCAGAACACGAATTCAGCAGAAGGGTAACCTCCGCGGTGCGCGGCGGGGCCCCTAGGGCTCCGGTGGGCCTTATGGCGGCCTCCTCCCGCTGTCTGTCCGTCAGAGTCCTTCCGCTCGCCCGTCCGTCCCTTGGTCCGTCCGTCACTTTTGTTTGCATTTTGCGTTGTCTGGAACGCGGGGAATTCCGCCGTGGCAAAAGTCAGTGCGCGGGAATCCGAATTCAAGCAGGAGGGGGGAGTTTGAGAGAGAGAGAGAGAGAGAGAGAGAGAGAGAGAGAGAGGGGGAGAGAGCGAGAGCGAGAGAGTGCGTGTGGTGCGTGCGTTGTTGTTGTTGTGTTTTTGCCGTTGTGCGAATAACGGGCCGGCGCGGGCGTGGCCGCGTGGCCGAGCCCCGCGGGTGGAACGGTGCTTGCGGGCGCTGTGCGGGCGCTGTGCGGGCGCAGGAGGCAGTAAGTGGCCGTCCGGCGGCTTTATCTCCGGCCAGCCCGAGAGGAGAGATTGGCCTTGCGCGTACGTATTGGCGGCGCGGGGGGACGACGCCGTGAGCAGCTGGCGCTGCTGCTGCCGGCTGAGCTGAACCTTTTTGCGATTTCGTGGAGATAAACCGCAGGGAAGGCCCTCCTGGCGGCCGTGTTCTCCAGGGAGGCGCGGGGCGCGCGCGCCTAGCCTCTGGCTTGAGCTCCTATAAGGCTTCCCGAGCCGATCCGACCCTGTGACCTCCCCCATGGACGCCCCCCCCCCCTCCCCCATGGACTCCCAGCATCGGCCGCAGACCGCAGCGTTATGTCACCGACTGGCGGTTCTCTCTCTTGCTCTCTTTCTTCAGTTTGCCTTTTATTTTTTGTGCCTTTTGTGTTTCTCTTTCGCTCGTTTCTCGCCCACATATCGTAGGGCGTCGCGCTCGATTAAGCCCCTTCTTCATAACCTCAGGCAATCGGCTGGGGAGATCATCGCGGGCGCCGCTCCAAGAGACGCGGGCGGCGCTGCCATTGCCTCACCCCCCCGTTCTACCCCGTTCTACCCCGAACCCAGCCGGGGCCAAAAGGAGCGAAGCCGTCCAAAAGCCAACCGCTGCGGGGCGCGCTGTGGCGGCGGGGACATTACCGCCTCCGGGGCGTACCCGGGCGTCACGGTCCCTGCCCCCCCCCCCCCTGCTCCCCATAGCCGCCTCCTGCAGTTCCAGGGCTCACAATTACTACACACAGACATGTATGCCTGTTTGTCCCAAGTTGGGCGGCGGGTGCGAGTAGTAGTGCCGTGCTGTACGCCGTGTAAGTGGCCGTTCAAACTACACACGAGATTAGACTGCAACAGCTGGCTGGAGCAGCAGCAGCCACCAGGGCCTGGGGGGCGGGGAGGATTGTGCTGTCTTGCTGGTGCTTGCTGCAAACACCAACAATTGAATAGTGATCTGCTGCGCACTGTGTGTTGTGTGCGCGTAAGGGGACGAGGGGGAAATGCTGTCGGGAAAGGGGGGAAGGGGCGCGCTTTTACCGCAGCTCTGATCAGAGCGGCCGCCGCCCCGCGACCACAGGCGCGCTCCTGCTCGTCTTTGCGAATCTCTGCAGAAAGAGCTGCGATAAATAACTCGTGCGGGCAGTCCGGCCGGCAGCTCAGGTGCGCTGTTGGCGCTATTTATCACCCCCCCCCCCCCGGCCCTCCTGCACCGCGGACTGATGTGGAGGAGGGTGTGGCATCAGCCCGTCGGGGTCGTCCTCCTTTGGCGCCCCTCCTCCTCCTCTTGCTCCTCGTCGTCGCCTTGTCACGGTCAGGCTTGGCCCCGCGGCACTGTCACCCGGGCTGTCACCTCCCCGTCACTGCGACAACCTCCTCTCACCGATGAGCGCTCGTTTTTTGTCTTTAGACGTTTAATTTTAATTCTTTAAATTACTCGGCGTTATAAAACGTGGGATGAATGTAATGTTGGTTTTACCTAATGAATGGTCTTACCTGCTGAGAGAAATTGTCGATGAAACACAAACATGTTTGGCGTGTCTATGTAGATGAAAAAGTTGGATTTCTATAGTAATGTCAGCACTTTCCAGGCAACAACTTCGTTTGCAGAACTTGACTTTCTGCTCCCACAAAACGCGAAGCTGCTCTCAGTGAGTTCGCGACGGTTTCTTCAGCCATTGACTGTCGCCAGGCTGACGCACAAAAGCTGTGTCAATCTGAAATGAGAAGCTCATAATCGCTGTTTGCATCGAAAAGGGGGGGCGCGGGAGCGACGGTTTTGCACAAACAGGCCGGCTCCAATTGCTGACCGAACGAACGACTGGGCTTCGTATTTCTGTGGGGAAATAAAATATTTAACCGACGCGCGGAGGCCTCCCGGCGTGGATGCCGTCAGGGATTACATGGTTTGAATCCTCCGCTTCCCCCCTACAAAAAAATAATAATGAAAATGTGGAAAAATACCCGACAAGTTGGGGGGGGGGGGGGGGATTAGTGTCTCATTGAGATTGCATCGGCAAATGTGTTAATGGCGCTGAAGCTGCTGTGCTGACAGGCGGGAATGTGTTATGGGCCTCGGGCCTCCATCCCTCTTTCGCTTTCCACACACTCATATATACTACTAATTTGAAAATGGTGTAACTCTTTGCGGGCGGGACTGCATGTGCGCGCACACATGTGTGATCACCCAGCCGTGGCGCAAGCATGCGTGCGTCCAAGACATTTGTGGGTTATGCCATTATCTCATCATTAGTCTGCATTATGGTGGGTGGAAAAAAAATATATGTGGTGGTGCGTCTGTGAAGGAAAAATTGACGTGCTGACGTGTGTGATGTACTGTAGTATGTGGTATGTGTGTGTATACGGGAGAGAGAGAGAGGTGATGTGACCCTCCCTGTCTGGCCTCCCGTTTGGTATAGGGGTTGCGTTTAGTCGCTAACTGAGAAAAATGATGTCCGATTGGGACACAATCACTTGCGCCGACGTCCCGTGTGCCCGGGCCTGGGATGACCATTCTCGCCCTTCCTTGGAAAAATGTAAATAAAATCAATAACTTTTCAGATACAATAGCACTATGCTAAATATATTGTCCAGTCCCCAACTAGCTTTTCCAAAAACAAGTGACAACTATGATCCTGGATCCTGCTCGAATCTCTGCACACTGCCGGCAATGCCGACAAACATTGCTTCAAAATGGAGCTACATTTATACACACGCAGCACCATGCTCGTTACGTTAAAAATTTCGTACTATTTTCCCCTTTGTCTTTGCGTCCATTATTCATTTTAATTAACTTTTTTTCCCCCGGTTGCCGAGCGTGTGTATTTGTATGTGTGTACGTGTGTGCGTGTACATATTGGCGCGGGGCAGAGGGGCGGTGTAGACCCTCGGGGGGTGTTTCATAAAGTGACCATGGTAGCGCTTGTCTGCTGCCCGGACTGAGGCCGGGCCCGGACCCCTCCTGGCCAGAATCTGCCGGCTGACTGGCTGACTGACGGACTTGCTGACAGACTGGCTGACTGACCCGCTGGCTGAACGCTCTTCTCAGGGGCTCCGCGTGTGATGAGGCTACTTGACGCGGAATTGGCGCCCCGAATTCCATTTGCCATGCCTTCTCTCTCCTCAGTCTCCCTCCCCTCTCCCCTCTCCTCGTCCCCCACCCCCCTCGCAGCCCCTGCTGCCCCTCTACCACCTCGCCTCCCCCAACGGAGCGGCCCTGGCAGCTCAAACCAAATTTGTTGGTGTGGGATTGAAAGGGGGCGGAGGGCGGCGGCGCGGGGTGGTCTGTGCGGGGTACATTTGGGCGTCCCCAGGCCTCTGCCCCTCTCAACGGCGGATGAAAGAATGGCCTCCGGCCGCTCTGTTGGTGCTGCATCTCCGGGGCCCTGCGCCGCTTGTATGGCGAGTCCTTGGCGGACCGGAAGTCCACCCATCCGCCCGTCCGGAAGTCCTCGGCCGCCCCGCCTCTGCTCCCCGGAGCCTGCTCTGGCCGTGGAGCCGTGCATGACCAGGTCAGAGATGGCCATCATACCGCACAGACCTTCGTGTGGACGCGACGCTGGACAACGATGCTGGGCGCTGATTGCAGTTTCCAAGCTATTTTTTATTTTGCTGCCTCACTGTATTTTATTTTTAACCCATTTTTTTGCTGTCCGTGTTTTTCTGCATCACAATAAGCTGAATTGTGCAACGACTCATGCGACTGGGGCGCATTTGAATCAAAACTCCACTCGCAGGGACTTCGACGAAAACGCGCGCGCGCTGTCCCTTTTTCATTTACACTCTGTGCCCAGTATGTCTGACTTTGACCTTTCTGCGGTGCACAATGCCGCGCTCACGGCAGCGCACGCGCCCCCCGCCGCTGCGCCGCCGCCGCCGCCGTTGATAAAAATCAATTATTGTTCCGTAAGTCAGCTGAGGCCAGGCGGCGGCGGCGGTCAGCGCGGCAGCGCCACGCAGCGCCACACCTGGTGCCGTCCGGCTGCGGGTGACTGAGCAGCGGGACTGTGAGGGGGGCGGTGCGGAACGCATCGTCATTGTCTCTGTCGCACTCCCTACTGCACCCCCTGGCACCCCACCACCCGCCGCCACAGCGCCAGACAGCGACACGCACTCGGGCAATCGACTGATGGCGCCAAAAGCCCTGTGTGTGTGTGAGTCTGCTGTGTCTGTGTCTGTGTCCCTTTTCCTATGGCGCCCTCTCTTGTTGTTGTGCCTCGGCACACGGCATTGTGGTGCAGTCCCCGCCGGACTGGCCGTGGCCGCCGAGGGGCGCGAGCAGCAGGGACGCGCGCGTCCTTTTGTTCACCCCCTCCTGCAAAGGGGAAAAAATGATACTTTAGAAACAAAGTATACATTTTGGTGAGTTGTTTTAATTTAGTATCTGAAAAATATCTACCAAAAAAAGAGGGTTGCGTGTTTGTGAAACAAAATGCTTGAACCTGTAATTTATCTGGAACTGGAAAGTTTTTGTTCGCTACAATATGTCAACTAAAGTGTTGTTTTTTTCTTTGCTTTTTTTTTTCTTTCTTTGCAAGTGGCCTCTTTCCTTATACCTCTACGTGTGGCGCTCCTGGGCCGTATATTTCACGCACGACAAACATCGCACTGAGCCGTTATCTCGCCTGTGTGCCTCTCTGTCTCGCGTCCGTTTTACGTGTGCGTCTCCTCTCACTCTCTCGCTTTGCGTTGCGTGCGGGTCGCTGACGGCAGTGGCGTATGTGTGCGGAGGACTATCTGGTCGGAAGTTGATCAAGTGGCTTTGTCTCTTGCGCAGGTGGCACAAACGGCTAATCCTCGCGTATGAATCTGGTAGTACGTACCAGCGGAGCGCATTCCGCCCGCCGCGAGATATTTACGGCCGCGATTGGCCCGCCGAGATACGCGGGGAACAAAGTTGTGCGAACAAAAGCGGAGCTGCTGCCTCCGGGTGGAATGCCCACGTCATACGGGCGGTAACAAAAAAAAAAGAGAAAGAAAAAGAAAGAAGACTGAAACAAATGGTACAAGAAACAGAAATGTGTGTGGCCAACAAACTCTGTGTCGTTTTGGTTCAAGTATTCGTCGTCAAGTCGGAAAAATTAGTCTCAGCAGTAGAATGACTTTCCTTCTCTACACCACTGTCCGTCGGACTTGGCCACAAATCCAGCAGCCAAGAATGTTTACCTTCACTGGAACAAAGGTTAAAGTTACGATGAACCGAGGGTCGCTGCGGGGCACCGGCCACCTGCACCTGCCAGTCCGTTGTCATGCAAGAGCTGCAGCGATGACGGCGGCTGCAAGGGCAGCCAGCAGCAGCACTCGCCCTATTGTCGTCGCGACGCCCTGCTCATGCTCTCTGGCGTCGCGACGCCTTTCCGTTCACGTCAGGCCGTTGTGTGCGCCTACTAGTACCGACCGCCACAACGACCACACTGTTAAACACGCAGGTGGTTTTTTGGGGATTCTGGTGGTTTTTTGTGCCTAACTGTGGGATAAACCACCAATTCTGTTCTACCTGTGCTGATAGAAACGTGTACCAGCGCTGGTATAGTGTCCCTCTGCTGCTGGTGGAAAAGCCTGAATCAGCAGCTGTGGTTATGGGTGCCTGCAGCGGAGGTTTTTCTGATCCGTCCCGGCCCAGTGAACTGAAGGTTAAATGAACCAGCGCCAGAGTAATATCCTACCCCCTCGCTCTTTTCACGACCATCTGTGTGCGATGTATTATGCGTCTGCCACTTGTTATATTTCTGCCTAAGTGATGTTTTTTCGATGCTCTCTGGTTGTTTCGGATCGATGTTTTTGCAATCTGTGCAATCGGTCAGTATCTGATGATTGTCCCACACCTGCTGATTGTCTACGATCGATGTATTGTGCGCCTGCAACCCAACAATATGCACCCGTCGACAGCTATTAAAAGTCGACTTCTGGATGCGCCTCATCATTCGGCAT
>NW_026267171.1:1234851-1243262 GCF_000697945.3 Frankliniella occidentalis | reverse complement strand
CACCCGCACGGGGCTCTCATGGCTCAGTAAGTTACGAACGAAGCGTGAGCGCTGAGTTGGCATGGCCGGGGTTCGATTCCCGGCACTGCCAGCAACATGCGTGTCTCGCGGCTAGTAGTAACCCAACCAACCATGATGACAGCCTACTGGGTTGTGACGTCACAGGCTGCCTTCTGGGTTGTGACGTCGCGGATAAGAGGTCCATGGCAGTACAGTGAAGACCACGGCCCAAGGGAGAGAGAAAGAGAGAAGACTGCGGCATTCCTATTTTTTATTTTTTTTTGAGGGAAAAAACCTCCGATCCTGGTGGTTCAGGCAGGAGGATATGACCACAGCTGCAGACAGGAAAGGGCGGCGCGAAAAACCACCTGTCACTGGGGTTTCGGCTGGCGGGAATGACCGCGGCTGCAGACTGGAAAGGGTCGCGCTATAAACCACCTGCCACTGGGGTTCCGGCTGGCGGGAATGCCCGCGGCTGCAGACGGTAACAACTCTCATGTACAACAGTCAGTGGCTGCGGTTAAACCATCAACCCACTGACGAATTTTTGGCAGTAGCTGGCAGGAGAGTCGGGTGGGAAAGTCGGCCGCTGCAGGCACAGTTATAGCTAACTCAGCAGCGGAGGTTTTAACCGCCACGGTGTTTAACAGTGCACCGACATGTCGTTGGCTTTATCCGAGCCACAGTCGCGGGTATAGTGTTATTACGACGCCCAAGAGCGGCAGCGCGGCAGCCGAGGCGGCTGCGGCAGCAGAGTTCTTCGGCCTGGGGATTATTATGACGGGCGTCTGCGAAGTTTTCTGCTTGCGCTGTCCGGCGGCGCGGAGGGGGCGCTTGCCCTGTCTGGTGTCCGGCAATCTGCCCGAGGGCATCTTCCTCATACCGCGCAAAAAGAAAACATTTCTCACGACAATAAACGCTTTCCTTCGATCTGCTCTCTCTCCATTCGTCATTCCTTGCCATCCAAATCTGAACGCTAATCCGAAAAGTGCAAAGAACTTAACTTTTCGAATTAAATACATAAACTCGATCACTGGGTTTAAATTATCTGTTCGAATCTTCGAGTGTAGATCTGCTAATGCAATTGGGCGTGGCCAGTCAGCGCTCGACGAGGATGAATGACAGCGGGTCGCCTGCTGCCGAGGGGGTTTTGTTTTTCTATTCTCTCGGTTTGCTGTTGTTTTTTTTCTTGCCATGTACTGCAAGATGCCATTTCATCTTCCGTGCCGTTGGCTTTTGGTTTTATGCCCCGCGGCCAAGCGAGGGCAATCTGAGAGGAGTACGTACATAGGGACCGCCTCTGGCAGCGGCGAGACGGACCGACGACCGCCGCTCAGCTCCGCACGACCAAGCCGCGGAGCACATCGGCCCCTCCTCATCCTGTCTAGGCGAGCGGTGGACCCTGCTGCCGCCGGTCCGACTTGAGAGAGATGCGTCTGCAATGCGCCGCAGAGACCGACAGAGGTCCACAATCCACATCATGGAGCTGCTCTAGGTGATTGTCCTGTCCACGGCCAGGGGGCTAGGTCGCCCACAACCACCCGGTAGGCGACTTCTGCCAAGGTTTGGAGGTACTAAGGCCTCTCTAGGAGGTAGCGGAGGGTCTTTATATGAGGAACTGTAGGTACCCTCTCCGGCGCTATATTCATTAATCAGTCCGTCATCTCCTGAGCCGCGCGCGGGTACCCTCCACCCCTACCCTCACAAACCTACCCGCACCGGTATGAAACTGCATTATAGTCGGATGTCAAAAGGCATAAACGTCAAATACACAGACAAACACACGCCGGGTGCATATTAAGTGTTTTGCCTTTCCATTCTCGGAACGGCTGGCCGGTGACGACGAGGGTTGACGGCGGGGGAATGACTCAGGGCCACGTGCGGTGGGCGGAGCTGCACGGCGCGCCCCTCAGGTAGGCGCAGAGGGGAGGGCCTACGCGTGGTAAATGAATATCGATGGTCGCGAAGCATCTGCCGGATAAACCATCCTCATCCGTCGGCCTGTGAAAAAAAAGAAAACAATAGAAAAAAAATAATTACAGTTTCGTCACGAGACGCGAAAGTCGCGATTAAGCTCGTCGTGTAATTATTCTGACAAGTTTTTGAAGGGATGCAGAGGCGTGGGCGATGAAATACGTGTCTCTAAACTCTGCACTAACTCATCCGCCCCCCTTGCGATGTGGGCTCCCGCGGACGCATGTGGAGGAGGGCGCCCAGCACAACCCAGCAGCCCTGAGGTGATTTTCAGGGACATCTAAAAGTTTGTTAAATCGAGTGTTATGGCTTCAATGATGTGGGCCCGAGCCGGAAGGAGAGTTGGATGAGGGGTGGAGAAGGGATTGAGGGGGGAGGGGGCGTCTAGGACGAGCTTCCTCCCCGCTTTATCTTCCTGCCGTTCTGCCTTTCGTCACTTAGTTTCTCCGTAACTTCCCTCTGAACCATCGCGTCGTGCAGAAAGTCTAGTCTAGTCCTGTATATACAGTTTGCCGAGGGAGTGTTTTTCGCGTAATAAGCTTGAGCAATAGGGAGAGGGAGTTAGGAGGCCGCACTCCTTCTGTGAGGGACTACGGCAATATTTTGTCAGCGCGGTACCATCGTCTTTTCACTGCCACTCTATCCTTAACAACCATATGCACGTGTTTTGCGCCTGCCTGCTGTAGTTGGGCCTACTGTCTGCGCGAATAATGTTGGGCGTGCAGGCAGGGGGTGCTGCAGTGGCGGCGGAACCAGAACCAGGCCAGCGGGCGCGCCGAATCTGATTCGCTGTGGGATTTTGCGGTCTTTCCTGCAGCTGTGTGGAGCGGGCGGAGGGTGGGGTGGGGAAGGGCGTGCGCCACGACTACTGATGAGAGTTAGGCCCTTGTCGCTACATGCACCTGCCCCTCCCTCTGCCCCCCTCTTTCCTTCGTTGGCTAATTTCTACGGGCTGATGGTAAGGCTCGTAGCGGCCGGCGCTGGGCGGCCTGGATCACCGGAACGAGGCAAAAAAAAAGAGGAGGGGGTGAAAAAGTAGAGGGGAAAAAGTTGGTTGTCTTACGGTGCGAAGAAGTCCCAGACCCCGATGGGGCTTAGCAACACCTACAACGTCCGTCACGTGCCATGCGTCTCACCAAAAACTTTTTTTTTGCCTCCCCACCCCGAACTCAAATTGCGACACTGTTCACTTTCACTTGGAGAATCCAATTCAAAGTTTGGATTCGTGGACTTCTGTTTCTACCTCGCTCCGCACCATGCGACTGCCTTTGCACCCCTTACCTTGCCCTTTTCCTTTCTCTTTATATATTTTTTTCTTCAGTCGTTGTGTTCTCTGACTTCCTCCCAAAGACATGATGTTCGACGAAAACTTTCAATTTCAAATGAACCGTGATCGGCGGCGTCCCTTCGCATCCGCTGTACTCCAGGGATAATGACGGGTATGGCCCTGCAATCACGTGTCGCACTTTCGATACTTATCTGCATATTTTTGAGTGTAAATGGATGCGACAAATTCATGTGGCTTTGGTAATCAAAAATTTCCAGCAATGATTAGAGCTCTTGCTGAGGTTGATTATTTTGTGCTGATGAGAATAAATTATTGGCCGTTTAAAGTACCCTGCTCTGATTTTCCTGACCAGGACCTTAATTTGTCTCTCTCCCCCAGCTTGCTAATGCTGTTCTCGTTCTGTTTGCAGGTACGTTTTGCGAGTGGAGTCGCGTGCCCGCGGCGTGTGGGGAGCCGGGGAGCCCGTCAGGTAACCCCACACCGCAGCACAGGCCGGCGGGCAGAGCAGAACGTCAAGCGCCCGCTTGGTCCACAGTTAGTTTCGTACGCGGCTTTTGGTTCCGCACCAGGCGCACGCCGTATGGATCGCGCTGAGCCGTGCGTTCTCTAGGGCGAGCGCGTGTGTGTTTGCCAAGGAGCCGGACCAGCGACTGCGTGCAATGTAGGCCAAGCCATATTTTCCTTTCCTTTGGGTAAGAACTTTATTTTTCCCCCTCTTCTTCTCCTTTCTGGATCAAAAACTTTCCGGCGTCGGTTGGGGCAAAGGCAAGGGCGGCGCGGCGCGGGTATTTGCCCCGTTCAAACAAGGGGGCTGCTCGCTGGTCTCGGTCCCCGCGGCCCCGCCCGCGTCGCCCTGCTGCTGCACTAGGGCCACTCGGAGCCCTTCTAGTGCCGTGCCATCGTGACCTGTCCGAGCCTCGAGGGCTTATAGAGCGGCGGGGGGACCGCACTCGCCAAAGCCAACCCCCTCCCAATCAAAAGCAAATAATATATCTCGCGCCTTGGTGGCTGCGGCGGGGGAGAAAACGTACGAAATGTTGGAAAAGGGCTAGCTGCGTCGGGCCCTACCCGAAAAAAATATAAAATAAAAGTAAATCGGCTCGAGAGAGGGGGGTGGGGGACATAAATTGGCCAAAGGACTTGATATCTCTATCCGATGTTGCTGCGACTTGTGTATCCCCGGCGCCCCCTGCCTCCTGCGCCCTCCTGAATCCTGAATGGTCTGGCTGGAGCCTGGCTAGAGCCTCCAGGAGGAGGTAGCGGGCCGGAGTGACTTGTAGCCTGATTCTTCCCGTGATAATGACGGCCCGAGGCGTCTTGTGTGGGTGGCGCTGGGGCGTGGCGCGGTGTGGAGGGTGGGAGGGCCTCCTCTAATCAGGGTGCAGGGCGCCCGGCAGGGCCGGTGCAGGTTGCGATCGGGATCCCCTCCCCCCCGCCTCCCCCCCGCCTCCCCCCTTGCCCTGTCCAATATATCAGCCCCTCTTAGCCCTGCCGTCAGTCGAGCAGCACTTTGTGCACTCGGTGCCAACGCTCTCCGCCCCCCCCCCTCCTTCTTTCTCTTTCCTTCTCTTTTTTTTTTTCCTCTCTCTCTCTCTCTCTCTCTCTCTCTCTCTCTCTCTCTCTCTCTCTCTCTCTCGCTCTCTCTCTGGGATGGGATGAACACGGAACAGGTGGTGTGCGTCGCAGGTGCGTGCTGTACCTGTCGTCCCGCTGTGAGGGCGCCCAGGGCTCGGAGCCCTTCGGGTAGCAGCAGCAGCGGAAAGGATGAAGAACGCTCACCAGGAGGTACCAGGAGGTACCAGCTGTTTGGCCACGCCACCCGCAACTGCCAAAGTAAAAGAGTTTTTGGCTCTTTATACATCACACATTTATTGTATGTAATTGGCAACCTATTGTGTTCTTCTGGACTAAATTCTTCAAAAGCGTTCGGTATTAGAGAGTGTTGTTTACCAGGTGCATCAGTACCACCGCTACTCTAGACCGGGTGCCGATACGAAGTCTCCCTCTCCTGGGAGCAGCCGGCTTGTGAAGACAAGTAGCTGGCCGGCCAACCCGAAGCGCAACACTTTGTTGGAAAAGAAACAGGCGGGGCCGAGTTGAAAGTGGTTAGTAGTGCGGCTTCCTGCTGAGATAGTGTATCAGCAGCTGCCTCACCTGGGGGCCTGCGTGCGCGTCTGTGTGTGAGTGTGTGTGTGTGTGTGTGTAAGTGTGTCCCTCCAGTTTGGTAATTACCCTGCATAGCCCGGGAGCCGGCTACCGGCCCGATGGCTGCATCCATTTTATCCGTTCTTTCTGTGAACGAGAGAGAGAGAGAGAGAGAGAGAGAGAGAGAGAGAGAGAGAGAGAGAGAGAGAGAGGGGGGATGGATGGGGAAAAGAGAGTGGTAGGGAGGAAGAGAAGGGGAATAAGAGCACGAGGAGGAGGTCCTGCGCCCTTATCGCCGGCGCCCTCGCCCTTCTGTTAATCCTCCCTTCACAAACAGGCCCCGGGCAACTCAACTCGACAAACATGGTGAAGCCGAAGTGAATGCGAAGGCAGCGGTGGTGGCCTGGGCTCCGGGCGGCGCGCTCCAGGCGGGCTCCGGGAGGAAGAGCGCTCCAGGAGGAACATAAATCGCGAACAACACGCTGGTGTTGGCTTGTAGGCAGGCAGCTGCAGACAACACGACAGCGGCGCGTCGTGTTGCCGATGAGGAAGAAATGCGCGCGGGGGGCGAGGAGTCGACGGCGGAAGTCGAGTTTTCGCTCCTTTTTATTCTCCCAGTTTGGACTGATAGCGTGCGTGCATGGGGTGGCTCCGGAGCTCCCCGCCGGCGCCGCGCGATAACTTTGTTGTGCGTGAGCCCCTCTGCCCCGCCCGCCCCGCCCGGCTGAGCCCCAACTAAATGTCGCATGGATTGCAATGCGGTTTCGGTCCCGAAGGATTATGCGGCCGCGCGTTTACCAAGTTCGGCGTGTGAGCGGGGCGGGCGATCCAGCGACAACTTTCTGCTGCTCTGACCAGCCCTCCCCCGCCGGCTAAGACGCGCCCCGCTGTGCAGATGAGTGAGCCCACCCCGCCCACCCCGGCCACCCCGCCCACCGCCCTGCCCACTGAACACCCCCGCCGGCCCCGTTTTTAACCCCGCAGTGCTTTATCAGCTGGCCGCCCACATGTCCCCGCATAATGCAGTGAGTTACTCAAACACCAAAGTCCCGGCCAGAAAATCCTACACTCCGGCTGCTGCCTCGGCGGCGCCGGCGCCGGGGCGGTCGGTGTTGGCAGTGCGAGTTTGCGAATGTTGGGTTATCAAACACGATTCTAAGTGGTAGTTAATTTGAGTCAGCTTGTTCAAGAGTTGCTGCTGCGACGACTGCCCCGGCATGGCATGGCCTGCTGCTTGGTGTGGGGCCGCGGTGGTGGCGGTGGGCGGCGCGGGCAGCATCAGCTGCGCCCATAAAACGATCCGGTTTTGCCGTTTTCGAAACGCTGTCACTTCTCTGCGGCGCGCTCCGGCTCTGACTGATGGAGGTTAATTTTTCTCCAGGGTGTTGTGCGGGGGAACGAAAGAGGGAGGGAGGGGGCGGGCGCAAGAGCGTTCAGCTGAGCCGGCGGTAAAGCCGTGACCTTAGCCTCGGGGAAATTAATTAACCAACCGGACGTGTGTGTGTGCGTGTGCGCGCCGTCGGCCCGGGGGATGTGACTCGTGTTTATGGACTACTCGCACCAAGTTTAGCGTCGCGCAACGAGGCGATGTCTGATGTGTCGATGTCGAGGTGTGCTACCGCGGAAGCAAACGCAAGTGTCTGAATGTCGCACACTTAAAGGTGTGTCATAATCGGTCATAATGCCCATTCGTACAGGTGAGTGAAGTGTGAATTTTTTCTTTGAAAATGCGCACACTGACACTGGTGCCTTCATGTGTACGAATACAGCTGCAAGTGTGCGACATTCACACTTTTGGGTGTCCGGTGCGTGTGAGTGAGAACTCCGAATGCACGCACAAGCTTTTCTTGCGTGCTGTGATCGAAATTCGAAAGTGCGCGCGCGCGGGGCCAGGCGGAGGTTGAGAGAAGGGGGATAGTTTGCCTGCCACTACTCAATCTCCCCTTCCGCCGACCTTCTCTCTCTCTCTCTCTCGTCGTGCACTCACTCTCTCGTGTGCACCCCCTCACACACACACAGTGTTAGCAGGGGCTGGTCCGGAGCACTCCGGCGTGCCGAGGCACAATACTAGGGGGCGCGTGAGCTGCATGCGGATGGTTGGTGGTGGTAGTGGTGGTGGTGGGTGGGGCAGCGGAGCCGCCCTCCCCTCGGCCTCCTGCCCAACCCCCCTCTGTTCTCGTCTCCACTCGAGCCACACCTGGCCCCGGCCCGGCCCGCCCCACGACCGCGACCCTCCAGAATGACCACCGGAGCCGCAGCGCCTGTCGTGTTTGGTGCTCGACGGACATCACATCAGCCAGCAGCCACCCCTGCTGCTGCTGCTGCTGCACGCCCTCTTTCCCGCGTCCCTTCTATATATCGCCGTGCCAAAGTAATTCATCGGGAACAATTGATCATTTCCACCCCGCGAGTAGAAAGGAGAGGCGGGTGGAAAGTTGAAGCAGCGCGCGCCCCCGTGCCACCCTCATCGCGTCCCGTGTTTAAAGCGGTTGGGTTTGTGTGAGGTGCGCTTGTGTGTGTGTGTTCCTGTGTATTGTACACACACTCTCTGATTGCGTCTACTTTTCGAGCAACCCCCGTTATTACACCTTTTGTCACGTTTTGTAATGAATGAAGGTGTTTGTAATTTCCCTTTGAGACAGTCGGCATGACGCGTCATGTGCGTGTGCCCGCGTGCCTGTGTCGCGTGTGCGTGCGATCACGGCTAATTAGTGGAGGTAGTAACCCCTCACCTTTCTGATGCAGCGCTGGATATAAACCCTATGGGGGGCATGGGACGTTCGCTGCTGGTGATGCAGGGCATATGAAGTGTGACGCCGGCGGAGGTGAACAGGGCGGGGGGTGACGGACCGGGCGGGGCGGGGCGGGAGAGAACAGATGGGAATAGATGAGATGGGAGGCAGCGGCGCACACCTCACGCGGCGACTTCCTTATGGCGAGTGAGGCGGGGCGCGGCGGGGCGCGGCGGCCGTTACGCGGGATTACAACGTATAGAGCGGCGGCG
>NW_026267171.1:1219905-1230901 GCF_000697945.3 Frankliniella occidentalis | reverse complement strand
TATCCCCGCGGGAGGCACGCGTGTCGTCAATTTGCCGACCTCTTAAGGGGGAAAGGGTGGGGCGTTTGGTGAAACAAAACGCTTCGCGCGATTCGTGTGTACTACAAGGGTTTGTCGTGGTGGTGTGAGAAAAGAATTCTGCGATTGCGAAATAAAACAAAATTGTTCTTCTATCTCATACACCAACCTTTATTGCCACTTGGTCACATTTTGCAGGTTGTCGCGACTCGGTGTCTATGCACGAGAGGCGAGCTTGAAGTGGCTTATTCAATTTTCGCGCGCGTAGAAGCGGCTCAATTTTTTTTGGTCGTGCCAACAACGCGCGCTCAATGAATGGCAAGAAGACGGTGGCTGGGAGCAAGCAACGCAAGCAGGTCCCGCGGCCCTAGCCGCGCGCCCCCCGCGACCCCCTCCAAGCCAGCCCGGCTCAGCCAGCCAGCCGGGGCACAAGCCTTTTAATTCAATTTGCGTTTCGGCTTCATTTGCGTGTGTGTACCGAGAGGGGGTTGGAGAGCGGCCGCCCGCCCGCCTTTGAGAGAACGAGCCCGCCCCCCGACCCGACCAACCGACCAGACCAGAGACCCACAAAACCTCTTCGCTCCGCGTTTTCGTCGTTTTCGCGGCTGTAATTTTTTTTTTTGCTCCGTTTTTTTTCTCTCTCGTGCTTTGCGGGTTTTATTCTGGCGTAGTGGATATTGAGGTGTGTTCGTAGCCAGAAATATTAAAATCGAGAGCTCGCGGGGCCGTATTCATCTTGTGGCTGCGCGCCGAGACAAGCGCTGGGCCCTCCCCTCCCGCCACAGTGCACGGGGGCCGCAGCGGCTGGCGTCGGTGAAAGGGAAAGAAGAAAAAAGGGGAAAGAAAAAAGTTCATATTTTTAGAATGTGTTTTTTTTTTCGCTCTTGATAATAATTGTCGGGCCGTTGATTAATCGCGGGGATGACCGTCCACCGCTATCATTCTCTCTGCAAAGTATGAAAACTGTGGAAAGTGGGAAGGAAAGCGGCCCCCTCTTTTGTGAGCGACCATTATGTGGCCGCGTGGCCCAAGACGCATATATCTTGCTCTAAAGGCCTTCCTTGTCGTCCGCGCCGCGTGCTCCGCCTGGCTCCGCCGGACCCCTAATGGCGCCGAGCCGCTAATTTCTTTTATCACTCGTTTTCTCCTCGCTGGCCTTTACTCTCCTTTGCGCGTGCCGACGCGTGGCTCTGTGCGCCCGAAAAGTAGAACCGACGCGGTGTTTGTCCAAGCGCACTTTAAATGTTGAACGCTCTTCATTTTGTGTTTGGGGCACCGGAAACGCAAGTGTGCGAATGTCGCATGCACTCTTAATGACCAAGAACATTTTTCGTAACTACCTTTATGGATGTTTTTAAACAAATAAGCTACAATTTTGTGGGTCGTTGGTTACTAATTGTATCCGACAACACACGCTTGACGCAAATTTGTATCTAGTGTCGTTATGTTTAAAATCGTCAGTATGTATAGTTAGAAAAATGTCCATGGCAATTTAGTGTGCGTGCTCAAAGGAGCGCAAGTGTGTGAATTTCAATTAAGGAAAATTGTAGTGTACAAGTTGTGTCTGTGCATTCACACACCTACAAGTGTTGTGCCATTCACAAACTTACGTTTCCAGTGTGTTCCTTAAAGGGGGTTGCTGCCTTGTGTCTGTGCGTGCAAGGGGGCCTTTACTCGCTCAGGGATGCAGGAGAAAAAGGACACGCGAATTCTATGTGACTGGCCGTGGCGCGGCGGGCCTGAGCCTCCCGCAATTAGGGGCGATCCCGCAAATGGCTGGGGAGGGAGAGAGAGAAGGGAAAGAAGGGTACAGGGGAGGGAGAGAAGGAGCATGCAGCGGGCAAAATATGTGGCTCACGTGCCACGGGGCAAAACGCACAAAGATTCCCTAATAGTGGCTGGCTGCGCGGGCGGCAGGGGCGGGTAAAGGAGGAGGGGGGTTGATTTGGAGGCGCGCGCGCGTCGCTCTCGCAAAGAAGCAGGGGGCTGCCGCGAGGCTAGTCCAGGCTTGTGTGCGTTGCGTGTGTGTGTGTGCGTGCGTGCGTGCGTGCGCGCCATCGCGCTGCTCACTGCGCTGCTCCGGCGTGCCAAAAGTTTTTGTTGGCTCTCAGTATGTGCCGGGGGGCGGAGGGGGCGAGCGGGCCAGGGCACGGCGCGGCAGGACAGGCGGTGGGGAGAGATTTAATTGCTCTGAAAGAGCGCCGGCGTCAGCGATTTAGAACTGATGGCGGCCGCTAGAGCGCGGCAGAGCAGCGCAGAGCGCCCCGCGAACACCAATCTGCGTAATGGCGGCGGCGGTGGTGGCGGCGCCGAGCGCCCCGGCTAATCTACCCCGCGCGACAGTTTCACTTCGACGTGTTTCGACCGCCGATTTAACTCTCCGCGAATATTTTTTCTTTATTTCGCTCACACGCCCGTTAGTCCTATGCTGCTGAGCTGTGGATTTTCGGATCATCATCACGAGGAGGGATTGAGATGAAAGCGTGAGTGGCTGGTGTGTGTGAGAGTGTGTGTAAATGTGTGTGTAAGTGTGTGTCCTAATTGGTGACGGTATTTCATAGGCGTTTTACAGCCGAGCCGCATCGCGGTATATACTTTTGTCGTGGCCGCCGCCGCTGAAAATGGAAATTCTCGCCGCTTTGCTCTCCGTTTGAAATTAGTCTCTTCGCAAGGGCTTAACGCGGCCCACCGCACGGTTAATGGCCGTTCAAAGGAGCCGGCCCGGCCCGCGGGCCCCGCCAGGCCGGCCCGCCCGGATCGCCTGGTCCGGCCCGCCTTATCCCCCGGGGTCATTTCCTCTTATCTCCCTTTTCCCTCCCCGTGACCGGAAGCGCCCTGCTGACCGCCACCCCTCGGCAGGGCTGCTGCGTGTTGCGCCGGGCCGAGGCCGTGCGGGGCCAAGGGGCGCCCAAAGGGCCAATCCACGGCCTCTTCACACCGAGTTTGCCATTTCCATAAGGGGAAATTCACGGCCCCGAGGGGCCCCCCTTCCTTTGCCACGCGCAGCAGCCCCCCTTGCTTCACGCCGATATGCGGGGAGTATCCCCGCGGGAGGCACGCGTGTCGTCAATTTGCCGACCTCTTAAGGGGGAAAGGGTGGGGCGTTTGGTGAAACAAAACGCTTCGCGCGATTCGTGTGTACTACAAGGGTTTGTCGTGGTGGTGTGAGAAAAGAATTCTGCGATTGCGAAATAAAACAAAATTGTTCTTCTATCTCATACACCAACCTTTATTGCCACTTGGTCACATTTTGCAGGTTGTCGCGACTCGGTGTCTATGCACGAGAGGCGAGCTTGAAGTGGCTTATTCAATTTTCGCGCGCGTAGAAGCGGCTCAATTTTTTTTGGTCGTGCCAACAACGCGCGCTCAATGAATGGCAAGAAGACGGTGGCTGGGAGCAAGCAACGCAAGCAGGTCCCGCGGCCCTAGCCGCGCGCCCCCCGCGACCCCCTCCAAGCCAGCCCGGCTCAGCCAGCCAGCCGGGGCACAAGCCTTTTAATTCAATTTGCGTTTCGGCTTCATTTGCGTGTGTGTACCGAGAGGGGGTTGGAGAGCGGCCGCCCGCCCGCCTTTGAGAGAACGAGCCCGCCCCCCGACCCGACCAACCGACCAGACCAGAGACCCACAAAACCTCTTCGCTCCGCGTTTTCGTCGTTTTCGCGGCTGTAATTTTTTTTTTTGCTCCGTTTTTTTTCTCTCTCGTGCTTTGCGGGTTTTATTCTGGCGTAGTGGATATTGAGGTGTGTTCGTAGCCAGAAATATTAAAATCGAGAGCTCGCGGGGCCGTATTCATCTTGTGGCTGCGCGCCGAGACAAGCGCTGGGCCCTCCCCTCCCGCCACAGTGCACGGGGGCCGCAGCGGCTGGCGTCGGTGAAAGGGAAAGAAGAAAAAAGGGGAAAGAAAAAAGTTCATATTTTTAGAATGTGTTTTTTTTTTCGCTCTTGATAATAATTGTCGGGCCGTTGATTAATCGCGGGGATGACCGTCCACCGCTATCATTCTCTCTGCAAAGTATGAAAACTGTGGAAAGTGGGAAGGAAAGCGGCCCCCTCTTTTGTGAGCGACCATTATGTGGCCGCGTGGCCCAAGACGCATATATCTTGCTCTAAAGGCCTTCCTTGTCGTCCGCGCCGCGTGCTCCGCCTGGCTCCGCCGGACCCCTAATGGCGCCGAGCCGCTAATTTCTTTTATCACTCGTTTTCTCCTCGCTGGCCTTTACTCTCCTTTGCGCGTGCCGACGCGTGGCTCTGTGCGCCCGAAAAGTAGAACCGACGCGGTGTTTGTCCAAGCGCACTTTAAATGTTGAACGCTCTTCATTTTGTGTTTGGGGCACCGGAAACGCAAGTGTGCGAATGTCGCATGCACTCTTAATGACCAAGAACATTTTTCGTAACTACCTTTATGGATGTTTTTAAACAAATAAGCTACAATTTTGTGGGTCGTTGGTTACTAATTGTATCCGACAACACACGCTTGACGCAAATTTGTATCTAGTGTCGTTATGTTTAAAATCGTCAGTATGTATAGTTAGAAAAATGTCCATGGCAATTTAGTGTGCGTGCTCAAAGGAGCGCAAGTGTGTGAATTTCAATTAAGGAAAATTGTAGTGTACAAGTTGTGTCTGTGCATTCACACACCTACAAGTGTTGTGCCATTCACAAACTTACGTTTCCAGTGTGTTCCTTAAAGGGGGTTGCTGCCTTGTGTCTGTGCGTGCAAGGGGGCCTTTACTCGCTCAGGGATGCAGGAGAAAAAGGACACGCGAATTCTATGTGACTGGCCGTGGCGCGGCGGGCCTGAGCCTCCCGCAATTAGGGGCGATCCCGCAAATGGCTGGGGAGGGAGAGAGAGAAGGGAAAGAAGGGTACAGGGGAGGGAGAGAAGGAGCATGCAGCGGGCAAAATATGTGGCTCACGTGCCACGGGGCAAAACGCACAAAGATTCCCTAATAGTGGCTGGCTGCGCGGGCGGCAGGGGCGGGTAAAGGAGGAGGGGGGTTGATTTGGAGGCGCGCGCGCGTCGCTCTCGCAAAGAAGCAGGGGGCTGCCGCGAGGCTAGTCCAGGCTTGTGTGCGTTGCGTGTGTGTGTGTGCGTGCGTGCGTGCGTGCGCGCCATCGCGCTGCTCACTGCGCTGCTCCGGCGTGCCAAAAGTTTTTGTTGGCTCTCAGTATGTGCCTGCTGCTACCGCCGCCGTCGCTGTTCTTGTCGGGGGTCTTGTTCAAGGCGGGCGGAATGAAATCACTATACCCTTCTGTGTGTGTGTGCGTGGTTTATGAGCAATGTTATTGCTGCCAAGATGGCTGACGTATGCATACGGGTACATAGATCGACGACGCTCCCCGCCGTATTGCCGCTGTGCGAGGTGCGGAGCTACTACTACTAGTTCAAAAAGGGCAGTTAAATACCCCCCCCCCCTCCCTTCGCTCTCTTTTTTTCTGTTGCAGTTCATGCACTGAATTACGCGTTGGCGGCCGTCCGGTCCCAGCACGGTGAATTCATTGCAGCACGGCAGCGGTGCAGTTACTCGTGTTATCCACCGCAACACACACACACACACACACACACTGCACTGTTGGGCCGCGGGCGTAGCAGTGAGGTTCACGCGCGAAAATAAAACGGCCCCTCGACGACGCGAAACCATCCCCCCTCCCTTTCCCCCTCCTGTGCCCCGCGGGCGCGCCCGCCCAGAGCAGCAGTAAAGCCGACGGGCAATGAACGTTCATTAATTGCATTCCTCGTTTAATTGTGGTCATTCGCGCTGCAGGAGTCAGTCGAATCCCACGTCGTCGTCGTCCTCGTCGAGCTGCAGCAGTGCGTCGCGCGCGTTGCTCCCCCCGGAAAATGTGCCAGGATGACGAGGGAGCGGGCTTGGCATGGCGCGGGTGTTTGAATAAGCGTCCTCGTCATTTAGTTTTGAGTCGAGGTTTCTCATTTGGTTCGTGTGCCCTTATGTAGTTGCGTCGGGTTGCGTAAGTGTACGCCTTTCGCCTTGTGAGGCCTCGCCCCCCCCCCCTACACACACACACACTCACACTTCCAGGTCAGGTGTGCCATATAGGCGGGCGCCGCAGAAACGAATACGAAACGCTTTTGGGCGGCCCGCATCTCGCTCCACATACACACTTGTCACCTCACCTCCGCCCCCCTATATACCTGCGGCCGCCGCCGCTGCACCCTGCTCCCCTCTCCTCACCTGCTCCTGAATTAGGCAGCCCGGATCACACTAGCGCGCCCCGCCGCCCTCCCCGCGCTCTGCGCCGCTCTGCGCCGCTCTGCGCCGCTTTGCCGAGCAAAAGGGTTATGACGGCGCCTTTGACATTCAGCGCCGCCTGCTCCTCCCCTTTAGGAGTTCGCCTGCATGCGCCCGCGCCTCGTTAGGGACCCCGCGGGACAAACGAACGAACCAAAAACTTATTGCGCGTCAAAGGCGGGGCAGGTATGTGTTAGTTGTGTGGAGGGGCGCTGAGCAGCACGGCGCTGCGGCGCCCGCATGATGGTGCACCGGAAGTGTGTGTGTGAATGTCACATACTTGAAGGTGAACGACATTCGTGCAGGAACAAAAGTAAGTGAATTATTCAATGAAAAATTCATATACCTTTACACTTCCTTGAGTGTACGAATGGGTCTTCACATACGCACTAAGTGTGCAATTTTCACACAGTTGCCTTTTCAGTGTACCATCGGAACGACTATACCGTACCGTACCTACCCACCATGACAACGCACGGCCGCTTCGGACGGTGGCAGCATTGGCCATCTTATGTACCCATCGACTGTACCGTGGCGCCCCCGCGCGCCCCCCCCCCCTCACCCTTTTGCCCGCTCCGTCTCTCTCCCTCTCGTCCTCTCTCTCCGGATTTCCTTTCATCGACGATTACCCCGTTAGCATAACACGGGGAGGTTTTTCGGGGTAATGAATGGTATTCAAATGGACCCTTTTCGCCAGCGCCCTCCTCTCTCTCTCTCTCTCTCTCTCTTCCCATGTCCCGGCCCTCCCCTCCCCCGGCCGGGCCGCTCTATTTGGCAATCGCGCTCACGTGACCTGGACGTGTACGGGATTCCAACGCGCAGGCGGCTAACGAGCGCATTGCCCTTATTCCCGGCAACAGAGTGCGGCGCGGGAAGGAAAGGGCTGCCTATTTGTATGTTTCGTTTTCGATTTTTCCCTTTTTCTTTTCTTTTAGAGGGATGCAGAAATGTAAATGAAAAGTGGTGGGACACTTGGCGCGGGCGGGCTGGATGCAACCGTTATTTTCTCATTTTCTGGAACGTTCGTACGTCTCGATGTGACATCCCCATCGAAATGTTGTCGCGGTCTGGTGGCCTCGTTATCGCCGTGCGCCCTCATCTGTGTCTCTCGTCCGCACTTCTGCCATCCACCGCAAAATAAAACACACAAAAAAAAAAGAAAGAAAAAGAAAATGAGAAGGAGGGGGGAGAAGAAAATATTGCGAAATGCATCACGCACACTGCTATATGCCCGACCCGCGGCCGCAGGGTCCCTGCGTTATTTACATAGAAAGTGTGTGATTAAAAATGAATCCTGCTCCTCGTGACTGAAAGGCGATGAGAGGAAGGGAGAGCGAAAGCGAGAGAAGGGAGAGAGTCAGAAGTGATGAGGAAGTCCCGACTCGCCACCGCGAGCAGGGTGTTTCACCCCCTCACCTGTCCGAGCACAACGATACGAGGAAAACGCGGGAAATCGCTTATTGTCTGTCAACCCTTCGTGTTTTGAAGAGCGTTATTTGGTATTATTTTTGCTGTCCTTTCGCGGATGTGAGGCTGTCGTATGGTTGGACATGTCCGCTGCCTTTCTTCCTCTTCGTCTTTTCCTTGCTCCCTATCCACTTTCGCATTGCATGGCGTGTGTCCCCGCCGGGCGCATTCCAGTGTATTTTTGTCCCTCCCTGTATTCAATCTCATGCCTCCCTCTCTCTCTCCTGCCCTGTCTCTCTCTGCGTTTCGTCTCCCGTAGTGGAGGGTTGACGCTACAAGCTTCTCGAGTTCCTCTCCCCCTTTCCCGCAAGGGCAGCAAGGGCGGCCGCAAGGCTTGGAGAGAGAGCGCGCGCGCGCCTCCTGGAGAACGCCGGCGAATAGCTGGCCGGAGAGGAGGAGGATGCGGCCGGGGCGAGCCGAGGCGAACGCCTGGGGGACGAGGCACGATCAGGTCGCTTTGAACGGCTTTGGTCGTGGTCTCAGGGACTGCCTGCCTTGCCCCTTGCCTCGCCGCAGCAATACCGAAGGTTTTGCTTCGCAAGCGGGCGTTCCTGGAACCGGAGGAGGGAACACTATGGGTACACCGAGTCGAACAAGCCTCGCAACCACGGGCAGTTTCACTGCACTCTGAGCTGCACTCCGTGGCACTGGCACTGGCCTGCAGGCACCGGGCTTGCCTGCTGCCTGCCCCGCTGACCCTTGGTGACGCCCCGTGTGAGTAGGCAACCAGCCCTCTCTTCGCTTGCCTGCGCGGCGGGCTTGCCTACCTCTCCTGAGCACGGCGCCCTTGCGAGCCCGCAGGGTGATACGGGCAGGCCTTTCTTGCCCCATTTCACCCGCTGGGACCAGGGCGAGCCGTGGAGAGCGGGCAGAGCAGGAGGTCGGTGAAGTGCTTTGCATAGGGCCCGGTCGGGACCCGGTCGGGACCCGGTCGGACCGCACACCTCGCCGACTGCTGGACGCTCAAGTGGAGTCGCCGCAGGGCCGGCCAGAGGACCGCCAGGACCGCCAGGACTGTCCCTCCGGGGAGCCCTAGGGTGCGCGGGGCCCTCGGCCGGTCCACGAGGCCCTCGAGCGCGCCGCCACTGCTGTGACAGCAGCCGGAAGTCTCTCTCTCCCGCTCACTGCCGCCAGTCACTCTCGGGAGGAATTTCAGCCCAGGGGTCGCGGCGGCGGAGGGTTCGGGTGGCGCCCCTTCTCCCCGCACACCCCCCTTACCTTCGGGGTCCGGTGGGGTCGCTTACCTTTCACGCTTCCCGCCGTTGTGGAACAGACTTCTGCATAGCAGCTCGACGACAATAAGAGAAAAGGGGTGAAGGAAAAAAGTTTGGCGTGGCATTCCTGTCTTGGAGAAAGGAAAAGTGTTTGGTAATCTTGTGTCCTATAGGGGGTAAAGACCTCGCCGAAGAGAGGTAAAGCCAGGAAGAAGGTTTGGGGGCTTGGTGGGTTGGCGGCGCAGACTCATTGGCACTGCGCCGCCCCCGGCCGCCCCCGAGGCCCGGGAGGCCGTGAGTGTGAAGCACCTAATGGGGCGGCGAGACGGAGGAGGATGTTTGCCGTGGGACTACCGGAGCGGCCTACCGGGCCCGGGGGGCGGGGGCAGGCTGTGGAGTGCTGGTGGAGGACCGGGGAGGAGGCAACTAATTTATTTGTTTGTGCCGGCCTCGCCAGCAGCTCGGGGAGTAGGAGACTCTCCAGGGGGTGCGAGAGAGGTATATGGTAGAGAGTCGGGATCGGTATTAGCGGTTGCTGCAATAAAGCGCGGATGTTTTGATTTTTATGGTGGACGGGTACCTCCTATGTAAAGGGGGTGGGCGACCAATCAGCTGAAGAGCCCCCCGCCGCAGCGGCGACCGCGTCTGTGTGTTCAGGAGGAGTCGGTAACAAGAGGACAGTGGGGCCACGGGGAGAGAGGGTGAGTGCGGAAGAGAGAGGAGAGAGAGCAGGGGGACAGGGCGCGAGTGACAAAAGACACAACAGACCTGGAACAGCACGAGAAAGGGATACATCAAAGCGGGAATGTGATCTGGTGCAGCCTGGTCAGTACCAGTGTGTGTTTCCCCCTCAAGGAACGCAGCAAGGGAGCAAAAAAATAAAAAGAGGAGAGACAGTGAAGCTAGCGAGGAGAAGGTATTGACGCTTTTATCCCGTTTTATTTCACTTGTTTTTCTCCTTGCTTCGAGAGGGCGCCGAGAGTATTTGATGAGTTTCGCTCCTCAATCCTTTCGCGGGGCGCTCGTCAGTCGTGTCCCGCGAGCTGTTTGATCTGGCTTGGCGCGGCCGGGAGAGACGGGCCGAGGGAGAGAGAAAAGGGGGAGGGGGCTTAGAGTGTCGCCTTGTAATTGGAAATGCGTCGCAGTTGTGTGAGTGTGAGTGTGTGTGTGAGAGAGAGAGAGAGAGAGAGAGAGAGAGAGAGAGAGAGAGAGAGTGCGCAAATGTGTGTACGTATGAGATACATGCATAGCAGGGGCAACCTGAAGGCTGCACTGGTGCATGAGGGTCTTCGCGGTGAGCCGGGCGGGGGCGGCGGGCCGAGCGACCCGCTCATGCAGTTGCGGTTGTCGGGTTTGCACTGCGCTGCTGCAGCATCTTCTGCAGTCACGGCGAAAGGGAATCTCAGAGGAGGAGCAGGAGGGAAGAACTGGAGCGGAAGGTCGCAGCGCGGGCCTTGAGAGGCTGTTGAGGAGTGAGTACGAGGAGAATTCGCAGGACGTCCTGGGGAGGAGCGCGGGGCGGGGCTCTGCAAGCGGACACTGTCTTTCATTAATGGTGGGCCTTAGTCAAATGGCGCCCCGTGGAGTGTTTAACCCTTGCGCGGGGGGCGGGGCGGGGCGAGGCGGGGCGTCGACCCGAAGGTTGAGCAACGCGCGGCCCTTGAGCAGCCCCGAGGTGTACGATGTCCCCGCGCTAAGCCCCGTAACCTGAGCGCCGCACGCTGCGTGCGCCTAGGTCGCCCCGCCTCACCTCGCCCAACCTCACCTCAGGTCGCCCCGCCTCACCTCGCCCCACCCCACCTCGCCCCACCTCAACTCGCCCAGCCCCACCGCGCCCCGCCCCGCCGCGCGGGTCGCCTGGAAGGGGCGCCCGCAGGAGACGACGGCCTCTTCTGTCCGCCGATGGTGTTGTGGTCGCGGTGGCTGCGGCAGCGGTGGCGACTGGTCCAGGACCGCGTTCTCTGGGGGAGCGGGCCGTCAGCCGTTGACAGGCCGGCCCGGGGCGTTGTGGGCTGGGTCCGTGGGGCGTAGGGCGGGGCGGGGCGG
>NW_026267171.1:1209440-1219635 GCF_000697945.3 Frankliniella occidentalis | reverse complement strand
CGGGGCGTGGCGGGGCTGGGGTGCATCCTCTGCCGTCGCTAGGCAACGCCCGCTGCGCGAGGGGCCGCAGATGCACGTCGTGCCGTGCTGTGCGTGTGTCACTTCACCGACAACAAGGCCTCTAACGAGAACCCCGCCGCCGCCGCCAGCTCGAGGACGTATGCCGCGCGGGCTCTTCGAAGTTATTACCTGCGAATGCTCAAACGCGAAAGTGCGTGACGCGGACGGCCCCAAGGAGACTGGCGAAGGTGGCCACGGTGTAGTAGAGAGATATCTCCATCGACCGTGAAGGTGGCAAAGCGTTATCGGCCGGCCTGCCTGCTGCTCGATCCTTCCTGGAACGGGACGACTGGCCGAGACGACAGTCGTAACTCTGGGTCCGTCTGTCAGAGATACACTCGTTTTCACGATGGAACGGTGGCAAACTGGCGCGGTAGCCCTCGGCCGTGAGACGCTCCCCTGGCGGCGTGCCCTTGAAGACCTTGGCGGCTCAGTTTGGTGAAAAGTTTGCGCGCCGCCGCGCGAAGCAGGGGAGAGGAGGCGAAGGAGAAGCAGGGAAAGGGGTGGCGGCGGCCGTCCCGCCCGCGTCGTCGTCGTCCGCTCTGCGAATTCGGTGACAAGATATACCGTATATAAATCCGAGGCGGAAAAGGACATGGCTTTTCACTTTATTTATTAGCCACCCTTCTACTCTTCTCCCTCTTGGCCGCTCTACTTCGCGCGTCCACGGCAGCGATGGGCGGGCCGGGCTCGTCTCAGTCAGCTGCTGCGCTGGCTGGACCGCTCCGGGCTGACGATGGCCCGCCCCGCCGCGCCCCGGCTCCGCGCCACGCTCTGTCCAGAGAATATCAATTCCACGGTCCATTAATAATATATTCGTCAGGTTTAATCAAAGTTGCATGTAATGCGCCCCGCCGTTGCCTCGCAGGGTCGGCCCGACTGGCCCGAATGCGCTCGTCTTGCTGTCGGGCCGCGACGGGACGGGACGGGCACACAATGGCGATTCCTGCTCGTCATAATTGCTCGCGTTTGTGTTTACCTTATAGGGCCGCAAGGGTAAACGTGTGTACCGTACTCACTCACACACGCGGCGCGGGCACTGTGTGTGAGTGTGTGTGTGTGTGTGTGTGTGTGTGTGCACCGTTCTTTTCATTACACTTATAGTATAGTGTTGCGTTCCCATGCTATGTGTGTGTGTGCGCGCGCGCGATGCCGCTCGGCTTGGGCGCTCATGCGCCTGTTGCGCGAGTACCTAGGAAATATATGTTGTTGCGAAACACTGACATATTTTCTCAGGTGAACTGCTTGGTGTTGTTGCTGCCTTGCAGTGCCACACGGCGGCGTTCGCGCTATGGCGTGTCTCGCTCGCCCTGCACGGCTCTCGCGGTCGGATTTGCGGCCCGCACACTGTGTGCATCAGCCTCGGCCCTCGGCCGCGAGGAAGGGCGACGTGATCCCAGCAGACACTGAGTCATGCAAGAATAACAGCATTACAGTCCATAAATTTTTCATAACAGTGATGTGCTCTGCCCACGCGCTCCCCGGAGACTTTTCCTCTCTGTGTTGCTAAACATAAGCATTTCCCCGGACCGAATCCCCATCACCGACTCTCTATTTTTTTTTTCATTTTTTGTTGCTCTTTATTTCTTCCCCCCTCTCCCTTTGTGAATTTGCTGTTCCGTATTGTTTGTTCGCCCGCGGCGCCTCCGGGGTCGGGGGTCCGCGAATGGGCCCCACTACGTCCGCCACGCCCCGCCATGCCACGCCCTACAACGCCCACAGCGTGGGCATGGGGTGTGTAGTGCAAGGCTGGTTAGGTGGTTATTTTTCGCCCTGGGCATGTACAAATATAAATGGGGGTTCATTGCAAACCCATCCAAGTGCATTATTTGAAACATTAGAGCCAACACTGTGATAAATAATTGCAAGGAATACAGGAAAATTTTCCAAAACGTGTGGTAAAAACGGGTAAAAAGTATAATTTGAGACTGAAAAATCATAAGGGCTACGTATTCGTTTGGAATTCCTTGACGTGTTGATAAATTTATTACACTAGATTTTGTAAATCGTGAATGCAAAAGATTTTTTACAGCGAATGATTCCGTTTTTCTTTTTCAAGAGTTTGACAGCGTTGTCCTGAATGTTCCACGCTGCACTGATGGAAATGAACCGGAAATAGCTCATGGGACCTCACTCTTTTCTTTCGGTGTACCTGCCGGCGACATGCAGGGACTGATTGCGGGATGGATGGATGGATGCATCGGCATATCGCGTGCCGCCATCCATCATCCAATTTGCAGTGATTTGTGTCGCTTAGCGAGCCGCCTGACTGCGGGGCTCGTCGCGGCCGTGCGGCTGTGCAGCGGCTGTGCGGTGCGGGTGGCTGGCGGACCCGGCGGGGTCATTCGTCATCCACCACAAGGAGAGTGCTCGCAATCAGATGGCTTTTTGTTTAATTTCTGAGCTCCCGAATGGTTTTGTCATGCACAGTGATGGCGGTATGTGTGTACACTATCATCGGGTACCCTTATGGTTTACCCGGCGGCTTACCCCTGCTTGCTGCTGCTGCTGCTGCTGCTGCTGGCGACCGTCTGTCCTCTCCGGACGGACGGACTGACGGACAGACGTATGCGCATGAAACAATATTTTGACCCGTCATTCGATGCCGACGTCCTCCCTGCCCGCGCATTGTGTTATTGTGGACAGCCCGGTACGGTATACGGCGGGCGGCGAGCGGCCCGCGTCCCTGCGCGTGAGTGTGTGCGTTTCGTCTATGTGTCTGTGTGCGTGTCTGTGTTTGTCCATCAAACGTAAGTCCATCTGCCCCCCTATCGCCCCCCTTTGCTGGTGCCCGGTGCATCTGCGCTTCCCTCCTACCCCTTCCACTGTGTGTGTGTGTGTGTGTGTGTCCAAATCCGGCAGGCGTCACTTCAATTGTGGGGATTACCACCGGACAGGCGCGTAATATTCTCTGCTGCCGCCCCGCTCATTGACGTGGAATTGGTGCGGGAGAGAGAGAGAGAGAGAGAGAGAGAGAGATAGGGAGAGAGAAAGAGTGAGAGCGAGTTGCAAAAAGAGATGCGCCTGCTTGCTTGTTGCCGGGGCCACCGTCGATTCGCTTTCCGCTGAGCTTGCCGGGCGATTTGAACTTTGGCCCAAAACGGGAAGAAGGAGAGGGAGGGGGATCAGAGAGGAGGCGTTGGAAAGGGAGGTTTTGGGAGGAGGTGGGGGGCCGAAGGGTCCGGCCGGCCGTATTAGGAAGGCCTTGTGGCCCCATGACCCCCCGGCACCCTTACGTCCTCCGTCGCCCTAAGCTGCTGCTGCTGCATGGGGGTAGAGGGTGGGCGGTGGTCGTCAAAGGCTCAAGCTGTTTGTCAGGACCCTCGGCTGGACCCGTCTTTATTATCATCCGGCAAGGATTGGGGGCGGCGGAAAGGAGAGGGGGGTCACCTTGCTATTTGCGCCGCCCTGTTTCCGCTCCTCCTCATTGTCTCTCCCCTCCTTTCTCTTTCTCTCGCAGTCTCTCTCACTCGCCGTCCCGCCGCCGCCGAGGCGGCACAGACTTCATTAATTTCGTTTCACGCATTATTATCCGCTGGCAAAGCCATTTCGCGAAACGGCAAATGTATCTGGGCGGCGTTTTGTGTTGGGGGCCTATCTTGTTGGCGAGCAGTAGGGGAGAGAAAAAGGGAAAAGGAAAACAAGGTGGAGAGGGGCAGAAAAGTGAGGGCGGCGGGGCGGCGACCAAGGGAAAGAGTCCGGCTCATTACTTTTATTGGAACGCCTCCTGTGATTGAAATCACGGCTCGAGGAGCTCTGCGCCGCCTTGCGCCGCTCTGCTGTGCGGCATGTCGCCCTTAGGTAATTACTTGGCTCGTATCGACCTGTATCACGCTTTTGTTGTCGTGTTTGTGCGGCCGCCGAAAGAAACACCCGCCGCCGCGCAAGGAGCCAGCAGAGGGGAGGAGAAAATGGAGCAAGAGTACAACACGACGGCGAGAGAGGAAAAGAGGCAACATGAGGTGGAGGAAGAAGAAGAAAAGGTCGAAGGTCCGTCTCGCACTAACGGCCCTCGTGGCGCTAATGGAGCTGGACCTGCCGGACCTGGCGCTCACAAAGCATCCCGCTAAACGGCCCGGCCTGGCCTGCTGCTGCTGGCGCCCAGGCCGCCGCAATGAAGTAACTCCCGTGAGGGAAGGTCAGAGCGGCTCTCACGCACGCGTCGGATGAAAAAAAAACAGACAGCAGGGAATTTTTCATAACTCTAGAAAAAGCAGGTATTTCTCGAGCTAAAACACTTTTTCTTGATACACTGTCTAGACGAATTGCTTCGTTAAAATCTCTTATTTGTACCTTTGAAGAGGTTCTTGGGAGATAACTCAAACTGCTCGACTCTTTATTTTCCCTGACAGTCAAATTGCCGTTGAATATAAATTTTATCTGATCTGCGCTTTACTAAAACATATTCGAAAAGCAGCAGCAGAAGCCCGCGAAGTATGGGTGCGGCCCGCGCAGCGTCTCAGGCGACGCGACGAGCGTGACAACCCGCGGGTGGGCATGCATGCATCTTTACTGGCCGTCCCGTCCGCCCCCAGCTTCCTGTCACGCACTATTTTGTTTTCGTCCGACGGCCGCTACGCTCGGCACACAACACACACCCGTCGTGCACTTCGGATGAAGAGAGCAATCTTCGGCTGCTGCGGCGCCCGCCACCGCCTTGTCCACGCATTGTTTATGACGGGCGGCGATCTGATTCGGAGGATGCTGCGCGTGGGGCGTAATTGAGTTTCGGGGCGGGGCGGGGCGGTGTGCAGCGACGGACGGACACGAACGGGCGCGCCGCCGAGATAGTGTCAGCGGCTCCTTGCAGCAGCGGCAGCAGCGGTCTCTCGCGCGCAGCTCGGACGCGGAACGAGTTTGGCATCGAGCAAAAGGGAAGTGCAGGAAAAGGAAAGGAAAGTTGTATAAAAGTGATATTGCGCTGGGACAGATTTCTGCAGTCGCGCCAAACAGCCAGCAGCAGCAGCAGCAGCAGCAGCAGCAGCAGCAGCAGCAGCAGCAGTAGAGGGAGTGCCGCAGAAATGCGATTTCGCAGTTTGTTTCCCGCGTGGTCGCCGCCGCGGTGGGCTCCGTCCGCGCCCGGACTCCCGCACTACTGGTACTCTGTGAAGAAGAGTGGCGGAGTGAATCAGTACTCCGCCGAGTTGTTCGTCGGCCCCGGCCCCGCGCCAGCTGTTGCGCGCGCGCAGTTTTCAAACTGTTATTGAAGACTTCGCGCGCGTCGCTCGACTTATTGCCGGCGAGGCTGCTCGCCTCTTGGGCGGTTTACACACTCTGCGAGTGGTGTTGATCGGTTTCTAGAAGACCATACTTTGGATTGACTTTGCAGCCCCGCGCGCCGCCGCTCGCCGCTCGCCGCTCGGTGTAGGAGGGCGCGGGGTCGCCGCGCACCGAGTTTGCCCGCCCTTAGTCAGACCGCGGTGTGGCCCCCTCCCCTCCACTTCCCTGCCCTTTTGTGTTGCGGGTGCGCGTGTGTTTAACGGCCAGACGGTTTGGCTGGAACCCGCTTCAGCTCCACCCGCGCCCCGAAATACCCGAGGTACTTCCCCACCCGCAGCCCAACTATATAGTTCTCTATAGAGATGAACGGCATCCCTCCGCTCCCAACTATGTTGTGCTGCCGACCGCACCAACCAGGCGCCACCAGGCTGTGTCGCATTGTAAACGCTTCGCAACATTTCATATCCTGAAATTTCTGGTTAATCCTAGAATTTTTGTTAAAAATCCCGAAATACCCTGTAAATCCTAAAATTCACTGAAAATCCTGAAATTTCCTGAAAATTTTGAAATTCCCCGAAAATTCTGAAGTTCCCTGACAATCCTGACATTTACTAAAGGTCCTAAAAATTGTGACTGTTCTTTGTCGACCTTTCTTTGGCATATTTTTAGAGCAAAAATTTGTCCGAGCTCGTGGTGTCGGCCGCGGTAGTTGTATTGTTGGCGCCGGCGTCACTGCTGTGCAGGGGGAGTGCCGTTCGAATGGACTAACGAGCGTGTGGCGCCGCAGTGTCGCCGCGTTGGTAATTGGCGCGGTGACGCCCGCTGCCTATAGCTGCACCCACACCCGTCTGTCCAGATGATGCACCCGCCGTCCTTACGCATTCATTCATTCACACTAAATGCATTTGTTTGTATATTTCTGTGCATATGTTCGCACAAAGTTAACCCTTCGATTTGTTTCGCACAAATTTGCACGACAAAGTGCATGATCTCCTGCAAATAAATGCACAAAAGTGTTCCAATCAAATCAACGCAGAAATTTGTCCAAAAAATTTGATTGCTTAAGTTCGTACAAATAAAAGATACAAATCCAGTTCGTCTGTTCGTGTATGCACAAAATGCTCTTGCTCTTGATATTTACGCATTCGCTCGTCTGTCCACATGCCATAATACCACCAGCTGACCTCCCACGCCTCCCAACCAAAATCCAGTTCGCGTAATGTGCATGTTACATACCGCGCCGAGGTGGATACATTGTCAAGTATCTCGTTTGTGCTGTCCGCAAAACGCGCTTCACCTCTCCCAATAGATCGCATTGCTTATGTTTTCTGTTGATATTTTAACTGTGCGCGCGCGCGCTCCCCATGCGTCTCCCTCGTAATTGATGAGGTCCGTGTTGATGTGTGGCGCTGTCCGCTGCCCTCGCCGAGGCCCTCGCCCGGGGCTGCCTCACCCTTGAAAGCCTTTGCTGTTGGTGAAAGGGGGCCGCCCCCCTCCCCTCCCCCCTCCGCCCTCGTCGCGCCGTCGGGAACAAAGCCATGGGAACTTCAGCATCTGCAAAGGCCTTCCGCTTAGCTTAGCCTACCCCCACGCAGTTTCCTAACTCCCTCTGGGATGACCCCGGCGGCCCGAGGAGGGTGTTGTGCTTGCCCAGGAAGTAGCCGCTTAGCTGAGCCGAGCTGTCGCGCCGCGCCGCCGGAGTGGCTGGCTGGACGGCCAGATGGTGGGGCCGCCGCGGCGCGCTGGCGCAGGTGTTTCAATCGTATTCGGAGAACTGCTGCGCCCGTCCCGCGGCTCTGCGTCAGCAAGGGTCGGCGTCGTCGCTTGACTTTTAGGACAGTCGGGTGTCCCTCCCTGCCTGTCTGCAGCGTGACCAGCGTGGCCCCCGCCCCCCGCCCCTCTCTTGCCCCGCCCCCGCCACGGCTCACGGCGGCGGCGCTGAGTGCGACCACTCTCCTCCTGGACGTCTCGAGCCCCGCCGCCGCCAGTTGAAGGCGCGCCTGCCCCTGGAATCTCAAGCAGGGCTGCCAAATGTGGCCTGCAGGGCGACGAATCGTGGCGTGGCGTGGCGGTGCGGGGCGCGGCGACAGATAGAGGGATCCGCGTGTTTGTCGAGGACGGCGCCAGTCATTCCCTCTGCTGGACGTGCCGTGTCTCTGTGCCGGCGAGGAAGTGGCCGCGACCGAATGATGCGACATATTGACATATTGCGAGTCTGGGGCGCGCCCGCGCAGCGTCACTGGCCCGACGTCCTGGCTCGCCCCGCCCCGCCCCGCCGCCCCACCCTGCTCGACGCGGCCCTCGCGACAGCCGTCCACGTTCTCAGGGAGCTTTTCCTTCCTCGACGCGGCGACGGCGCCCCCAGCACCCAGCACAGCACCAGCAGCATGTGCTGCCGGCCGCACGAGAAAATGAATGAACCAAACCCGCCTTTGAATCCTCATCCCTCCCATGATGAGAAGCTCGTCGCTCGTAGAAATTGCGAGCCGAGCAACGTACATTTTGTGTTTTCCGTTCATTATATTACGGAGCGAATAAACGTGATTAGCTCTGACGCACCTCACTCGCCGCCGCCGCATATCGGCCGGCGCGCCTCGCCTCGCCTCGCTTTACCCGCGAGGCCCGCGATGTTAATTGTAATTCTAATTAGTGGAATTGATTTACGAGGCGGCAATTAGGGCGGCGGCAGCGGCGGCGGCGCGGTGGTCACGTGGTCACTCGTGGCACGGCCGTGTGCTCCCGGGGCGCGCCACGCCTCGCCACGCCTCGCCACGCTAGTGCTCTCTGCGGTAAGCTCCCTTGGGAGCGGGGTGAGGTGGGTCGTGCAGTAGTGGCCAGCCAACGAGTGTGCGTGTGTGTGCGAGTGTCTGCATGTGTGTGCGTGTGTTCGTGTGTGTGCGCCGGGGGGCGAGTCTTCTATGGCCCTCATTTTTCGTGCCCCCATCTCTTGCGTCCGCCCCCCCCCCCCTTCGTCCTGCAGAGCCTAGCGGGTTCTCCAGCGGGGGGCCCACAGTGGATCAGAAGCGACTCCCGGATGGCTCGCGGCGGCGGCGGTGGGCCCCTTGCTGAGCCCTCTGCCCACTATGTACTCCTTTCGTGGTCGCTTAGCCCGCGTCGCCGCCAAACAGGCCAAAAGAAGACGGCTGGGCCAACAGAGCGGAGCTGAATTTCGCAATAAATGAAAGCAGTGTATGCCCCTGCAAATCTGCCGCATCTTTTCGAGTTTTGGCGAGTCCCACAAAACACCATGGCAAGGTCTGTGGTATATGCCTTCAGCACCTCTCTTCAGGCCGTTCTGGTCGCGCGAAGCAACTACCCCCCGTGCATTGTGTGCTCTACCTCTGTGGGCCGGGCGGGGCGGGGCGGGGCCTCCGCAGACTGCGTGTTTGTCGGCATTGCCAGAGCCCTGGCTAGCGCGGTAACGAGGGACATGTCGTGCGTGCGAGTGCGGTGCTTGCGCGGCCCGCCGAGCTCTCATTACAAACTCTGGGTACTGCTGTCGGACACAGTGCGTCACTTCGTTACCGACAGAAAATGCCAACGATGCTTCTTCTGCTTCTCTTCTCCACTTCTCCTTCAATCGTCCCCCAACCGGGTGAAGCCAAAGTATGAGCGTTTGCTAGGGCAGTTAAAAGATTATTATTGCCGTTTTCTGCTTTAGTGAGCAAAATTGTTTTATTTTCTCTTTGTGACTTCATCTGAAAAAAAATTGCAAAACATAAGATTTTTTTTATGGCTGTTTTAGCAGAACGCTATTTTTCGGCGTGCTTTCTCGGCATGAAGCGTCGAGTTTCCGAGAATCTGTTAACACGTTCCACAGTACTGTACAGTGCTCTTTCCGCATGGCAGGCAGTCGGAACCATCGGAACTTGGTCGACAACGCGGTGTAAAGTTAAATTTTTCCATTGATCAGTAGCATTGCGAATATTCCATAGCTCCGATCGAATCACTAAAAGACCGAAACTTGCCTAAGTGTGTATTATTGAGTATTTTCAAAGACGTCTTTATTTTTCGTAGCTGACCATTTCTTTCTTGTGTGTTTCAGGTACGTTTTGCCGCTGTCTTGTCGCGGGGACGAACTATAGCGAGTGATGCGCGGGTAAGACACCGACGCATCTGTTTGCCACTCCGCTTGCTCCTTTTCGATCCTCGCCCGCGTTTACCTCCCGCCTCGTGCTCCCGCGCGCAGCTGCTCCGATAGTGCAAAAGGGCTGTCTGTGTGTGTGGTTGGTTTTAGCTCTGCCCCGACGGTTCGCGATAAGGGGCCCAGCCTGGGCCCAGCAGCCTGCGTTTTTGTTGTCCTCGGCGGGGGCCGGGCAGCACCTTCACCCCCCCCCCCCCTCACCCACACACATTCAGAACCCTGCGCCCCATCGCGGAAACGGCACCGGGGCGGGTTGTTTGCAGGCTGTCCCGACACGACTCGCCCGGGGGGCGCTGGCTTTTAATTCCCTCGCCGAGAAGGCTGTTATCGTGGGCGCAGTGCCCCCGCCCCGCCCCGCAGAAAGGGGTGTTCCTGCAGCGCCCCGCCGCGAGGGACCTGCAGTGCGACCCTTAGCACACGTTCGCTCGTCGTTATCGGGGTCGCTGTAGTAGTTTGGCCCCGCCGTGGACAGCGCAGCCTGGCGCGGGGGGCTCGGAGCGCAACAAGTTATTTGGCAGGGGGGAAAGGAGGGGGGGTGGGTAAAATGGAGCGAAAGGTAAGTTTACTCGGCGGCGCCTACCGTTTGGGTGGGGGAGTGGGGAGGAAGGCTGAGCAGTGCGGCGGGGGTTAACGCCCCCTATCAGCCCCCTCAACAGGGAAGTCCAAAGAAAGAGGGGGGGGGGGGGGAGGTCTCAAGCCTTGTTTTGTGTCCAACTTTTTGACCAAGGAGGTTAGGGGAGAGCATCACGCTCGCCCCTTAGCGGAAATGGA
>NW_026267171.1:1201227-1206560 GCF_000697945.3 Frankliniella occidentalis | reverse complement strand
CGCACGCTCAATCTGCATGCCCACCCCACCCCGACCCGCCTCGGTACGCCCCTCTTATGAGCCCCTCTGCCGCCGGGCCTGCTGTAGGGGATGCAGGTTATCTCTCTATTGCACTCGAAATTGGAAAAGGTAGACGGCAATGGCGTTGAGGGGGACGTGCGCTTTACAACACCGTCGGCGCGGGGAGGGAAGGCGCACGTCGCGCGGCGGCAGGAGCCCCGCCATCCGGGATGCCGCGGTGAGCGTTTTGGCGCGCATTCCGTGCAGCGAAGACACGGCCAAAAGAAGCATTCTAAAAACAGTACGTTTTTCACTGTTCAAAATGTGTTGTGATTTTTTCCAAACATTTTCTTGATACGGAGCAACTGTGAAATGCCAACACTCTTCGTGGTCACAAATAATTTATTTTGATAACGGAGAAGAGTTTTGATTTCCCCCAAACTCACAAAGAGCTGTGGCCCCTTTTTTTGAACAAATTCTTTGTGAAGCTTTGGCCATTTTAAAAAATAATTGTTCTACAGTTTAGTGTTGACCTAACCATTTCTGCATAGGCCAATGCAAGGTTAAATTTTGCTGTCAATTTCAGTTGATTTCAATATTTAAATTGCAATCAAGCTGGTTGCGAAAGTTTTTGTGCTCTTTTGAGGGTGTGTGTGGATTTGTGAAGTAATATATTCACTGATACAAAGTGAAGGCGCTGTGTTGGCGGCCTCCACTTCGCTCCCCGCCGCTTGCTTAGCTGTTTGATGTACCGCCGGGCCGCTTGCTATCTCGCTACCTGAGCTGCTGCGGAAGTTTTCTCCTGGAGCCTCCACCCCTCCCCCCGTCATCCCCCAGCCCCTCTGCTATTAGAGATAAGCGCGCGTGCGACTGCGACACACAGCCGTGTGATTTGCTCAGGTGCGAGCGTTCCAGCATCTCTCTTTCTCTCTCTCTCGTTTGCTCGCTCGCTCTTGCCCTTATCCCATCTGTTCGCTTCTGTCGCTCTTTCCTTCCAGTTCCGTCGGCGTGGTGTGAGTAGTGAGTGGGGAAATGGTGGAGGTATAAAACCGCGAAGCTTTGGAGCTCAAGAGGATGCCGGACTGGACGGCGCTCGACGTTGGCTCCGTGGTTGTAAAAAAAAAAAAGGGTACAGAGGTGTGGGGCAGGACTGTACTGGTTGCGAATCAACATACCACAACACTGTCCTCAAAATCTGATTCTTGATTCTGGTTCCTTGAAAATGTCTTCTATTCATCAAAATTTACTTTAAATCAATGCAATTGTCATTAAGAGTTTTTATAGAAATAATTTTTAAATTTAATTTCCTTGAATCCTTGAATCTAAGGAAACCATTACCTGAGTGTAGGGTAGGCACCAGTACATCCGCGGTGCACGTCAGGGGCTGCCTACCTGGCGGGCGCGCTTGGGGCGCTCTCCGATACTGTAGTGACATCACCCTTGACGGTGGAGTGAGGTGCACCGCGATGACATCGAGACGCCTGTAAGTCGTCGTGGACCACCGGCGGCGGCCAGGGGGGAGATGTGTTTCAACGTTTCTTGGAATCGCTCAAAGGAAAGTCGCGTCGTCTCGCGCTTTCTTGCTTCCCCCTTGAGCACCACCGTGGAGCTCGCGCGGGGGCGTCTTTTGGGCGGGAAAAAGAGTGACGGAGGAGGAGAGGTTTGGCAGTAAAACAGCAGCAGCCGCGCGTTTTAACGCCGCGCCCGAGGGCCTTGCTGCGCCACGCTGCGCCGCGCCCCCCGGTTGACACTCTTGCATCTGGCGGAATAACATTGCGCTTCCCCCTGCCGCGTCGGCACAAGACGACGACGGCACACACACACACCAAAAAAAAGAGAAGTGAATAGGACTTGTGATGTCTTCCAACCGCCGCGGCGTAGTGTGACCTTACTGCTTTATGAGCTCGGCGTATGGATCCAGTCGCAGAGAGGCTTCCTGTGGCGGGCGCTGTCAGGGGCCCTGCTCGGTGTCTGCGAGGAGCCCCCCACGTCGCCGTGCTGGAGGTGGATATGGCGTGTCGCCGCAAAGAGGACGCCTTCATGAAATGATAAAACTTTTAAGCAGTCGAGTAGGCGGCTGCTTGGCTGCTGCTGCTCTGCTATGTGGTTCGCAACACTTTTTAATGCGCGTCGAATCGTAAAAATGGCGTCCTTTTTTTACTAAAAATGTCGTCCGGCGTGTGGGGTCCGGAGGTCCTGCTGCAGGGCCGCACCCCTTGAAACTTAACGACAACTCAGTTGGTCTGCGCGCGGCGCACCCCGCGGCTTCCAGCAGCAGCGGCGGAGGAGGAGGAGGAGGAGGAGGGTAAGGGGTTGTTTATGGAACCGCAACAAAGTTGTGAAGCGGAACGCTCTGCTGCTGCCGCGCCGTGAAAATAATTTGCGCGGTGGAGCGAGTACCTCTGGGCAGTGGCATAGTGGAGAGATAGAAGGTGGGGAGGTCAGGTTAGTTTAGGTTAAGTTAGGTTAGGTTGGCGCGGTGGAGCGAGTACCTCTCTGGGCAGTAGCATAGTGGAGAGATGGAGGGTGGGGAGGTCAGTAGGGGGCAGTTGGGCGGGCCGTCCGCGGGCTGGTCGCTCTGCGCGTGCACTTGCCGCGCACGGCCCGACGCGGGATTCAATCTCCGTTTGTCATGGAGTGGTTCGGATCGGACTTTCAGATCCGGGGCCGTCCGGTGCCAGTGGAGCTGGACCGGAGTGGGGCGGGGCGGGGCGGGGCCCGCGCTCCGGTCTTCCCTCTCTTCAATCTAGGCAAGTGCCCCGCCCCGCCGCGCCCTAGTGCGCCCCAACCCGCACGACCACCGCGCTACGCCCGCGCCTGTGGTGCAGTCAGTGGGCCGACTTCTTTTTTTAACGCGAAAAATGCTCTTGCGAGCGCCGGCAACAGTGTTGCAATAACGATCCTTCCTGTAACTTTTTGATGCCAAAAGTGGATGTGGATGTGAGTCAGTTGGACGTTCACCATGTGCATTCGCTCTCGTTGCTTGCCTCCTCCAGAGTTGTCGCACATTTTTATTCCTGACACTTCGAAATAAAAACACGTGAAAATAAAATATATTTCTTGTTAGTTAGTTGTTAGTTGAGAGTGTGTGTTGTTTGCAAGCGCGCCACACGTAGTTTTCATTTTGTGCGGAATTTCCTATGGAAGCGCGCTTTGAATGACGAAACAAATTTGTCCCTTCAGGCTCCCTGCTTCTCCGCGTCTTCCCCCTCCGTCTACTTCCCTTTTTGCCATCACCGGAAGCCTGCGTTAGACTCGCCTCTATTTCTGCCTTGCGAAAAGGACACCCCGGCTGCTGGCTGCGTCGCTGCCGGCGCGCTCCTCCTGGCTGATGAGAGACGGACGGCACGCAGTGGGGCTTTCTGCTTGCTTTCCTTCCGATTCCCTTCTTAGGGATTTAAAAAAAGCCGTAAAAAAATACTTTAGATCTACGCAAACTAAGAAATGTCTCGATGCGCGTCGCACGTCAATGGTGTGCGACGTTAGCTACACCCAGAAAAATCGTTTCTTGTTCCAAGTAAATTTTCCCTTGTTTCTAGTGCACGCTGCCACAAGATCAATTTTACTCTTGAAACAAAGGTGATATTTTCTTTCGAATAAGAGGAAAATCTTATTTCAAAGACAATATTGCCTTAATTCAATGGTGAATTTCATCTTGTTGTCAGCTTGCACTTGAATCAAGAGACTATTTTTTCTGGGTGTAGAAAACACTATGTTGCTGCCGCTGGAGAGCAAAGTGTTTCTTATTGCGCTTGTGCAGTCAGTGAGTAGAGCGGGAAGGAAGAGGAGAGAGGTGTCGATTGCCGTGGAGCATCATCACCTGGGGCGGGGGGCGCTGCTGCTGCTGCTGCTGCTGCTGCAGCGCAGTTATTGCCGTCCACCTGTCTGCATACCGCCGGCGCCCCGCTGCGCCCGGCTCCCGCTCCGCTCCCGCTCCGCTCCAGTTATTAACGGAAATGACCGGTTGGCCGGCGCTACCCGGGCGCGCGGTGGCGTGGCGCGGCGGCGTGGCGCGGCGGCGGCGCAAATACTGCATAATAGTGCTGCATGTGCGGCCGCGGCACGTATGGCGATTTGTTCCGCGGCGTTCAGCGGGGCCTGAAAATAGGAGCGCGGCGCAGAGGAGAAAAGTTGTCGTGGCGGAACTAAACGGCTATGTACCGGGTGTAACTGTGAATACGCAACAGTGTTGCGGGATTGCATACCCAACATGGCCGCAGGGGCTATGGCCCCTTACGGGTATAAAGGGTAGGCAAACCCGCAACACTGTTGCGTATTCACAGTTACACCCGGTATGTGGCTCCTTGAAACCTTTACTGCCGCACACTTTTTTTTGTCGTTTCGTTTTTGTTATCTTTTGTTATTTTTTTAGTTTCTGAAAAATGCTGCGTGTATTAAAGTATTTTGGTTTCCCTACTCATTTGCTACATTTTTATTTTTTAACTTTTTTTGCGATTCTGTATGTGTGCCACAACAACTTTGTGCGTGCAGACGCGCCCGAGATGAGCGCGCGCCATCTATCTCTCTGGCACCGGGAAATATTTTCGTGGAAGGTGATGATGAGGCGCTGCACAGCCGAGAAGGGAATGTTGTGCCTCTGTCTCCACCCTGCCTCCCGCTACCCTGCTCCTTGCGATGATAGGCGGCTGGCAGGTCACGCCATTCCCCCCAGTGGCCCCCCAGCGGCCCCCCAGCGCTCCCAAGCGCCCCCCAGCCGCGTGGTGCGTCCAGGAATGATACGACGACGAGTGGACGTGGACGACACGCCCAAATTAACGTGTCATAGCGCGCCCGTGAGCCCGCCCGCCCAGGGCGCCTGTCCCGCCGGCAGGGCCCCACCTACAGCACTAATTCGTTATTTGCTCCGGAGGAATTTGGTGCGTGTGCCTCACGGAATCCTTAACCCCTTCCCTCTTCCCCGCCCGTTATCCCGTGTTTCGTCTCCTCCTTTTTTCGGAGTGAAAGGCTTTTGGACTGTATTCCCTGTCTCTTGAGTCTGTAATATGATGGTTTTCCTTTTTCAAAACATTTACATCCCACCTTTTATCCTAATCTTGAATGTAGGAATTTTGCAAAGTCTGGGCCATGTACTTAATTTTTCACTTTGGCACATTTCAATTTCTAAATGAAATGAACAAAACTGTTTCTTTATTTGTGCTACAAAGTAATTACCTGCACTTCGTTTAGAAGCGTGTGTGCATGTCCACCCATGATCCCTTTCACAGATTTTTATCGCCGATTCGCGGATTATTCGCTCTCCTCTCTCTCTTTTTAGCCCGCCCTTCTGCTTTTAAAAAAGCATTAAAGCGGGCTTATGCAACCGCTCTCGTGTC
>NW_026267171.1:1194043-1194857 GCF_000697945.3 Frankliniella occidentalis | reverse complement strand
GTGTGTGTGTGTGTGTGTGTGTTCGCCAAGATGGCCGTGCGATAAATCTGCCATGGTCTGTGGGTCAGCAGCATGAACAAGACGCCGCCCGCTGGTCGGCCGCGCTGGTGCAGGGGGGGTTGTAATGGACGAGCAGAGCGGGGGGAGGGGCGGACCGCAGAGGGGGGGTCGGCGCGGTCAGGCCGCCTTGGTCAGGGCCCAGCTGCTTGTCGCTGCAATCGGACTAATCTGCCGCCCTCGCCCCTTTTCTACCCGGACTCACACACACACACACGCACACACACACACACGTGTATGTGTGTGCCGGAAGAAAAAGGAGCGAGGGCAGAGAAAAACGGGAGTTGGAATCCTTTAGCCGGGCGGGCGGTTCGGCTGCCGGGGCCGCCGTGGGTCCGCGAAGAGGGTGGCGGTGGTCGTGGCGGAGCAGAGAGGGCTTAGCAGAGTGAAGTGCGAATGCGGGCTGCTGGGCGGGGAGCCTGCGGAACGGGACGTGAAGTAGGCCGTGGCGTCGGCGGTAGGGGACACGACGCGCTGGTCTGTGCGGCAGGGGCGGGCAGCCCCGGCCGGCCTGGAATTCCCTTCCGGCACAGCGATACGCTCGTCATGACAATGGCCACCCCATACATGGGACCAGATGGGTCCACAAAGCCCCCTCCACGGCCCCAGCCCGCGACAAGACCGAGGTGATGCTGGGGTAGGAATTTAAATTTTCCAGGAAAATATTTATCGGAAAAATTTCTCAGGAATTTCTTAGTTAATCTTTTCTTGAAAAGTTTTGTTGTTTTCCAATTTTTCTCGAAATATTTCAATTTTA
>NW_026267171.1:1193109-1193786 GCF_000697945.3 Frankliniella occidentalis | reverse complement strand
GCGGGCGCAACGACAGGGGGAACTCTATGTGGAGCACACGAGTTGGAGCCGGAGGGGCGGCGGCGGGGGCCAACGCGACGGTGCAGGCGTCTCCCGTTGCACTCCCTCCCTGCCAATGTAATTCCAGCTTTGCATAGTCACGTTGGACTGCGGCGGTGGGCGCAGAGAGAGAGAGAGAGAGAGTTGTATAGGGCGGTGGAGACACGGGGGAGAAAGAGGAGCTGGAAGAGAGACTGTTTCCTTCCTCCTCTAGCGGCCACGTTGTCCGTGGCGTGTGTGTCGTGTGCCCGTTAGCTGTGTGCACGCGAGCGCCAGCATGGAGGTATCGTCTTTCGCCCCGTCCTGGAGCCTAATACGCGCCGGATTAAGTGTGCTTTACGTCGTCCTTCCCCCTCCGATCCTCCCTCCCCCCCTTCTCCCCCACACACTTGCCTCACCCTTCCTCTTGTGTTCTTCCCCCCGCGGACGACTTTCGCCCCTCTTTACCCCTTGCCCTTGTAAAGGTGGGGGCGGGACAACGTATATTGCGCCTTGGTGCCTCTCCTCACCCCCTCCCCCTTTTCTTTCCCCTCTCTTCCCCGCTCCCTGCTCGTCTTACCAATTTGGCGGAAGCGAGAGAGGCCTGGCGGTGCAGTGCAGGTGATTTGATTGAAGACAGATTTTTTTTCCTTCAGAAC
>NW_026267171.1:1192484-1193059 GCF_000697945.3 Frankliniella occidentalis | reverse complement strand
CCCCCCCCCCCTCTCTCTCTCTCTCTGCGAAACAGACTTTATTTTGTTGCGCGGTGTGTTCGGGCGTCATAAATGTCACCGCGCCACCGTATAATTTGGCGGTCGTGTGCGTGTGTGTGCCGCGCAGAGGGTACAGCGGCCCGGTACAAGGAGGAGAGAGGGAGGGGAGCCCCGGCAGGGAATTTCTGAGATTCTCGCCCCTCGCCTCGTCTTGCCGCCCCTATCGCCCTCGTGGGCTGCGTGGTGCATTTGCAATGCAATTCTTAGGGCTCACGGTGATGTCTGTAAGTCTAAAAAGTGCACTCTTCGTAATTGTGTGGATTTTGGACGCTTTCGGATCCCTCTAATTTTCTCAAATATATATTTTTTCCCACGATTGTGCGGCGTTCTTTCTCCCGGAATGCGTTTGAAATGTCGGAAGGGTATAAGAGAGAGAGGAGAGAGGAGAGCGGAGGGTGTAGTAGAGTTGGAGGGGGATGGGGAGAGAGAAAGACGTGCGCACGGGAGCGAAAGGGGAAGGTGTATGTAAAGTAAGGCGAGGAGGTGGAAACGCCCTCCGCGTGTGGCAAGTGCGG
>NW_026267171.1:1188600-1192434 GCF_000697945.3 Frankliniella occidentalis | reverse complement strand
ATGCAAAGTAATTTACCGGTCACATTTTTTATTCGATTATGCACCTCAGTAAATCGCGAGACTGAAATGGTCGGGCCGAAGGCCCGACCATCGCCGCCGGCAGGCCAAGCAGGCCCGGCCCCTGCCGAACGGAGTTGCCGGCGCAGCGAAGTGGAGCTGGCAACTCCGTTTGGCGGAAGGGCGGGCCTGCTTGTTTTTTTTGCGATTCATGATAATGGTCCTCCCATGCTGCAGGACTGGTGGTGGCGGTGGTGGCTGGTGGTCCATGTTCCCCACCAGCCCTGCACAGAGCGCCGCCCCCGCGCGACATGCCGAGAGAAGGGGAGGGAGGTCGGGGAGGACAGGGGTGGAAGAGGGGCTGACACAGCCCGGCGTCACGTGACGAACCCAGAGAGGGACGCTTTATGTGAAGGCATAAAACAGCCCTACTGCCCCTTTCACTCCTCCCCGGGTGTCACATGCTGGCGCATGGTCACGAGTGTGCGCGCGCAGCAGCAGGCCCCTCGCATCTTCCCGCCGCCGCCGCTGCTGCTCTGCTGGAACGTGATGATAAATTCATCCCGCTCAAAATAAAATAATCGCAAAAAAAAACTTCAATTTGACACATTTTGTAAATTGGTAGAAATTTTTTTTTAGCAATTCTTTTTATTTTTATGAACGCAAACTGTAGTCTTGATATAGGGACTCGCCACTTGTTTCTTACACTCTCTCTGTCCTCTCTTATTGCTCCCTCATTCACACACACACACCTGCTTGGAGCCCATGCGGGCGCGCACTCTCCGACATTCACTCGGTCATTCGCTGTGGCGGGGTGTGGCGTGGCGCGGCAGACATCGTCTGGGAATCCGCAATGAACCCCGCCGCCGTCCTGGCTGCGTCCTCCTGGCCCCCGTTCCGCTGTTGGTGCGGGTCCGTATCACGGCCCTGATCAGCCGCGCAGTCTCCTCTCTGGCCCCTGTCACCCCCTCCCCACCACCCCTTCCTCCCGGACCGTCGTTCGCTTCCACCGCCCCCGCGCGGCATGCCGATCGCCGGGCTCAGACCTCTCAAACCCCTTTTCCCTCCCTCCTTCCACGCGGTGATACATACAGCCATACATATATCCATCATGTATGTGCGATGGAAGTGAGCAAATGCACGACAGTAAAACTGCGGGCAAGCCACGTCAAAAGGATGAGCAGGGCGACTGCTGGTGTGCTCTTGGCAACCCTGTTAAAATCTTGCAAAGCAAAATGACTTTTCGTAATTGCAAAGGATTTGGCGTATTTGGCATTTTACTTATGACAAGGTTTTAACTGTGCATCCATCCAAATGTCTACTACAGATAGGGGTTATGAATTCACTCTTGTGCAGCATGAAATTCATTCTGTGCGGTAGGTGAGCGAGTGACGATGCCTTTTAAAAATATACCCTCAAAATATGACCCTTTGCTCCACAGAGGTAAGAATGACGCTCACACGCTCGCCTCTCAAATCAGTGTGTAATGTTTCACATGCTATCTGTATGTGATTTTTTAGTTGCGTTTTTCTCTGAACGTTGCATGGGTGGTTTGGTTGCCTCGTTTGCCGACTGTTGCCGTGACGCTGTTGGGTATTATTGCGTGGATGTTCTAACGAGGACGGCAGCTGCTGCTGCGCCCGCCCCGAGGCTCGTCCCCAGCTGGATGTGCATGCCCCTGGCGCCATTAAACGGGCCTAACCGCAGCGAGACGGGTGCGGATGGCACGGCCCTATGGTTCGTCTTGCCGTGGACGTTTCGTGTCCTTCCTGCATGCTGGCTGTTCCGTTCCTCATCTTGGTTGCATTACACTTTTCATAATTTCGTTGTTCACAAAGAGCTGACATTTAATTCCCTGCGGAACCAAAACCGTATCTGTTTTTCAATCTCGCCTGTAACAATGTTTGGTTTGCAACGAGCGACAGTTGGTATAACTGTGTTTGTGCCCGCTCCATCTGGGGTTGGTTTTGGCGGGCCTTTTGATGCGGTCACCGCCGCCGCCACCACCCGCGCGCTGCCAGCCGCGCGGTCAGATTTGATTTGGAGCGCGGGGAGGAGAGCGCGCGGGGGCAGGGGGGCCACGACGACGAACGTGCAAATCTGTCGAGTGAACCGCACTCCATTCTGTTTGTGTCCGCGGCATTGGTATGCCTGGCGCCGCGCGCCGCGCCGTAACGAGGATGTGTTGACACTGGCGCGCATGCTGGGCTGCAGGCGGGCGCGGGCTGGGCCGGCCGCCCGACAGGCGCGCCCGCCGGGCTGCCTAACCGGCCCGGCCGCAGGCGCCCAGCGCTCCATGCGTGCGCGATGGTTCTCCTTCAAACTTGTTCACAGCGGACGGGGGCCAATCGAGTCCGAGGGGGAAATCACTTGCGAAATAGTTCGTACACCTTCCCCCGAAATAGTCCGAATTAAAGGCGAAATAGAGCGAAATAGACGCGAAATGGTCGGTGAAATAGTCGCGAAATACCCCTGAAATACTCCGAAATACCGCGAAATACACTGAAATAATCCGATATAGGCGAGAAATAACCGAAATGGCATGAGAAATACTCGAGAAATACCAGAAATAGCCCGTACTCTACGGACCCAAGTGATTTCCCCCTCGATCGAGTCACGCAGTCAGGCCTCGTTCGATTATTCCCTGCGTATTCTACTAGTTATTCTACTAGTACTACTCGATCGTTGATGTATCGTTTGAAGTCTTTGGAAAAAGTACAGGGTGTCGAGCGACTCGGGAAATACGGGAATTATACGGGAATTAAATTTGCCCGGGAAAAGTTCGGGAAAAGTCCGGGAATTTTGCAATCTACTCGGGAAATCTCTAAAAATTTCAAAGCGCCGTGTCTTTCATCAGGAATGAAATGGAAACTGCACCAAAAAGGTACACTAACAAGGGAAGGTTTTTAGGTGGTACACACCAATTTCGCTGGGCGCGATACATATTGCAGGGGACATATGCAGATTAAGATTGGCACCAGTTTTAGCTGCCCATACTATGTTTTTCGTTTGTTTTGGACAATTTTTAGTAAAAAACATCACAAAAGCAGCAAAAATGTGATCTTCAAATGCCTATATCTCCGGAACCGTTTGAGCTACACCACCCAGATTTTGCACAGAGGTAGGCCGAATTGGCAACTAAATTATCGTGAAGCATAATTTTTTTCAAATAACATCGAAGAAAATGTCACAAAGTAGGTGCACCTTCCTTACTTGGATTTCGACCTGGATTTCGGACCATTTCAACATTTCTTTTCGACTCTACGCATATTTTTAGACGATAAAGGTATCTATGCGGACTACCTCTGTGCAAAATCTGGGCGGTGTAGATCAAACGGTTCCGGAGATATAGGCACTTGAAGATCACATTTTTGCTGCTTTTATGATGTTTTCTTACTAAAAATTGTCCAAAACAAACGAAAAACATAGTATGGGCAGCTAAAACTGGTGCCAATCTTAATCTGCATATGTCCCCTGCAATGTGTATCGCGCTCAGCGAAATTGGTGTGTACCACCTAAAAACCTTCCCTTGTAAGTTACCATTATCCTGGTCAAAACTACTCTCTTTGTCATAAAATACCGAAAAAAAATTCTCGCTCGCTTCGCTCGCACTTTTTCATCACGGTTACCTTCCGTAATGATCTCAAGTGGGCGCCAAGTGTCGTCCTATAGTAGCCCTCGAAAATCCCGCAATATCCCATGAAATTCTACAAAAAAAATTGAGTCATTCCGTGAAACATGATGAAAACTCTGAAACTGGACAGAATCCCATGAGGTCTTTGTCAAACCTGAAATAAGGTGTACGACACGCATTTTCAAAGGTGTGCCCCCCCCCCC
>NW_026267171.1:1179235-1184425 GCF_000697945.3 Frankliniella occidentalis | reverse complement strand
TGTAAAGGTTTTTAATTTTTCTGGAAATTTCGGACTATAAAATCTCAATACTTGGGTGCCCGCTCGTCCGTCGCTGCGACCGCCTGGTCGGCATTCGTGGCGCAGACGACAGACAACCTGCGTCACACATGACGTGTGGCTCGGACCGCGAGGCGTCACGACATCACGCCAAAGTGTGGAAAAGCACCCGACTAACGACACGTTCTTGTTTTGTGTGTTTCAGGTAATCCCGCAATCCAGAGAGCTGAGCCAGCGTGGCTGCGGTTTGGCCGAGTAGGCGCCCTCTGCCGTGCTGGGTCAGTCAGGGCCTTGCGGTTGGTAAAGTCGCCGCTCAAGCACGAAAACGCCACATGGTTGACCGTGCACGTTCTGCTATACTTTGCTACGTGCCGTAGAGGGCGAGTACGAATATCAAGTAGTCCGCAGAAGTTGCATTATTTGAGCTCAAGCGAGTTTCATAATATTATAACCCCGGGGAAAAAATATCATGGTGTCCAGACTCCGAAATAGTGACCCTGAAAATTTTTGTGGCGTTAAATTTGTACCCTACTGTTTTTGTTTAAACTTGTAGTGCATGATTCCTGCCTTCCAATGCTCTCTAAACTTTGCAAAGTGATATTTTTGCATTTGGCAGGAACCCTTTTCTTGGTCAGTGGGGTTTCCCACGTTTGCCAATTTATGATTGTCATAAATCTGCCTCGACTGGCGAGAGTCGACCAATCCAACATGACTTTTCCTCTTCCAAGCCGAAGAAGAGGACGACGTTTTCGGATGCAACCCTTTTCCTTGATTACCGGAGTTTCCACAACTTTTTGGCGACTAGGCCGGCGGCCCGACCAGGACCAGCAGCCCCGGACGCTTACAAGCAGACGCTCATTTTTTCTCAAAGCCGACAAGACCGCTCGCGTCCTCCGCCCTCCCCTTCTGTTCCCGTTTCGCTCGCATTGTCCCCGCTGAGGGGGTTGTGCCGGCATCTCCCTCCCTCCCTCCCTCCCTCCCTGCCTCCCTGCCTCCCTCACCCTTTCTCTCCCTGTCCGCGTGGGAATGGGAAGACCACAGTCGCGCACGAGTTTCGCAAGCTTAGGCCCCCCTCTAAAGGTAGGCTCGACTTGATACGGCGAATTTGTCGCCTCTTTGGCGAAGAAAGCGAAGCACACGGTGAAATCAAAAAGCGCCTCGGTGGCACCACCACCACCACTTCGAGGGATACACGGACAGGGGGAAAAATAAAGAAAAGATAAGAAAGCACGAAAAAGTGTGTCGGTGTTTTCCAGCTGGCGAGGCAGCTGCTGGAGCTGGAGCGCCTCGCTGGACAAGCGACCCAATCACCGCGCCGCGCCGCCACGCCTCTGCTGGAGGCGAGAGGAGAAGGGGGGGGGAGGCAGTTAACAAAATTGGATCTCTTTTCCTGCGTTTGACGAAATTATCTCTGTGAGCCGTTCGTGATTCCGATGGACTCCCCCGGGCGGGCTGGGTCCCTGCACGCTTGTGCCGCGCAGCAGTCCCGCTACAAACGCTGCCATTTATGAAGAGAAGCAGCAGCAGCAGAGACGCCGGGCCGCTGGGCGCCGACGTCAGCCTGCGCGTCGGACAGCCATCAACTTGTCTTCTCGAATTTTGAAATACGCGCCGGGGACGCGACGCCGCCGCTTTTATTTTTGTCTAATTAAACGTGAGAGCCGAGCGCTGGCACTCCAAGATCCTCTTGAATGAGCCGGTGATTGCGCCATACACGAGGCCGCCGTCACACCAGGCCCACCCGGTCGGCGTGACGGCCGAGGTGACGGCTCCATCAGGGCTCCGCTTGTGCGGGCTTTTGTCTGGCGGTGCCCTTTGCCTTTGTGGTGCCCTCGCGGTGCCCTTCGACGGCGCGCCGCGGGTCGGCGTCGTCGGCGCCTCTGGTCCTCGGCAGGTCGCAGGTCGCGGCGCGCCATCTGCTGCTGCTGCATGCTGCTGTGTTGCTTCCCGATTTGGAGAAAGCCTTGTGTCGGCCCGATGTGGGTCCCGTATATGAGAATGTGTGACGGGCGACCCGTGAGTGAAAATGAGCTGCCGTGCTCTGCCCTCTCCGGGGCCGCGGCCCGTACCGACCGAATCAGGGAATCCAGCGGCGCGGTGTTGCGGTGGGCCAGTCTGTCTCTCGCTCTCTGTCCCTCCCCCGCGCCACGGCCCATCTCCCGCGCCGTGTGCACACTCGGTACACGGAAGGCAAAGACCAAGCGCATGCTCGCCGCCGCAGCGCCGCGCGCTTGTGCAAGCAAAGTGCTACCTGCAGACCGCTCATCAGGCGAAAGTCTTACAGCGGAACGCCGTGACGAAAATAGCGAGCGAGTGAGCCGAGCGCGCAACACCACACCGTGCCCGCGGCACGTGAATCGGCGATTAACGTGGAAAACGGCTGATACTCTGTGGAGTATGCATAGGTTTCATGGTGAGAATTTTTATTTGTGTAAAGATTACAGGAAAGTCTTTCCATAAGTACCTTGACTTGGAATTCATTGAAGAGCGGGCAGTCGGGGCAGTCATAAATTGGCAACAGTCTGTGAGTTGAAGAATTTACTAAATTTTTCAGTGCTAAAACGTGAATGTTTCTATTGGAAAAGGCGGAAAAAGGCATCTCCGGTATATTTTTTGTGTCTGAAATAACGATAGAGGTGCATTTAACATGAGCGTACTAAATTTTTCCGTCTGATATGTTTTGATTGAACAAGAGGTGAAAGTACAGTGGCCACGACAGTGACGCACTGGCATTTCTACGGATTTCCAGTAAGTCGCGTTGTGACTGCGAAAAGGGAAAGAAATGTCTGGAAATGTCCCCCGGTGGGGTTCTGTCGCTAATCCCCGTGGTGGGGGTGGGTTGGTGGGGCGGCCAGCGACGCTGTCCGTTGTGACCGCGAGCAGCTCGCTTATCCCCTGACAGCCATGGAGTGTGTTTTAAGCTCAGTAGCGCCCCGCAACTCCCCGCCACGCTCAGCCACGCCACGTCGTGGAGCGGCAAAAGCAAGAGAAGCGAGATGATTTGCGAGCTGCACAGACAGGTTTACAGGTGTTCGTCGCGGTGCTCGTAAGTGTGAACGCGCGGGTGAAGGGGATATAACGGTCGGGCGGCGGGACGACGGCGCAGAGGACGACCGGGCAGTGAGTGCGTGCGCGCGCGCGTGTATGTGTATGTGTGCGCGCGCGCCCCTCTTGGTGATAATGAAATTCAGCATGCGGTTTTGGCGCGCGTTTTTGAATTCTCTGCCGCGCCGCCGGTCCCCTCGTCCCCCTTTGGGCCTCCCACGAGTGCGATGGGTGTTTGTTCTCTTTGCTTGTTGTTGGTGCCGCCGTGATGGCCCGTCGTTTTGTCTGGTGCCGACCTCTCTGCCGGGCCCCCCTCCGGTCCCCTCTGGTGCCGCCCCTGCCACCGCGGGGTGTCGGGCCCCGCCCCGTCGCGGGGGGGCCGCCGGAGCGAGGCAGGCGTTAACGCGACGCCATTTCGGGAAATCGTCGCTCGTCTGTCCTTCCGCAGCGCGGCGCATTTTTCTTCCACTCTTTTTTCTTTCCCGTCTTCCTGCTCTCTCTCTCTCTCCCCTGCGCGCCAGCTCCTCTCCACTTGCGCCCTCCTCGCATGCCCCCCCCCCCTCCGTCATCACCTGGAGCACAGGGCTGTTCCCCCACATTAGAGAAGGGCCTTCGTCACCCACTTCGATGCGCCCCGTGCGTGTTGTTTTTCTTTCAGTGTTTACTTCCTCGCGCGACCCCCTGCGCCCCCCGCCGCCGCGCTCATGTGCGCTGACTCTCTCTCCCACTCACACTCATGTAGGGTGTTGGCTGGAAGAGGAAAAAACCGCCGCGAGCAGGGGAGAGAAATGTGAGGGCATGCCTGTGTGTATTCGTTTGACAGTTTGTCAGAGTCCACCACCTGCGAGGAGGGGAGCGCAGAGTTGGTAGTGTAGTGTGGCTTGGGGTGCGGGGCGCGACGGGGATGGGTGCGGTACAGTACCTAGTAGAAGTGGTGTGCGGTCCGAGTACTCTCTGAGTTGCGACCAGTAAGTACTCCGTAAACAAACTTAAGCGCCAGAAAACTCGTTTTCCGAGGCTCGAAATTCTCTGGAGATGCATGGGGGTTGGGAGGAGAGGGCCGGAGGAGGGGGACGAGTGAAAGAGACGGAGCGACGGAGAAATGGAGAGCAAAGAGGGACAGCGAGGCGGAGCGAGGGGTCCTAGGGGTCCTCCAGTTCCAGCCCTCCCTCCAATAATGAGGGCGCATTCGGCGCGACCACTGTTTGTTTGCCGACACTCGAAGCGTGAAGGTGACAGCAGGCCGCCCCGCCCCGCCCCGCCCCGCCCCTGATCACAAGGTAGCCGAGCCGCTGGCTGCCAGTTAGGGTGTTGGCCACTCGGCTGACAGGCGGCCCTGCCCGGGCGTGGCCGGCGCTGCTGCGCTTTCACCCGCCTCCCCTTCCTGGTTCCGCCCCTTTCCCATTTGTACCCTTCGTCAGGGCGCATGTGGAGCGTAGCTCTGGGCCCCGCGGGGGACGCGACGGGGCGTTGCGGGGCGTGGCGGGCCGACGCCCCCGGGCGCTGCGGGGTGCGGCTCAGGGGGGAGCAGCAGGGAGAGGTTTCAGACAGTTGCTGTTAGCCGGGGCGAATTTTAAGTCGAGTGCTGCGAGGGTCAAAAGTCGAGCCGGAGCCTCGGCCTCGGGCCGGGGCTGTGGGGCCACCGGGCTACCCTGCTCGCAGAAACAGCTACACAGTTATTGTGTACTAGCAGGATGAATGACAACTACTCCGACCTCGTCGAGTGTAATAAGACCCCGCACAGAAAAATTCAACCGATCCGCGTCTGACACAAGGCGGGTGTCCCGGTCGCCGATTAGCCAGTTCCCTCCACGTCGCCGGACGGAAATCGGTCTTTTTTCGGCCTCTGTGCGCATCTGACGAAAGACCGAAAACAGGCCGATTTCAGTCCGGCGACGTGAAGGAAGCTGGCTCGTCTCTGGCCGAGGAGAGACCGAAACTTTGACGAATGATCGCTGAAATATGTCCGGCGACGTGAAGGAAACTGGATCTTCTCTGGCCGAGAAGGGACCGAAGCTTTGCCGAATGATCGTTGTATGATGTCCAATTTGAAGAAGAGAAAGCACCAGTAGCGCGGCCCGAGCCGCAAAACGCAAATGCGCTGCCCGACGCGGAGAGTCGAACCCA
>NW_026267171.1:1169122-1174420 GCF_000697945.3 Frankliniella occidentalis | reverse complement strand
CCCCCCCCCCTCCTCCCTCCCTCCTCCACCTCGCTGCATGCCGCTCGTGCCTACGCCGTCGTGCCGATGTGTCTCGCCGCCGTGTCTTCCCCGCCGGCGCATAGGAATGGCCGCAAAACACACGGCTAATCGATATTAGATCGGTTGCAGCGTGAAATTGCGACCCCCCCCCCCCTCCTCTACCGCGGCCGGAAGGCGGGCAGGGGCGCGGTGATTTATTAGTGGAGACTGAGGGACCTAACTCCCAAACGCGGCCAGCCAGCCGGAGCACTTTCGTTTTTTCCTTCGCTTTTTCGCTCCCCTTCCTCTTCTACCCCCCCACCCCCACCCTCTCTCTCTTTGGCCACAAACCAAGCAAACCTCCAGCAGCCCTTGGCCCCCTCTATGTACCACTCTGGCGATCTCCACACTTGCTGCTATTCACCCCCCCCCCCCCCCCCCCCCCCCCCCCCCCCCCTCTTCCCTCCCCGAGGCTACGGCGGCGGCGGCGCGGCGGGGCTGCACCACCCTCCCCGCGTGGTCGGGCCGCAAGGGCCTATTGTCTGTGTTGCTTTGCATGGCGGGGCGGGGCGGGGCGCGCGGGGCTCCCCTGACCGTTTTGTGCTCGGGCTGGTATAATGGCCATTAAGGTGGAGTGAAAATCTGGGATCGAAAAAGTGCACCTGGTATTAAGTACTTCAAGATATTCTAAGAACAGCGGCAGGGTCCATTTTGACCCATCGGCTGACCTTCAACCCCTCCCGAGGGGTCAAAGTTGGGTATTTTCGGGAATTTGACACTTTTGGCCCCCCAGGGGCCCCCCTAGGCATGATCCCGGAAACGGCTATATGCCATTCGGTGCGGAATTTATATAGGAAGATACACCAGGAGTCGCTACGCTGTGCGACATTATCTTCAGCTCGCCCCAAGGACATTTATGGTGAAAAACGGAGGTTTTTCGCTAAAAACGACGTTTATCGACTATATCTCGAAAAATATTTGTCTCAGCGAAAAAAGTACTTAATGAAATCGCTTTGTCTGGTCAAAACGCATCTAGCCATGTGTTGGTCGACCGGATGTGACGTACGACAGCCGGAAGTGTCAACGATAGCTCGGTATGTAATGGTCTTAGAGCAAAAAGGTCTAAATAAAATCGTCTCGTCACATCGAAAAACATTCATCGGTGAGTTTTGGCACACCGGAAGTACCACCCTCTAACCGGAAGTAATGTGAGAAAGCCGGAAATGATTCAAGAAACTTTGGCTGTGAGCACTTTTATTACTTTTGCAAATGCAAAGTGTTTATAATGTAGAAAAATAAATAAAAGGAAATGAAAGGAAAAAACAATCTTAGAAAACACTTGACTAGAAATCATTCAAAAATAAGAGGAAATCTTTTTTGGTGTCTAATTTTGGGAGGCTTTTCCTATTTTCCAGGCGACACTGAATGAATCCATTTCTTGACTTTTCCCCGCAGACAGCCGCTGAAGCCTCCGTCACTATTTTGACGCCCCGCTCCACTGCTTGGGTATGACAGGGAAGTTTGATGAAGTTGGGCTGGGTCCTTGAAACTGCGATTTCTGTAATTTCATCATTAGTTAGTCGTCGCAGGATAGGTGGTACGGATGGCGTGCTTGGCCATGCAATCATTTCTGTGTACTGAGTGGCATCAAAATTTATCTTCGGTACCCGAAACTTTCGTTGCTCACCTGAAAGTAAAACAGACATTTATTAATTTAGAAAGGAAGGAAAAGAAATCTTAGCGAAGTTTGAACTAGAGTAACTCTTTACCTGTCACGTTGTCCTTAGCACTCCTTAGAATTGACGCAGCTTGTAGTCGCACCTCCTCCTTGTCATCGAACAACATTGCAAGTAACAAGTTTTCTTGATGGGCGAAGAACGCATTGGTTTGAATAACCTTCTGCACTACGCCAAGATATGGATTCGGCAAATACCTGTAAAACAAAATAATGAAAATTAGTATGTTTAGTACAAAAATAACACTTTTAATGTTTACTCTTCAGTTATACGAACCTTGATCTTTCGATGGCCTTAAAGATGTGTCGTGCTCCCTCGGTGCAGGAGGGTCTCCGCTTCACGTCGAACCATTGGGGGACATACACTTGCATCACGAAGACAGCTAAAGTTACAAGCTCTGCTGACGGGATTTCGGTCGCCACGTATAGGCGCAGAAGTCGGCATGCAAGTGTGAGCCACCTTGCGTGGTTAAGTGGGCCAGGTTGTAGCTCGGAAAGATCTGAAAACACTTCTCCAGCAGCTACAGCGTGGGACATTCGGAGCAGATAGGACTGATCCGTGCTCAAATCTGGAACACTGCAAACATAAATTAAAAAATTAGTATGCGATTAACTTAATTTTGCTCACATCATTTATTTAGCCAAATTTAACTTACTTGAGTGGAGGAAGGTCCGCGGGGATGGCTTCAAAGCTGACGACCGGCAGCAGATGGCATGAGGGCAGCGATTTTCCAACAGGGCCTTTATATGCCGTCGGTCCACTAGTTGGGCCGTCTACACTTTCCATCATGTGCTTCAGTAACAGCTCATTAAAATGGAGCAAGCACACGAACCATTGTAGAGGTCGCTGAAGTTTCAATTCTAGGAGTCTAATTACCCCGCCTTTGTGACCGGTGTTAACAGCAGTCCCATCACACCCTATGCTGAAGGTTTCCTCTAAAGTTATACCTTTGCTCTCTACTTGTTGAATGATACTTTCGACGATGGACGAAGAGTGACCTATTTGGAAAACAAAAAAAGTATAGATATGAAAAAAAAGTGAAGTTTGCTTCCCTTACATATATTGATTTACATTAAAAATTCTTACCAGACTTAGGCGTTGTATGACCAAGAAACCTAGACCCGGGCTCAGCAATTATGGCTATATGTTCTTCTTTGACTTTTACGCGTCGCCATCGTCCACTGCCATCTGCCATTTTCTCAAATTTTAGAGTTAAATCTTTACGACCGTCAAAGTACAAAGATTCTGGCTTAGTCACCCGGTTTGCCTCTAGTAAGGTCGCACGCGCCTTCTCCCTTTCACGACGAACTTTGCTCCTATCTATGATGTTTGAGGCATCATCCTTCTGAATGAGCCCAACGTCAAGAAACAGAGCAGAGGCAAGGGCTGCGGCAGCTCTGTCGGTGATATTAAACCTAGGGACAAATAACGAGAATAAATATAACGAATAACTAGAGCTTAACTCAAAAGGGTAATAATTGTTAGCTTGTAAAATACCTGTCACAAACAGTAGCGAAGTGGAAGAGATTAAGTCGGTTTTGTTCCTCATGAAGTGAACTTGGTAGGACTTAAGTTGGATCCCTTCTGTCGTCGATATCCGCGTTATAGTTGTCATCGTCATTCCGATGTTCCTGTCAAAAGTAAAACGTACAATAAGTATGTACTCATAATTGAAACTTAAGGTAAGTTTATGTTATATTTATGAGAAAAAACTACAACTTACGCTTAGTCTTTTCGGAAATAGTCATTGTTGTAGACTGATCTTCTTGCAAACCTGTAAGTCACACAAAACATCAGAGCTATCCGTAAATCACCGACGATCGCCTTCAAAAGTAAAAAGCACACGCTTTGAGGCTTAAAGCAATTTAAGGTACTCTGTCAAGTAATTGTCAGTAGTTCTAGAAATTTGCCTTTCACTCAAAAGATCTCAGTTAGGGCGGTGGTGCTCCCAAATTTGGATCAATTTTTGCGTAACTTGATTCAATAGGGATGAGCGTGGTGGCTCTTCATTATTGTTTTTAGCTCTTCCTTCATTGCGTAGAAACTGATAATAAAGCAATACTTGCCCTTTTGTTGGGGGAGCATCGTCCATGGAAATGTCCCTTGGGAGGCCCAAAATTGGACACTCAGCATGTTCGCTGGCCATGGCAGCAATTGTTCTTAAACTAAAAAATAACTTAAACCGATATATAGCTTGGTTTAGAGTCCTTCTTGGACGAGAAATCACAGAAAATAAAAAGAAATGAAAATTGAAATAGTGAAATTAGGGTTGAGAAAAAAAAAGAAGCTGGTAAGTTGGCTCCAAACAGAACCACAAATATTTTGGTCCTCAAAAGGACCGTTTTCTGTCACAGAGGAAGAATCCCTGCAACTTTTAAGAAGAACACGATGGTAGACGGCACGGTCTAATCGCTGGGGAAGGCACAGTCGGCACACGGATCACAGTGGAACGCTCAGAGCATACAGGTGGATCACAATATCACAACTGACAGGGGTCGTACATCGACAAACAAACAAACAAACAAACAAACAAACAAGCCAACAAAATTTGAAGGACAGGATTTTCTCCGATTGGCGTTTGGCACCTCTGGTGTCCAACACCACACCGGTGTCGTTCTTCATTACCTACACATTTTGCATATTGTAGCTGCATGGCGAAATTGTTGATAAAAGTGCTCACAGCCAATGTTTCTTGCATCATTTCCGGCTTTCTCACATTACTTCCGGTTAGAGGGTGGTACTTCCGGTGTGCCAAAACTCACCGATGAATGTTTTTCGATGTGACGAGACGATTTTATTTAGACCTTTTTGCTCTAAGACCATTACATACCGAGCTATCGTTGACACTTCCGGCTGTCGTACGTCACATCCGGTCGACCAACACATGGCTAGATGCGTTTTGACGAGACAAAGCGATTTCATTAAGTACTTTTTTCGCTGAGACAAATATTTTTCGAGATATAGTCGATAAACGTCGTTTTTAGCGAAAAACCTCCGTTTTTCACCATAAATGTCCTTGGGGCGAGCTGAAGATAATGTCGCACAGCGTAGCGACTCCTGGTGTATCTTCCTATATAAATTCCGCACCGAATGGCATATAGCCGTTTCCGGGATCATGCCTAGGGGGGCCCCTGGGGGGCCAAAAGTGTCAAATTCCCGAAAATACCCAACTTTGACCCCTCGGGAGGGGTTGAAGGTCAGCCGATGGGTCAAAATGGACCCTGCCGCTGTTCTTAGAATATCTTGAAGTACTTAATACCAGGTGCACTTTTTCGATCCCAGATTTTCACTCCACCTTAATGGCCATTATACCAGCCCGAGCACAAAACGGTCAGGGGAGCCCCGCGCGCCCCGCCCCGCCCCGCCATGCAAAGCAACACAGACAATAGGCCCTTGCGGCCCGACCACGCGGGGAGGGTGGTGCAGCCCCGCCGCGCCGCCGCCGCCGTAGCCTCGGGGAGGGAAGAGGGGGGGGGGGGGGGGGGGGGGGGGGGGGGGGGGTGAATAGCAGCAAGTGTGGAGATCGCCAGAGTGGTACATAGAGGGGGCCAAGGGCTGCTGG
>NW_026267171.1:1167579-1169072 GCF_000697945.3 Frankliniella occidentalis | reverse complement strand
AGTGGTGGTCGCCACGCCGGCGCAGCAGCAAAGCTCCACTAAATCACATTTTTGTCAGACTCTTTGCGTCCCTCTTTTGCACTCCCCTTTCATCCGCGTGGTCATTAGGGGAACACGGCGCGGCGGTGCGAGCAGGGAGGGGGAGCTGTGCGTACAGGAATATCGCTCACAGTCCCTGCTAACAACTCGCCCATCACCACTTTCGCCCAGAAAATAAGAGGGCTGGGGGCGGGACTGGTGGTTTCGCTTTCAGCAGGGCAAATGGCGTGGTGGCGTGGCGTGGCGTGGTGCGGCTGGTTATCTTTGTTTCAACACATGCGAGGTTTTTGGTCCGGCCTGTAGGGTGGACCCAGGGTGGGCCGAGGGTGCGTTACGCGAGGAAAGGTGTGAAACACGTAGGGTATCCGGACGATTTCAGCCATGCCTGGCTATCTCTCGTCAAATTAGTGGAGTTTACAGAAAATTTCAGGATTAACCATAACAATTGCTATAAATGTAGTCGGTGTATGACATTGGAGTATTTGATGGTTATCGCGGACGCAGCTTCGCCTCAGAGCTCGGGGTAAAAGATACGGCCCCACACATGCATGCAAGGAACCGCCACTCGGCGGCTCGCCGCAGCCGTTTTGCTACTTCCGGTCACTCTCAAATTCCAAAGGAAAGCGAGGTGTTACTTTTTTATAGAGATGCCCGAATACATTAATCCTCTCGGGGCCTTGTGTCTGTCGAGGGGCGGGGAGGCGAACGGAGCAGGACGAAGGGGGCAAGGGGGAAGGAGTTGGTGAGGGGTTGGCCGGACTGTGGCAGCAGCAGCAGCGTCCTCTCATCGTTTCAGCTCGGCGAGGGCGTACTTCAGCCCAACAACATCCTCGCCAACCTCTCCAATACTCAACCGCCAATATCCCCCCCCCCCAACCCTCCGCCATTCTTCTCTTTCTCTTGCCCTCCTATACCCCCTGCCACTTTGGGCCGCGCGCCTCTCGACAGACCTCCCCGTCGTCTTTCTCCATCCTCCTCCGTATGTGTGTGGGGGGCGCGTTGCGCCTTGCTTTCTGCTCTTCATACTTTTTCCGACACAAAACTCAACTCCTCTCTGCAGCCGCGCGCTCAACTTTTTCAATTCGCGCGTAGTACAGTAGATCCTTATATACCTGCGTACCAGACGAGACAGCTCGCCCGCACCTCTGGCCCCGCCCCGCCCCGCCCCGCCCCCGGCTATGCATGCGAACCCGACGTCTTGATTTAATTCCAGCAGACAGACGCCCCACACCCCTTCCCTCTTTTATCGTTTTTTGTGTGCGAGTGTTCGTGTGCGTGTGTTGGTGTGTGTGTTGGTGTGTGTGTGTGTGTGTTGGTGTGTGTGTGTGTCGTCCCCTCGATGAATGGGATTCAATTGCAGCCGATTCGCTGTGCAGATTTGCTTTATCAAGAGCAATGCCTCTTGTGTGTACATCGTACACGCCCTTTGCGACGCTCCCCCGCCTCCCCCTTCT
>NW_026267171.1:1165733-1166929 GCF_000697945.3 Frankliniella occidentalis | reverse complement strand
CGCCCACCCGCCCCCGAGGCCCCGGGGCGCGAGAGCGTCGACAGAGAAACGGAGATGGGCCCTGACATTTTCATGGCAGGAGCCCAAAAAAAGGTATGACCGCCGGTGGAAAGCCAATGGGAAATGCGTGCTCTCCAGCAGTTGAGTCGTTGACTCGCAAACCCGGTCTAAATGTAGTGTTTTCAAATGTCTGCTGATTCATTTTTACATGTTATATTAAATAGTACCACTCATTTCCGTGGACGTTACTCTAGCCATTTTTGCATCCCCTCGTTTTATACTTTTACTTGTTATCCCTTCCTTTTCCCCTAATTTAAAAAGCCGTCTCCCTGAAGTGTTTGAGAGGAGAGCCGTCCGGAGCGACAAGACGGACAAGAGCCTCTCAGCTTTGCTGTTGCGCTGCGGGGGAAGGTACATACTACACTACAGTATTTGCTTCTTACAGCAGCCCTCAACGGTTACCGCGTCCGAAAATATTTAGTTTGCATTTTTCATTATATGCTTATTTTTACATTCTGAATAATTTTGAAGGCAATTTCAATTTTATGTCATGGAGGTTTTACTTTTGTTTGTGCTCTGTTCAGTATACGGTCCAATTTACAATCTTTTTTGTTGTGGTGTAGTTGGTAGGCCCGTGGGCCCTTCGGGTGGTGTAGGCCCACGTCGGTGTGGCGCGTATCGCGTTTCGTTTATTATCTTTTTGACGACTTGCTGCTTTATGGACGGCCCTGGGGGCTGCGGCAGGAGCAGCAGGCGACCCCGACTTCGCCAGCATAGCACCCCGCCTCACCACCGCCCCACAGGCAAAAAGGGCCGTTGGCGGGGCGGGGCGGGGCGCTTGCAGTATCTCGCGCCACTCCTTGCGACTTTGAGGAATCGTTTCTCCTCCCTGTCGTCTGAAAGATGGAAGGTGGTTCTTGACGTTAGTCTTTAGCTCCCTTCCCGCCGAGCAGCAGTCTCTTTCGGCCTTGACGGGGCCGCGGCGGTGAGGAACGTCAGGAAGGGATGCCGGCAAAAGGATTCATTACAAGAGAGCGGCAGCAGTTCGCGGTATCGCGGGGGGATGAGTCGCGGCCGTGATGGGCTTCCATTTCCTCCGCCCCTCTCCTCGCCGCATCACTGCAGCGGGAGCCACGCCATAACGCGCCCCGGAAAATTTTGCACAAGTGTAAACTTTTGGCCTGTCTGCCCCGCCC
>NW_026267171.1:1163521-1165683 GCF_000697945.3 Frankliniella occidentalis | reverse complement strand
CCAGAGACGAGCCAGCTTCCTTCACGTCGCCGGACTGAAATCGGCCTGTTTTCGGTCTTTCGTCAGATGCGCACAGAGGCCGAAAAAAGACCGATTTCTGTCCGGCGACGTGGAGGGAACTGGCTAATCGGCGACCGGGACACCCGCCTTGTGTCAGACGCGGATCGGTTGAATTTTTCTGTGCGGGACCTGAGAGGAAAATGAGGGATGGAAAAGTGAGAGGGAGGGGGGGCGGGTGTACCAAGTACCTGTCTTCCGTTGCTATTTGCATCCGCATCTCGTCAGCACGGACGGACGGGCATTCCGTCCCGGGATGCTGGAATGCGGCTGGCTGCCCCCGGAGGACGCGCTCGTCTCGTCGCCCGCTGGGCTCGGGCACGTACTACTCCGTAGGACCGTAGGACGGGGCTGATTGGAAGTGCCACGTCCCCCTCCCCCTCCCCTTTCCCCCGGCGCGGACCTGCCCTACACGGTCAGGACGAGCGGAGGTTTCGGGTACCCGCTCAACGAGTTCGGCATCGTCAAGCAGTGCGGTTTATTCAGGCGGACGTGCCTTGAAAGAGACCGCCAGGGGGGGACATACACCCGAGCCGCGGAGGCGCTTGAGATGGTAGTAGGCCGAACAAAAGGGAGGCGTCTGACGTCCCGTGCACCTCCCCGCGGCCGCGGGGGCGCAGTGACTGCGAAATACGCGAATGAAAGGGCGCGCCTGGAAACTGCAGGGGTAATGATCTGCGAACGACCTCCGCGAGCGGCTGAATTGCACCTGTTATCCGCTCCGTGCGGAGCCGTGGGGGGGGAGGGGGGGGGGGGGGGGGGGGGCGTCGCGCGGCGGAGCAGGTACCTCCGGCTGGTACTCGCGGGCGAACCCAGCCGAAATAAATAAACGACCAAACCGGATCGTTCAGAGCGCGGCTGTGATTTGCACGTATACACCGCGTCTCGACCCGCGTCCCGTCCCGGGCTGGCTGGAGAGGGTGGGGAAGGGGGGTGGATCCGCCCAGTCAAGCATGCAGGTCAGCGGGACTGGGTGAGTGTCCTGGACCCTGGTTGGGGAAGTAGTTGTACCCGGCTCGAGGCTGCTCTGACTATTGGCTCATATCGCTCAGTATTCGACGATAAGTGCAGAGCGCACTCGATCAATGTGGAGTAGGAATCATCGTAAGAATTAAAAAATTTTAAGTATTGAAATTTGTCAACTTTCAACAAATCTTTTCATTATTTTCAGGTTATTTTTTCTTTCTCTTTCTTAGAGGAGGTGGGAATGGGGGCAGGGTGATTTTGAATTATATTCACCGTCATCAACAGTTTTAGAAAATTTCGAAAAAAGGAAAATTTGCTACTGCTATGTTTCCATTGTGTGGCCATTCGTGTCCCTCTCTTTTCCCATGGGGTTGCAGAAAGCGCCTTCGATCAGGTGGTGTTTGTCCCTCCCTGGGCTGCACCGGGACGGCCTTATTGCCATTGCCCCACGGGCTGCGGCCCGGAGACCTCAGTCTCGGCGGGGCTGCCGGGGGCGCTCCGTGTGACGGGCGGGCGGGGTGGAGGGAGGCGCCATTCAAATATATTTAACGTCCTTGCAATTTCACGGCGGGCGCGGCGGAGGGGCGGGGCGGTGTGGGGCGGGGCGGTGTTGGGCACAGGGAAGGCCCGCTGCACTGCCACCCCGTTTCGCCTGAGAAGGCCGCCTGCGCTTCAGGAACGCGGGCGCGCGTGTGTGTGTGTCAGAGTGAGAGAGCGTTTCTTCTTCCCTACAACCGTGCATCTTAAACATGCCTTTCTTCCCCCTCCAGCGCTCTCCGGCGAGAGACACCTAAGTACATATTAAAATGATATGTGACTGTTTCGGCGCGGGACCGGCGCTGCGCGGTGCACGGTCGGACGGCAGCCGTCTCTCATTTTAGGCACACTCGGCTGCGCAAGATACATTTTTATTATTTCACATATTTTTTTTTTCGCGACGTGCGCGGCGAGGGTCGCGCGGCGCGGTTGGCAAGGCCTTGGCGCCGCCGTAGGAGCTGCCGGGGCAAGCGGGGGTGAAGGTTGGGGTTGGGGAAGCCTTCCGCCCGGATCGGTCGGTTTGTTATCATCGTCTGCTTTCGTCACAAATGGGGTGCATTTGTCGCACGAGTTTGTGCGGGGTGGGGGCGATTGGAGTGGGG
>NW_026267171.1:1150085-1154366 GCF_000697945.3 Frankliniella occidentalis | reverse complement strand
ATGAAGGTGAATTGAAAGGCTAGAAGGGGGGTGGGGGGGCAGAGGTGCGCCCTGTGATCGCTGCCCCTCCTCCCTCCCGCCCCGCACCCTAAGGGCCGCACGGCGAACACCCGCGCGATAAAGGCCGGCTGTAAATCAGCGAGCGTACGCCCGTTTGATCCGTGACGTGCTGGCCGGGGCCTAAGGCCGAGCCTAAGGCGGAGGAAGGGGGGGCTTATCCCGCCGGGGCCGATGGCCGGGGTCGGGCGGCCGTGTGCCCCCTTAGGTGGCCCTCCGCACTGCGCGCCAGGCCGAGTGAGGCCAAACACAATCAGCCCTTTGAGTACCTGGCCCTGCTCCGCCCTGCTCCGCCCCTGCCCCGGCCGGGGGGGCTGCGCTACGCCACGCCCTGCGGGGATCCGGGTCCGGCTACAAGGCGGGGGCCTATGGCGGGCGCACTGAACGGCTTTGGCCCCCACTGAGCGCCGGCCGGGGAGGCGGACGGGGAAGGTTCAAGCTCACTGCCGTGTGCTAAACCGCCCCCCGACTCGGTACGGCCGGAATCCGTTTGGAAATGCCGTGCGGCTGAGCGGCTCTTTGGTGCCTTCTCGGCTCGGGCTGGTCCTGCGACCGAATCAAGTCGAGCCGTCTTCTTTCATTGAAGATGCTCGCCAGCGAATGATTCTTCATGTTGTAGCGGGTGGATGAGAATATCTACGATATTCTCAATGTTTTATACCTTATTTTCATTTGATATTCCTCTTTTTCCAATTTAAGTACAAAAATATTGAGCTGCTCAATAAGTTAATTTTCATCTCAATCCGGGCTTTGTTACAGTTGTCTCCCTTTCCTCTAAATCGGCGAGGTAGTTGAGTGAGTGCCGGTGGTAGCGGAGCGCGCGCGAGTCAATTCTCTGCAGTATATACCCCGTTGTCAAACAGAATGAACAGGTACCCAGTCACTCCCAGCCGCGGTGTACATAGCAGCTGCTGTTTTATGAAAGCGCGCGCGCAGATTTCGATTGTCCCCTTTTGCAGGAAGCTTGTGTGCCGGGAGAATAAAACGCTCCCAGGGGCGTGCTTCGTGTGTGCGCTCGAGTGTGTGTGTGTGTGTTGTAGCACCTGGGTACCCGGCCGCGGTACCCCTGCTGGCCAACGGGTGGTATTATCGGCGTTTACCCTTCGGCCCACCCCACCACGCCGCGCCTCGCCACACCTGCCTGCCTCCCCCTTCTCCTGCTCTTCAACGCGCCCCAAGGGACCGCGCGCTGCCGCCTCCACCGCCGTCCCCGCGCCGCCTCCTTGCTCCGCCTGTCTCCGGCAATCTCTCACCCTGTGACGGACACGTTCAAAAGTTGACCGCGAGGGGTGTGCCTGCGGCGCTGCGTGCAAGTGAGAGGCTGAGAGGGAGGGAGAGAGAGAGAGAGAGGGGGAGGGAGGGAGGGAAGGAGGGGAGAGAGGCAAGGGAGCGAGAAGCGGGACGTTTCCTACTCCCTACCTACCAAACTATTCTTCACGTGCGTCAAAAAAACGTACGCCATGTTCGTGTGTGTGTGTGGGGGGGGGGGGGAGTGTTCTTAGGTTTTAAAACTGCAATTTACTCTGATCCCCCCTCCCTTTATGCAGGCAGTCGCTTTTCCGTTTTCGTCGAATCATGGCTCGCAGTGCGGTCAACTTTTTCGCGATCTATACGTGAGTTCCTTTCCGGGGGGCGCTCGGGCGCTCGTGTGTGTGTGAGGCGGTGTGGACAGGACGCACGCGCGAGGCAGGCCTCAAACAGGCTCACCCTCCACCAACCACCACCAACCCCCGTCACGCTCACCGCAGCACCACCTCATCCGTGTGTGTGCTCGCCGCTGCGAGTTCCTCGGCGTCATTCTCCGGTCGCGGATATATTCCCCGGCCCGCGTACATTTATCTTCCTCCGGCCCGGCGGGGGCGGCGGACACGATTTTTCATCCTCGCGGCGGCGGCCGTCCTGGCCAGCAGCATGAGAGCAGTCTGCCCGGACAGGACTTGCACTGGCGGTGGCGTGGACCCGCAGCGGTGAGGGGAGGGAGGGGGAGGGGCGGAGCAGGGGCGTATCTTGATGAAATGAGATGCCGACCCGGAGGCCCATCGCCTATGGTGATTTCCGCGCGCATGCTGCCTGCTCCAGCCGTGGCTCCAGCAGAGGCTCCAGCAGTGGCTCCAGCAGTGGCTCCAGCTCTAGTCATGGCTCCAGGCTTCGGCCTGCTGGTGGTTCGGATGTTGCGTCGTCAGCGGCGGCGGCGCTTCGCTGGGCCGCCGCGGCTGCTCCGTTTACGATCGGACCGTAATATGATTATGATGATAGGAAGATGGCGGGGCGGGGTGGAGCGGGCTGGGCGCTACAGCAAACTTGTAAAGTGTCGACTAACCTCTGAACAGCGTCAATGTCCGTGATGCATAATGCATCGACAGCGCCGTGATCCTCGGACACGTCCGGCGCTCGACGAGGGAGTTTTTAAGGGGGCATCCTAGTGTAGCAGGCATAAAAATACGTGTTTTTTTGCGATTTTTTAAAAAAGAAATGGAAGCAACAGAGGGAAAACTAGGTTCGCTACATAAAAGTACACATCTTTCTCTGTCCAAAACTGCTAAAAAGTTGACCAACGCCTCACGCATACCCGAGAAACGGCCTGCGAGAAAACACGCGTCGCGAAATGTCGTGGACGCATGGCGTGCACGATAACTGCCGAACGAATGGTCCGATCGAGCTCAATTTTTTTCTGAGTGCTCTCAGATAGTGTGGCTATGGCATGAACCTCCAGTTTTGGCCTCGGTCAACTAGAACCTTGTCAAAAAAAATCGTAAAGTTGAAATTTTACTTAATGTTTTGAAACTAAAAGTTTAGTGTGATCAAAAAAATAGTAATATTCATTTGTTTTAAAAGTTGGAGGTTCATGCCATAGCGGCAAGTGTAAAGAACACGCAGACACTGGATTTGGCCCGATTGGACCATTTGGAGGGTAGATATCGTGCACGCCATGCGTCCACGACATTCGCGACGCGTGTTTTCTCGCAGGCCGTTTCTCCGGTATGCGTGAGGCGTTGGTCAACTTTTTAGCAGTTTTGGATAGAGAAAGATGTGTACTTTTATGTAGCAAACCTAGTTTTCCCTCTGTTGCTTCCGTTTTTTTTTTGAAAAATCGCAAAAAAACACGTATTTTTAGGCCTGCTACACTAGGATGCCCCCTTAAAAGGAACGTGTTGTCGGCATTAAAGCCCCGAGTTATGGCCTCAGTTGTCAAGCACGTGAAAATAATAAAAACGTACCCTTCCAAAAGGTTATTTTAACCGTCACTACGACCTACCCAGCACGCTGAGCTCTTCGCACCACCTCCCACTCCCACTGCCATACCTCTCCAACCGAACCCGAGCCAATCCTCTCTCTGGATCAGCTGCTCTTTCATTTTCGGTGCGAAAAGAGAAATATTTGCCCTGGCACCTGGTCGGTCGGCGGCGGCGCCGCGGTGGTGCGGGCGGGGCGCAGGCCTTGCTTCTTAGGCAAAATAACAAGGTGAACTCCCGCGGGGGAGGCGGTGGAAGTAGCTTATGGTAATGGGTGTCGCTGCAGAGAAGTGGAGCGGCGAGGCGCGGCTGGGGCTGTGAAAGCTTCTCCTCCACACTGAGCGGTACGGTACGGCGGCAACGTTTGAACCCCTGAGGCAAACACCCGTGTTGGCGCGGCAGTCAGCACCCCCCCCCCTAAAGCGCGGGGCGGGCGCAAGAAGGCACAGCGGGCCGGGCTGCCGCTGGCAAGCAGAGCAGAATAACGTTTCTTTGGAGCGGGTGCTGCTGGCGGCGGGTACTTCATATTGTGCAGCCGGGTACTTTATTTCGTGGGGCCGGCCCGTCCACGCGGCGTACGTGCGCCGGCCTGGCGTAGTGTGCGGTGCGGACGGACGGGGTTGTGTGACGATCAAGGCTTTTGAATTATCGCGTCGACCTTTTAGTAAATAATTTTCATTCAAAATCGTTTGCTAAAATAAAATTGTTGGTCTGAGGCATTTCTTTGAGCGCAGCCGACAGTTTGGTGGTGTAGCGGCACAGGGAGCTTATGTGCCCTGCTCTGCCCAGTCCAGTGCCCTCGGATGGAATAACCGGTAATTGTTTACTTGAGTGACTCCTCGCCCTGGAGTCACTCAAGTATACCATCCGAAAGGTATTTTTCAGTAGAATCCTGAACAGTATTTATATATTGGCGCTCGAGTCTGGTTTTCCTCAAAATTAAGTAAATATGCGTCGCCGCTAACCTTCAGATGCACTTTGAAGACGGGAG
>NW_026267171.1:1135478-1146230 GCF_000697945.3 Frankliniella occidentalis | reverse complement strand
CGCGACCCGCCCCCGGCCTGCCTCCCTGATGACTGACGCCCGACGCCCGGCCTGCTGACGCCCGCGAAGCTCTTCCGCACCCCCGCTCCTACTGTACTTCGTTAAAACGCTTCCAGTTATGGCGCTTCGGAAACGAAACTACTCTTGGCTGCTGCAGGACTACTAACAGCTCAGTACTTTCATGGCTGTTTTGCGCGCGTGTGCGTGCACACCCTAGCACACTCGCACTCGCATTTACTCACACTCACACAAACTCACACTCTCCTCATTCCCGCACCCACATGTACAAACACAGACGCTGCCGGAGCTATTAGCGGAATTGAAATGAGGGGGTCGGGGTGTCGTTAGAGGTGGGGGAGGAGGGGGGGGGCGATGTCATTGATGGGTATTGGATTAGAAGGGGGCGGGGCCTCGTGTTGAAAAGGGGGTGAAGTGGGTGAGAGAGAGGGAGGCGGCGGGGGCGGCGGCTCTTTTGCGAGTGCGCCCCTTTTAGAGACCCTTGGGTGCCGCCGTCAGGGTCAAGGCAGCTGTCCTTTGCTTGGCCTCCTCGGTTGCGCCCTCTTGCCGCCGCCGCTCAGCCGGCCCACGAGCGTCGACTTCAACAGGGCTGTTTGCTCTGGGCCCTGTTGACTCGCTAGCCAGGTGAGCAGGCGATGCAAAACGATACTGTCACCGATACTGACTGATAATATGACGGTTGTGTAGAGTAGAACGCGCCTTTAGGAAAAAGAAACGTTCCTTGATCCCAGCCAAGTTTAAAAAAATCAAGTTTACTCTTTTTCTTAACCTTGGTTCAGTTTACCACGAGTCACGCTCTACTTTTCTGGGTTCTGGGTGCGGGTGGCTCTCTTTACCAGCTATAATCTTATGTACTTTTTTTGCTGACCACTTGCTGAGATTTTTGTGTGAGATTCACGTTAGCTGGCTCACGGTACTCACACACAGAGAAAACAGTAAGCTGTGAGTGTCAAATGTTCATAGAATTTTAGTGTGTAGGTTGTTCGGGTCGTTCTATGCCCTGCTGCCTTTAATTGTAAGGTGCGCAGTACCCTGCTCCACCCTCTCCCTTGTCCAGCCGCGCGGGGCTGGCGCGGTGCCAGTGCATTTTAGTTGCAGCAACCCCGATGTTTACCACCTCTCGTGTGAACATAGCGGCGTCATTGGCGTACCGGTTATTCACACTGCCGGTGCCCGTGTGGTTGACTGGTTATGTCTCTGCAGCGCGCAAACTTTGCGTTGATTAAAGGACTGTTATACGAAAATCGACGAATGAGACACTGCTTGTATACCCCCGAAAACTGCCTCTTTGGACCAAGTACATTGTACTTCATCTTTCATTTTTTAAGGATTAAGCACTATGTTCTAGGGGGCCAAGAACTCAGTTTTCTTTTGGGTGTTGTGCGTGCATGGCCAACGTGTGTCGTGCCTGGACCATCCCGTCGCGTCGGTTGACCCGCCACGGGTCGCGCGTCTCGGCCAACCCGACACCTGGGCCGATCTGCCATGGCCTTGTAGTCTGTGTGCTGACGTTGATAGAGTCCTATACGGCCGGGCGCGATGGCTTACCGCCGTGTAAACAGAGTGAGGGAGAGGGAGAGAGAGAGAGAGAGAGAGAGAGAGAGAGAGAGAGAGAGAGAGAGCACGAGCACTTGGGATTAGTGCAGGAGAGCATGGCGGCACGCCCCGTGTTTATCTTGCCTTCTTTACGTCAAGACGACCCTCCTCCGTCTCCTCCACTGCACCACACCACCTCGGCTCGGCCCGGCCCCGAGACTCGGCGGGACCCATATCTCACACCCCCCGTGTTTGAATATGATCGTGACAAAGAGGACTCTGCCTAGAAAGATAGACTATGGGATTTCCTCTGGATTTTATTACGACCCCCGCCTTTGGTCTGCTCGCCCAGCCCTTGGGCCACGTGTCGCTGTGTGATTCCGACACTGCAGAAAATCATACCATTAAAACAACAGTTAAACTAAAACACAATAAAAATGAGGAAAGGTACATCTGGAGTGGAAGTGCTTTATAAGTACAACAAAAAGAGTATTTTCCAAATATTTGCTGTAGGATTGTTTTACAGTGCAGTGTGTCGCGTTACCTCAGCAAATAGCAGTGTATCATGGCGCCGCCCCCGCGCCCCCCGCCAGTGGTGGTGGTTGTGGCGAATATGGAACCAAATTTGCAGAAACTTATAATTAGCGGAAGACGGGCGGCGGAGCCGGCGCCTGGCTCCTGGCTGCTGTGGCGCGCATGGCGATGGATGGCGAGAGGGGGTGAGGCTGGAGGAGAGAGTTGGACGGAGCGTGAGAGGGGGAGGTGAGTGAGGAGCTCTCGTGTGTGAGTGTGTGGGTATTAGGGGTGTGTGGGACCTTGAAGATTAGGGGCTGAGGGGGTGAATACGCGGATGGCCGCGCCGCCGGCCCAGTCAGCCTAAGAGGCAAGGAAGAGAGAAGCAGGCTCTCTGCGCCCCCCTCTCCCCCCCCCCCTCTCTCTCTCTCTCTCTCTCTGCGCCTCTCCCTCTTCTGTTTTCAAAACGCTAATGCAGCCCACCCTTGCTTCGCCCCTTGCTCCAGCTGTCTGTCCGGATTTAAGCCCCTCTTGTTCCCGCACGCACTTACAGCACACACACACACACACACACACACACACACACTCACACTTAAGTCAGTTGTGTCCGTCAGGTGCTCCGCAGGGGGCGCTGTTCTCTCCTCATGGTCGACTCCGTTATTAGAACGCCGAGCGGCGCGCCTTCAAGTCCCCCAACAACCTCCCTCTGGTGGACACACATGGCGCCTTTCCCGCGGGGGGTTCATGTTCACGCCGTCGCCCGTGAGGAAAGATCTTTGTAAAGATTTAAAGTGTACTTTCGAGTCGTATCTGTCGGCGTGCGTGCCGCTACGTTGGTGGAGTGCAGCAGCGACAGAGAGAGAGAGGGAGAGAGAGAGGAGGGGGGGGGGGGGGGAGGGGTCATCTGTTGGGTGGCTCCGGGGGGTCCTCAGAGTCTTTGTCCAGCTCGAGGAGACACGTGGGCCCAACTATAGGTCCATCTTCGCCTTGTCGGCGTCCGTGTTTTTCCCCCCGTTTTCGGGCACACCCAGAAAACGATATTCTTGATTTTAGAGTAACATACTAATGTTTAGTATGTTGACAGTGTATAATACGAACCAAGTATGTCATTCTAATCTTCAGTATGTAAATACCCTAATCGGAGATAAAAGTATGTAACATACTGAAGTATAGTATGTTTGATTAGTATGTTGACACTCTAATCTTTAGTGTGTTAGTACCCTAATCTAAGAAAAAAAGAATACCGACTCGGCCAGGGTGATCAGATGGTTAGACGTTTAGTATGTTCTTTACCGAAGTGCAGCGAAATGGATCAGCGACCCACTTCATCACCGGTACAAAAATGATGCAGCGCGTGGAACTCACCACAACCAAAGGTGGTAAACATTGCCGCACCCAACTAAGGAGAGTTGGCGGGGACCCTGCGCGCGTTGATACTAAACCAATTATTTCTGGCTCATGGTTGACTTTTTCAACAAAAACTTGCATGTTCCCTAAAGGTCATTGTCTTATAGAGCATACAACGTAAAATTAATTTTAGTTTCATGTCAAAATTTTAGTTTAATGCAAAATATGGTGTTTGTAAGAGAGGCTCTGACCGTGACGCCATCTAGCGGCAGTGCCTAGCGGCCCACAAGATTGTTGCATTAGTAAGTTAATACCCTAAACATTAGTATGTGAGTTAAGAGTTTTGGAATAGTATGTTCATCCTCTAAACATTAGTATGTTCTTTAGAGTTTCCAATTAGAGTATCGTATTAGTATGTTAACATACTAAAAGCTAGAATGTCGTTTTCTGGGTGCATGTGTTGGGCTTTGTGGTGCAGATGCGAATTTCTCGGAAATTCTCGGATCACCCAACGAGCTCCACGTGCTTTACGAACTTCAAGCCCTGCCCTTGAGTTGGAGTTGTCTGCGTATCCTGGAGAATTTATGTCTCGCGGTGGACATGAACATCTTTTTCCTTATACACTTCTTTCTCGGTTTTTAGGACGGCCCTCTCGTGCTGCATCCCCAGCGCATGGGGCCGTCTCGGGGCCGCCTATGGTCGCCTCAAGTGCAGAGGGAGGGTCTTTGTGTGCTGGGATAGGGCCTTGGGTCTCGAGAAGTGGAGGAGGGGGGCGCAAAGGGTTGAGGCAAATCACTTGACAAGGACAGCGCGAGGGATCGCCATCCAGCCGCATTGTGTGATTTACAACTGCGACTCTTGCATCCACCCCGGAGCGGAGGACGCAAGGCCAAGCCCGGGGCACATGACCCCGCTGCCGTCAACGGGGGCAAAAAATAGAGAAAATAAATGGCCGCTCTAAATACTATGTTCTAGTCGTTTAGTGATTGGGCAAAAACTTTGGTTAGTAGGTTGGCCTGCTGCTAGTGCTGCTGCTGGAAGGAAATTCGATTGAAATCATCAAAGAACATTTTTAAAGAGAAATACTTTGGTTTTTAACGTTGACTATAATTGACAGTAATCTTCATCACAAATTGTCTTAAGTGCGTTGAGCTATTTTTGTCATTCACATTTTCTTAAAACAAGGAAACTATATTTCGCTCTATTTTCTGAAGCCTCCAATGAACAGCAGCCGCACCATCCTTTATTGGTTGACGGTGGTGACCGTTGGGGCGTTCACCCCGCTGCTCTGGCGCCGACCCTGGCCGCCCGCAGCCCGGCCCCACTACACATGGCACCCCGCGTGGCCACGGCAATGGACCACCCGCACCCAGGTCGAGCACCCCGGCGGCCGGGCCTGGCCTGGCCTGGCTGCCTGGCTGCCTGGCCTGGACCGGGCCAACGCATTAGTGATTCGGGGCTATTTGTTTATGGCCCGATGACTCAATATGCTACGGCGGCGGCCAGCGGCCAACGGCGGCACGAAAGAGATATGTGATAGGGAAACGCAGGTCGGCCCGACACACACACACACACACACACACACACACACACAGTGGCGACACACACGAAAAGCGTCGGTTTTCTGTGAGGCGGATGCACGCACTGACTCATTTTGACTCTGACAGTAAAGAAGCAGTAGCGCGTCATGGGTAGGGGAAGTTTGACCGTTGACCTGTCGCCTTTTTCCGTTTCTGTTCTTTCTTAATTTTTTTTTTTGATTCTGTAATTCGACCCGTTTCAAGCGGAGTGACACCACCGCCGTGCTGTCAGCGCGTGCGTGCTGCTGCACACGTTCCCACCCGCACCCCCAAGTGGATCGAGGAAAGGGTCGCAGGTGCGTCGCTCAGGCGTGTCTGTCTGTCTGTCTGTCCGACTGTCTGGCTGAAGGTCGCGCTGCTTGAGCTGCTCTGTGGCCGGCCGGAGGGCGTACGTACATCAGCCTGCAATAACGCCCCTGGTCTTATAAAAGTGCGCCGTTCTTTTTTACGGCTCCATCCGGAAGAAAGTTGTGCGTCGATGTTGTTGCCTAGCAGTAGCAGCGGCGGCTGTGTAGGCCTCCGGGCTAAGCCCCCGACGGGAGTGGGAGGCTTTTTATATGGACTCGTCCCGGTCAGGAAGTCCGAGCACACTCGGCATAATATCGCAACTTTTCTTTCTTTTGTGCGGTTTTGAGGGCCGTGTTTATGTTGATGCACTTGGCCGTTGATCTCGCACGCTCGTTCCACTGCAATAAATATTTCCCTAGACTACGCTTTCAACAAAATTACTTTGAAAAATTTCATTTTTTAACAATTTTAGCAATAAATTCCTCTCACTGTGTGTGAGCGCGTGTGCCAGCTGTGGTTGGTGGTCGTCCTTTCGTGCTCCGTTATTTTAGCGCCCAACGTTTTGCGCTCGTTTTACGCTTGCGTACACGGCGCCGCGGTCATCTCGTGGTCGGTTGGTAATGGGCACGACAAACACCTCTCTTTGAGCGGCCGCTTTCCGTCTCGCTCACACACATACACACGCACGCACTGAAAGCATACAGTCGTACACACGTCCTCCCACTCCCCGTCGTCTGTATACCATGCCACAGTATATGGTGTATAAAGCTTCCTGTACTGCAGCTGCATATGAGGTACACAACACTTCCCCGCGTCGGGTGTCTGCAGCGCGAGCGCACAAAAAAATAAATCAAAATACAAAGAAATAATGCATAAAGGTAATTTTACTGAATGGTTACCTTCTCTCTATGCCTTTCTCTCTATTGCTCATCCTTTTCTCCATATCTTTATCCCTCTCTGCCTCCCCGTGAAGGCCGATGCCGGTGCAGTGGGCGCCTGCTCCACCCTGCTCCGCCCTGCTTGGTATGCACCCCTGGTGTGTGCGCGGCGGTGGCCTACCCGTCCCGGCGCACATTCTGATTGATTGATTTATTGACTCTGAGAGAGAAAGGGGGAGAGCGGCAGAGGATGGCGCTGCTGCTGTCAGCTGCTCATTTGTGTGAATTTGAAAGCGAAAGGGGGGAGACGCGCGTTTTTGTGCGTCCCCCGGCCCCCGCGCGCTCCGCACCTACCCCTCTCCCCCTGTTTCTGCTAGTGCAAGATCCTAGGGATTGAGAAGGGGTTAGGGGAGGATGGAGGACGGAGAGAAGGGGAGAGAGAGAGAGAGAGAGAGAGAGAGAGAGAGAGAGAGAGAGAGGGAGGGAGAGAGAGGAGGACGCGGGAGGACAAGAGGGCGGAGACGAGTGAAAGAGCCGCGGCCGTGGCGCAGCGCGCTCAGCGCAACGGTCGTGCTTTGCGCGCCAAATTAGCGAGCCCATGTCGGCCTAAAGACGCTCTGGTCCATGGGATGCTGTGAGGGACTCCGTGGGAGCGCTGGCCCGCCAGCAGTAGCAGTTTGTTTGCCAATCTGAGGTCGCGATTTCTGCACTGCGTTTTTGGTGGAGAGGAGGAGGCGTTTTTCGCCGTTATGGGAGTTTTGCTGAGTGGCGGAGCGGGACCGTTTCGCGGTGAAGAGAACAGGGGAGGGGGGGGGGGAGAGGCGTGATTTTGCTAACTGTCAAGCCGCTGCTGTTATAGCATCGCCATCGACACGATGACACTGCCTCCCCATCCGGAGGGCGCTGCGCTCGCAGTGGTCCTGCTTCTATCTATTTTCCCATGGCTTTATAAACTGGCTACTGCGCGGAAGCGCTGGTTCAGCAAATGATCGGAAACTGTCAGCAGCGCTGCTGGGGGGGATTGCCGTGCACCCCCCATCTCCCTTGCGAACCCCCCGCAGCGCGACGTCCTGTCGAACGGCAAGCATAGCCCCCCTCCGCCACAGCCGTCTCTTCTGTCCCGGAACTACAATTAACCAAACCCCCCGCGATGGTTTGTCATGTCGGTCGGCTTAAGTACTCGCGCCAACAGAGGGGAGCCGGACTGGACTGGAGGGTGAATTCCGCGGCGACCTCTCTGCGACCATCACGCTGTAGTCCTCTCTCATTATTGTTCTTTCTGTTTATCTTCTGTCATCCCGTTGGGTCTTATTTGAACCACCGAAGGCGAAGCAGACGTTCCTTCTGGTACGGGACGGGTTCTCAATGGGCTATGTTGGGTCTTTCTTTCATCTCTGCTGAACACGCAAGAGAAACTGCGGTACTGTGGTAGTTGTGTGTGGTGGGTTTCTGATACGAAAGTATCGGGTGGAACTGGACGCAGCACCGAAAAGAGAGAAAGAGAGAGAGAGACTCTAAGAAATGGAGCCTCGCTTCGATACTCCGTACACGTGTAGGTCCGCCCGCCCCGCCCCGGTTCCACACCCCACTGACCCACAAGTCGCACCGCAAACGCCATATTTCTCCGGCTGGGCGGGGCAGCGGGGGCCGCGGCGCCTAGGGGCAATGTGCAAAAACCGGGAGCGAGGAGGAGAAGGAGGAAGAGGGGGGACTTTTTAAACCGCTGGGCGGGCGGGGCACAAAAAAAAAACTGTGTATAATGCGCGTTATTCGCAGTTGGGAATGGGCAGTCTCACCGAGCCGCCGCGGCTGTCAGCTAATCAGCTCAACGGCGATGTTGTAGTATAAAGGCGGTGCCGCGTTGAGCTGCTGCCCCCCCCCCACCCTCTGAGAAGGGGGATATTTATTTCAAGTGAGCCGTGCGGACCCAGAGAGAGGTTGTCGTTTATCGGTCAATACATTGGCCCGAGAAGTGGGAAAGGGAACCCCCGGCCGGCCGCCGTCGAGGCCGCCGCGCCCCGCGCCGCCCCAGCCCGAGCTTTGAACCTGTATTGTGGCGGCCACCACATTTTGTGGCCCAAGGGGTGGTGTGCCGGCCTCGCCGCGAAATATCGTTCCCTCTCTGAAGGGGGCGGGGCGGGGCCCCCTGGACCCGGCGAGGCCCCAGCGCGCGCGCTTTTCGCGGCCGGAGCGGCTAAAGGCAAGGCGCAGGCTGCTACTGGATGACTAATTGGAAAGGAAAGCCTCACTGCTGCTAATCGTCTAAAAGCCGGTCGTCGTCGTCGTCGTCGTCGTTGGAGAGTTTTCCCTCGCGAGTATAAAATAAGAAATGAGGGGGAAAAGGAACCAACCGTTGGTGGTCGTGGACGGCGCAGCACTTCGCTTTGTGCAAAGCCCTGCAGCAGCAGCCAGCGCCCCGCGGCCCGGATAAGGAATAGCGGAGGAGATGAAAAAGGTAATTCCGCTCCCGATCAGCGGCAGGCGCCGCGCTCGCGCCGCGCGCAATGCACCGGGCTGCTTAATGGATTGTGTCGCTGACTTTAATTATTCAAATTGACCCGCCGTGGCGAAACTGCCTCCCCGAGGCGCCAGCGCAGCGCAGCCCCGCCCGCCGGCCCATTGGAATTGAAATCACAGCAGGTTGAGAAATCTGCGCTATATTGGCCAGCTGTATGTTATAGTCTGTTTTTTTTTGTGTGTGTTTTTTTTCTTCTAGGCGTGTATCGGCCATCGACGCTAGCGAAAGCTCTGCGAGCATCTTGATTTCTCTATCCTCCGGCCTGCCTTGCTGTAAGGTTGAACGGTGCAAGCACGCTCGCTTGTCGCTCGCACGCGCAGGAACATCTTCCTTCTCTAGCGTTGCTCTCCTGCATTCGACGATTTATTCACGATAGTGTGCAGGGCTTGTGCGTGTGTGTATGTGGCATCGAGTGTGTTGGTAGTCTCTTTGAGACGACAGCAATCTTCTACTTACCGCTGCATGTATTGAATTTTTCGTCACTGCTGACTGTTGTGTTTGTAGCTGCTTTGTAAAATCGCGCCGAAGTGTTAAGTTAAACACCAAGTGCATGAATACAGGGTGGGTGATCCGCGCCGTGGTTTTTTTCTGCTTATGCTGTACCGGATTCATGCGTGCGGGCGGGCTTGCCTATCGTCGCTCGCCATGGCGCCTTACGTCCCCGTGCGAGTATGCAACCCGTCCGCACGCATGAATCCGGTACAGTATAAGCAGAAAAAAACCACGGCGCGGATCACCCACCCTGTATGTCGCACACTTGTTGAGAGTTGTAAATTTCAATGCACACGACACAATTGTGCAGCGAATGTTCTTTGGGATTTTGCAGCAGACCTATAGGGTATTTCAGAGCTGGACGTGAAGAAGTAAAATGGAAGAACAAAAGGCGCACTGCTCATGCGCAGATGCAGAGTGGGGGAAGCAGGGGATGGAGTGGGGGGCGTCTGCGCTTGCGCAGTGCCCGTTATGTTCTTCCATTTTACTTCTTCACGTCCAGCTCTGAAATAGCCTATTTTGTAGGGTTGCACGCCATCTCTCACACGTACAGGTGTTTGGCATTTACACACTTGGGGTTCCTATTTACGCGGGGTCTCGGCACGGTACGTTACGTACCTACGGCCGGGCCGCCCGCCTGCCGCACGATGCGTGATTTAACACCCGCGGCCGGCGCGCCGTGTCGCGTCGTTAAACATTGTGCAGCACCACGACGATCACTTCCGCCGAGAGGAGGGCACCCGTCAAGCCTGCGCTTCGCTCGTAATGCCTTTATTGCGACAATGACACTCGTTTCGTCCCTGTTCGAAGAGATTCTCACAAGTAAACGCGCCTGCCTGCAGGCGGGCAGGTGTCGCTGCGCACTTGGGCCCCCTCCCGCTGTAAAGCTGTGTGTTTCGCGGCAAGAAGCGACGGCGATGGGAGCGGTATGAGCTCCGCGGGAAGAGGTGCGTTGGAAACGCACGTTTGTGAATGCCGCATACTTGTAAGGTGTGTGAATGTCAACTTTTACACTTAAGGTAGTACAAGTGTGAACTTTTCTTCGAAATTCCCACACCTTTGTGCCTCCTGTTCAAATGGCGTTCACACACCTGCCTGCAAGTTTGTGCGACATTCACACATTTAGGTTTGGCTGGGGCGCGCATCCAACACCTGACTCGTGCAGCAGCAGCTAGAAACTTTAAAACAGAGTTCCGATGTCGCGGTAAGGATGCGCGGGTGCCCGGTGTGACCACGTGAGACAGCCGGCGGAGGCCCCGCCCCAGGACGAGGGCCTCCCCTCTCGGACGTAACAATAACAGTACCGGCGTTCGTTAGCGCGGCTCTTTCCCCCTCGCTGTAAGTGCGTTGGCCACTGATTGCGTTAGTGGCGCCTGTGGCGGGGCGCCTGTGGCGGGGAGGCGGGCCCGGCCGGGGCGCCCTCCACGGCCTCCTTGACGGCCGCGTCGTCTTGTGGCGTTGCCATGACGACCCACGCGGGGCGTGCCGTGGTCAATTCATGATCACCGCCACGACGGCGACGGCTGCTCCGGCCCTTGGCGAGGCGGGGGGCGGCGCGGGGGGCAGGGCTCTGCACACACTT
>NW_026267171.1:1130633-1133239 GCF_000697945.3 Frankliniella occidentalis | reverse complement strand
GGGGGGGGCGGTGGTTAACAGAATGTGAGGGATACAAGTACTACTCATTGCCACCTCTCTTAGAAATTTGCCACCCGCGCCGAAATGTTCTCCACCGTGTTCTTGTTTCTCTTCTCGGTTGACGCTGCTGCCGCGCTGGGCGCGGACAGAGGGGTTCTTTGTCCCCCTGGCGAGTGGAGCAAGGGTGGTCTCGCGGCTGCCCCGGCCCCGTCGCCCCGCCTCTGCTGTTGTGCTGCGGCCGAAACACAGGCCAGACCCTCACTTCCAATTACGTGATTTTCACGCTGCCCTGTTTCCCCTCCCCTCCGCTTTTCTCGGCTGCGCGCCCGTGTTTCTCTCTCCCTTTCTCTCCCTTTCACTCCCTACCCTGCTTCTCTTCTCAGCTTCTACTCTTCCGAGGCGCCCTCTTGCTCTCTCTAATTTCCGCCCTTATGAGCATCCGCTGCTGGTGCTCGGCCCGGAAGGGCCGCTACTCGTCGGTGGCAGGGTGGTTGGTACCCGCCCGTCCCGGCCGGTCCCGGAGACCACGCCAATCTTCTTTGTGACGGAGCCCTTCCTTGTTATTTGGGCCGCAGCGGGGGATCCATTTCCTTTCCGATTCTCTCGCCTACTTGCGTCGTAAAAGCCCAGAAATATTTGGCGTTTCTATCGCACCACGGGACGCTAGCATCATCCTGATTGCTGGCGTGTCTCTTTCCATCTCCCCTCTTTTCTCTCTTTATTTCACTCTCCTCCGCTGGAGCTGGTTGGTTGGTCGGTCGGTCGGGCGGCCAGGCGGGACCCAGCAGAGATGGCCATCGGAGATATTCATTTCCAAAGCGTGGGTCTGTTGGACGTGTTTGTAGAAAGTCGAATTGTTCAGTTTCCATTTTACGCTACGCGTGTTCCTCCTTAAACTATCCCCACAATGACGACGTGGGAAAGTGCGCCCGTGTGTATCGTTTTCCTGCTTTTTAAAACCTTAATTATGGGGCGTGCCTATGAGAAGACGGCGATGGGTCCTTTTCAGCAGTCTGTTTATACAGGTGAATGTAAATTAGTGCAGTAGGTAGTTGACCAAGTGAACTGACCCGATGAAAAAAGAATGCTGAAGAGCATTATTTGACGGCGCTGAGCAAGTGGCATTGTAACTGGCGTTCGTAGTGTAGTGCGTTTACATTGTGTTGGGAGTTTTGCCTCTTTATTGGTCGGGGACAAAGTCTTTCCGCAGGAGGTCAAACTCAACTTTATAGACCCGTATACCTCATTGACCCCCTTTGACCCTTCGGAAGTCGGGCCTCTCTGTTTCGGGTGGAATTGATTTTGTTTTGAAAGGAGGTTCTCTCGCAGCTGACCCCCGCGGGGCTCTAGCTAGGCCCGCCCGCCTGCCGGCTCGGCCTGCCGGCTCGGCCTGGTGTGGCCGTTGCCCCCATCCGGGCCGCTCATCGGACTTGTAGAGCAGTGCAGGTGGCGGAGAAGTGTTTGAAGAAAGTCAGACGCGCGTGCGACGCGACGGCCAAGCTCTTCTGGGCCTATGGCGCCCCGCCATCTGTTTGGAGGATTTGTTTTTCCCGTCTCGACGGCCCATTTCAACTTTACACGACAAATGGCAGCAATGATTCGCTGCGCCCATTTCAGTTTTTCAGACTCACCATCAATAGGATGATATCTGATTTATTATCACTGAAAATTGAGGGGCATAGGGGGGGGGGACTGCATGTATTCCAATTAAATTCTTGCCCCCCCCCCTTCCCCCTCACAGAAACGGGCACTAAACGCATTCATTTACGGTGTTCGGAATTCAGCCGTGGCGCACACACTGGCCGACAGCCGCATCACCTGTCGGGGCGCGGCGTGGCGCCTCTCTGTTGTTTCCGCCCGGATCGCGTCCGTCCACACATTATTCCACTATTGTGGCTTGGCGTGGCGTCGCGCCTGACTGACACACACACACACGGCCTGCCCCTATCCCCACGGTATGGTGCCACAGTACCGGCCGCTTTGCATACAATCAATAAAAGACCGAATTCGTTACGCCCCGTTCCCTTTTGACGCGGCACGCGGGCGCATCGCATGTCGACCGGCCGCGACTCAGCGCTGCCAACGCACTACAGCCAAAACCGGCGCTGCCAACACACTGGACCGGCTCATCGTGCAAGTGCAAGTGTGCGGCGGTGGCATGCGCGCTTTTATTATTTTTATTGTTATTTTTCTTTATTGGCCACGATACGCAGTTGGCAGCACTTGTTGCTCATACAGCGGATGCTATTGACTAGAGGCAGAACCCCAGTGCCCCCCATTCCCATCGCTTTTGGCAGGTGCGTACAAAGCTCTAACGCTCACGAGCTGCGCGCGTTGTTGCTGTTGTACAACGTGTTTGTACGCACCTGACCACCACCTGCCAAGAGAACAGGGCGGCCAACTAAAGGGAGGTGGTCGTTACGTATTCATTCAAAACGCACGGCTCACTTGGTCTTGCGGAGCTTGCACTTCCCTCCCTCACCCCTCCACCTCCCCCGCCGGCCTGGCCCAAATATTTATACCCTCACAACTTTCCTTTGGCGACGCTCTGCGGCCCGTGATATTTATGCAAATTGACTATTGTTTCAGGAAGCGCCACCCCCACC
>NW_026267171.1:1123929-1130423 GCF_000697945.3 Frankliniella occidentalis | reverse complement strand
CCCCATCAGCCGCCCCTCAGCCCCCCGCGGCCCCATTCTCTCCTTAACGCAGTGCGCTCTTTTCTTCCCTTCTCTCCGCAACAGTTTCACGTAATACTAATTCACCCGGCACCCAAACGACTCGTCCCGGTCCCGCGCGGCCGGGGCTGCTGGAAACATCAAAAAAAGGTTTGCTGCTGTCTGAAGAAACAAAATGAAAGAAGTGTACGATGTCGATCGGCGGCAAAGCCAAGTAGCCGCGCTGAGCTCCGGTGTCCGTTTTATCGAAGTCGTAATAAATTAGCCGCAATTTCCTCATGGTGCCGATCCTGGTCCGCTGATAATAATGATAATAATTCCGGGTGTTTGCGGGACTAAAGGATTGTCTCCCCATATTTCCCGGGCGCCGCGACGCCTTGACGCCTGCGAAGTGGACTCATGTTTAGGGATGCAATTAATTACAATACGATCCCCATCGGCCCGGAAGTTATCTCATTTTTTTTACCTTCTCTTTTTATCCAAACTTGTTTTTATTAACCCTTTCTCAGCGCCTAAAATGCCACGATACGACGATACTACTGCTCCTGCTTCCTTATAATACCAACAACTGTGTCGGTCCGCATATTTCATTTTGTGTCGTACTTGTCCGCTGGGTCCGCTGGCTGGGCCGGGTGGCTGCTCTTCTCCCATTATTTCATCTCGATAAGAATGTCGCGTTGCCGCCGCCGCCGCTGCCGGGACGGCTCGGCCGATCCGACGTATTTTATTCCGATCTCGTGACGGGCGCCTCTCGCTCGCTCGTGCGCCCCATTTATCTCAGGCGCTTGCTCGCGTCCCCTCGCGGTCTCCTCTCTCGCTCGCTCATAATGCACAGTAACGCAAGCGTTGACCGAAAATTTTGCGTTGTCAGCAGGTTTTTGCTCGATATACAACGATTTCTCTTTCTCCCTTTCTCCATATCAATCCTTCCCCCCCTTCCTCCGCCCCTCCCTTCCCCGGCACGTCTTTTACTCCGTCTCATCCCCTATCCCACTTCATCTCTCTCTCTCTCTCGCTCTCTCTCTCTCTCTCTCTCGCTGTAACGCCCTCCTCCCTCTCCCTCGGTGCACAAGCTGGAGCCGAGCGTTGCGTTACGCAGCGCGATCTGTCAATAAAATTGATAGCAGCAACGAGGAAAAAGCACAATCGGTGAAAGGTGACAACGATGTTCAGGCGCGCTCGTCCCGCTCACCCTCCAGCTACAGTAGCGGCGTCCCTCTCCCCTCTCCCCTAGCGTCTGTCTGTCTTTCTCTGTTGCTCAAAATGATGGTGTCTCTGTCTTGGCCCGTCAGAGTGTGGCGGGGGCGGCATAGGGACATGATGTGGGGATGGATTTGGCGTGACGTTCAACTGGGATTGGAACACACACATAGCGGGAGGGGGGGGGTATCGCCTGGAATACAGCCTTATTATCGAGGAGCTTGACAGCAGCGGCTGGCGGGGCGGGTCGCTCTTGATTTTTACACACAACCACCGTTCTCGCTTGTTACTTTTACGTGCCATCGTTCCCTATATACGCTTATGATGTAGGATTTTTGTTGCTCCCCAATTTATTTTATCTTTGTCGTGTGTGTGTGGCTCACGCCGCAGCGTTCTGCCTCCCCGCACACACGTCGCACCTTTCGCCCCCTTCGCTGCAGATAAGATCGCGGCCAGGCGCTCGCCTCGTGTGGGGGCCGTGGGGGCGCCGGCGGGATGGATGTGGCGAGATGAAGGGAGTCGCCCCGCCCCGCCCCGCCCCGCCTAGCCCAGCCCCCGTCTGCGTCATTACCGCGGTCAGATAGGGTGACCACGCGTCGGGGTGGGTCGGTGGACCCCTCCTCCCGGCACCTCGGCAGCAACAGCAGCAGAAGGGAATTCCCTCCCTAAAAACAAGGAAAACGTTTTCTAAAGCCTCCAAGAAGTATGGCCCCTTGCATCATGTGTATGTTTTTTCCCTCCGTTGGTTTTTTTTTTCGACCGTCCCTTTTTTTTTCTTTCTCGATTTCTTCTGGGAACGCGGACAGTCGTCGTCGTCCGCGTGCAGTTCGTCCGCGTCGTTCTCAAAGTCGTTTGCGCCGAGTGGAGGGGGATGCCATGCATCGAGAGGGAGGACGAGGCGGCTCCCAAAGTAAACACAATGTCTTTGACTCATTTCCGCAGCGGGGTGGCGGAGTATGGTTGACAGACAGCGATCGCCACCAGAAGGGCAGCCGCGCCGGGCACATGGCCTTTACGAGGCCCGCCTGCTGCTGCCGCTGCAAGATCTGTGTGGCGCCGTCGTTAAAGAATTACAGTTTTAGGCGGACTGCAGAGCTGGGGAAATAAAAAAGAATGAAAAAGGACCGTCTGGCGTCGATTGAGCTGCTGATGCGGGACACTCACGCAAGTCGTCATGTGTGGAGGCGGGAGCCGGGGTGCTTGTTCCATGTAGAAGTTTAGTAGCCACTATCGTCTGCGAGCAGACAAAGTTTCCTCATGTGTGCGCCATCGTCGTTCCCAAACTGTTCCGATGGGAACGAGTCGAATTATTTTCCGCGAGAAGACGCTGACCGGGGCCCTTGGTGTTGGTGATCCTCGCTTCCTTAGTAGGATTCTTCATAAATGTAAATAAGTTGTGAAACATAAAATGCCTCCTCTGTGGCTGTGGCTGGTGCCAGGCTGCACGCTCCAACTGTCATCAATCGTACACTTAACTTTCCTTTTTCATATTTCCCACCTTTACCTGCTTTTTCTGCGTCTCGCAATGGAATTTGGATTGACTCCGCTGCTGCTGCGAGTGTCGCCGTCACCGCCGCTTGAGAGAAAGGAGAACATGTATGACGCAAGGCGTTGGGAATACAAGGAAGGTCGAGAGGTGAGAAGGGTGCAGCAAATAGGAAGTTTTGATCTCTCAAGCAAAATAATTTGCACCAGGTAGAAACAGGTTTCTTGAGATGTCTGTCAACCATAACGTTTTGCTGTGGGGCCAAAAACTTTTTTCACGTCAGCTACTGCCCCGCTCTACCTACCCACCCTTTGACAGAAGCACCCCTGCCCCTTCCCCCGGCGGGGAGACGCTGGATCAGAACAAAAGGATGACGGACAGATAGAGAGCAGAGTACGGTGAAGCCAATCCCTTTCTCTTTGCACCCGTGCTCGCGCCCCCCGGGTGCCCTCCCCGAGTCGGTGGTGCTCTCTGCTGGCGGGCTCCTAATGGTGGAGGAAAAGGCTTTTCCTGACACGCCACGGCACTCCTCGCACACAGGGGCCTTATCGGCTTGTGGGCGCGGGAAGAGAGAGAGAGAGAGAGAGAGAGAGAGAGAGAGAGAGAGACGTGCGCGCCGGGATCTTGCACAAAAGCCAGTGGCCTGTACAGTACAGTTCCACAAAGACTTTGGTGCAGCGGTAGGCGGCAGTAGGCCTCTCTCCGTCAGGCTCCCGCTATCGGCGGCACACCTTGGGCACGCGATCCTGGGGGCCGCACTCCAAACAACCGCGCCACTCGCTCCAGAGGATGCCGATCAAAGTGCGTCCTCGACCGTCGAGGCTCGACGTGTGGGAGGCGAGCCATCTCCGAACTTCGTTTCGCAGCACGTCTTTGCGCTTTCTTTTTTGCACATTTTTTGAAGAAAAAATTTCTGCTGTCTACGCAGGGCTGTCTATCGACGGCCGAGCAGGCGTGTGATGATGGCTGATGGCAGCGTAATTTCGCGGGGCTTCCGTCCGCCACGGTGGCATGGACTCTGGGCTGGGGGGACGCGCTCCCACCCCAATCACTAGTATGGCGCCGTGCTGCGGTTTGACTGCTTCCCCTTGGCTAGGGCCGACAACCGCGGCCGCGGCCACGACGGTGACACACACACACATCGGGCGTGTTTACTTCCGACGTCGTCAGGCCTCCGCCCGCACTCCACTCTCCGCGGCTGGGCTCGCCTCGCCCTGCTTTTGCGCCATCATCCGTTATACGCGCTGCCTTTGGCGGAGTGTTATTCGCGTAGCCTAGTTCACCGGCGCGCCATATCTCTCTCTCTCTCTCTCTCTCTCTCTCTCTCTCTCTCTCTCTCTCTCTCTCTCTCTCTCTCGTCAAGGCCAGCGCCGTGCCATCCATCGTTGTAAATCACGCGCGTACGTCGCGGCCCCGTGAGCCGTCCCGCCGCCCTCTCATTGGCGCCGTCTCGCTAATCGAAAACAAACGCGGTCAAGATATATACGACGGACGAGATCCTACTTTGCTCTCCTCACTAAAGGATGTGCTGGCACGCGCATTTATCGTGGAAAAGGAGTAGAACATTTAAAACGTGGTGTATCTTGAAGTTTTTGAATATTTCTCTAAAAATTTATAGCAGTATTTTCCCCCGCATTCCTAAGTTTTCAATTCAGAGCACGTCTTTTTCGACTGCCGTCGTGGTAACTCAACGCCAGGAAGTGGAACAATAACTTGATGTAAACACGGCGTCGGTTGTGGAATTGTTTCGGCGGCGGCGAACGGGTTGCGCTGAGTGGCGCGCGGAAAACCCCGCCTAGGACGGAACATGTTGTTGCGGACAGGCGGGCGACAGAGCTGCCGGCAAACTCTGCCAACATAACACTCTACCCTGGCCGCAGGTCGGCAGGCGGTGGCGAGGCAGGGTCGGGGTAGCGGGCGCTGTCCGTCCGACACACACGGCTCACCTGACCTCGCACAAACAGTGGGGCCCGGATATTAAGCGCGCTACTGAGCCGCGCCCCGCCACGTCACCTGACCCGTGTCCCGGAGGCAGGCGCTGTTATTATATTTTGTGTGAAATTAAGGTACTTTGCTTTCTCGCTGACGCTTTTGTCTACGCTTCTACCCCCCCCCCCCTCTCTCTCTCTCTCTCTCTCTCTCTCTCTCTCTCTCTCTCTCTCTCTCTCTCTCTCTCTCTCTCTCTCTCTCTCTCTCTCTCTCTCTCTCTCTCTGTACGCTTTCAGGAAACTTTAACAACCGCAGCGTGTGACGCAAAATTTATGTTGGTGCCTTGTTTGGTTGAGATTTGTTGTTTGTGACGCTTGGTCGAGGCGAATGACAGAGAATCGGAGCGTGCGCGAGCTTCCATTTTTTTACACCAGAAAAAGTCGCGCGTCTCCGTGGGGCTCCGCGATATGGAAGAACCGTCCTGTCCCCCCGCGCCCTCTCTCTTTCTCTCCTCATGCATATCGTTTTGCCCTTGTCGCACATGCGATGCGAGGAATCATCACCCGTATCTGTCATGGCTCCATCTCGCTTTATCTGACATGGGGAATTTCATTCTTCTCTTTCCCTTTTCCCGCCGGCAGAATGGGGATGAGGGCCATGCCTCATGTGGAGTGCGTTTGTCTCTATCAAATTCCCCCCAAACAGGCGCGGGGGGTTTGTCAAAAAATATATTCCCTTCTCTCTGCGTGCTCTGACGCTGCTCGTTACGTGAGAAATTGTTTTCCAGCCGGAAAACGAATCTCTCTCTCTCTCTGTCCCACTCACGCTGTCCTCGTCGACTTCACTAACGCGCCTCTTCGTCACTCTTTCTGCCTACAGATTGTCTCCACCTGCAGCTCTACCGAGACAGCAAGGACCGCTGCAAGCTGGGCCACACCAAGGCGTCGCTGTCGTTGCAGCACTTCCTGGGAGTTGAGACTGGTGAGTGCACGTGACCGTTACTCGTTAAAACTTTAAAAGCGAAGTAGTGTGTTTTTTATTATTTTACAATTTAGTTGAGCTGGAACACGCTTAGCCGGTACTCGGAAATGAAATAATAAGTATGTAAATGAAATACCCCTCTGGTACCAAGTTTCTAGGGTGTGTGTTGTAAAATTACAACTTCAAATCGTAAACTTACAAGCACTATGTATCGACTTGGACTTCATTGACGCGGGCAAGACTGGGCAGTCGTACATTCCTAACAGATTTTGCAAATCGCGAATACATAAAATATGTTGGCAATACGAAGCTAATGTTGACAGTGTTGGCGGTGGGGAGCCAGGGCAGCCGCCTGCCACCGCGGCCCTGCCGTCCCGCTACGCGCGGCTGCCGTGGCGCTGCCTACCCTCCCGGCGCTCGGCCGGCCCGCGGCTCGCTGCGCGGAGCTGGGAGCCCGCTCGCTCAGCTCCAGCGGACTGCTGGCCCCCCGCTCTCGGCCCGCCCCGAAAATGGACTAACTTTCTCGATTATGCTTTCATAATTATTTCCACTCTTATTACAACATTACAAACTTCTTAATTCCTGGTCGTATCCGTAATTCGCATAGAAGGTCTTTCGTAAATTTTTAGCAGATGATACCTTACAAACTTAAACTTACTTACACTTAACATACATATAACTATACATGAGTAATGTAAGGTGTCATTGCTTTTACTCTCGATTAAGAAATATTAAGGCGGTAGGAGCGAAAAAATTTTTATTTCAGAAATCGGTAGTGTATGTTACTACAACACACCACCTCGAACCGTTTTGCTCTCCGACGCTTAGTTTCGGCGTCGCGACGCCTCAAAGTTCGAAATTTTACCGACTTTGGGCGTAA
>NW_026267171.1:1120214-1122899 GCF_000697945.3 Frankliniella occidentalis | reverse complement strand
GACAATTCTGAAGGATTTTAGAGTGGTGGTTTTCGGGACTTAGTCGCCGGAGAGGCCAAGGCAGAGCTGGCCCGGAGCTCGAGGGAGGCAGGACGCATCGAGGCAGACCCCGGCGGCCGGGGTCCTCGCCATCTGGATTCGTCACGCCTATCGGGAGTGTGCAGTCCCACCTCCCCCGCACCCGCCCGCACCCCGCAGGGCCTGCCCGACCGTTCGGACGCTACCAAAACATTTTAATACGCAGCCATTCCCAGACTGGCCGTGCGCTCCTACCGCCTTAAAGAGAACCAGAAGAAAGCTCATATACGTATTGGGCTGGGCCTGCTAGGCGGGGTCGTGAAGCGGCTGGCGTACGTCGCTCGCTCGCTCGCGTCGCGTCAGCCACGCCACGCCACGCGTCGTAGCGCTGCTGAGGCGAGCCGAGCCCCGAGCGGAGCCCGAGCCCCGAGCCGAGTCGGCCGCGCTAGCGCTAGCAGCCCCCCTCCCTTCTACCGCTGGAGCCCCCGCACCGCACCGCCACCCACCCCCCTCCCTTTCCCCACAAGTGTAAAGACGGAAATATAATAGACTGGAATAGAATAATTCTTCACAAGGTATCATCTGCTTTCACGATCCGTTTCTGGTCGGAACTTTTTTTATGAATTTTTTGCCAATGTGTTTCCTGTTTTTGCCGCGAGAAGGAAGCGGGTATTTCTTTAATTCCGACAGAAGAGTTCAATCCAGTTGGAGAAAGGAGGGGGGGGGGTGCGTCTGGATGTCACTGACCCTTCTCAGTGCTCTGCTCCGAAATGGGGTAGGGGTGGGGCAGGAACAGGAAATAACGCAAAAGGGGTGTGCAGAAACAAGCTTTCGTATTGCTGCTTTCTTTCCCTCTTGTTTGGCGTGATGCGGTGCGTCCCGCCCACTTTGGGGCAGACGCTGCACTTGTGTGACGTGTTGTCTGACGGCGTGGGCCGCGCTCTGGTGGCGGACTGCAGACCAGTCTCCATGTGTGTTCGTGGAACTCGTATACGAATATCATGGGTTCCCGCTGCCGATGCCCGTTAACATCGGACATGTGACCTGTGCTGATTTTTTTTTGTCAGTAAAAGATTGGAGTTCTCCACAGCGGGAATTGCTGGTCACTTTGGTCAATCATCCCGTATAGCTTCGTAGAATAAGAAAATATCAAATCTGTCAGTGCTGACAAAATCAGTAATGGGATGAGAGGATGGTCACTTTGATCTAGCCGCTGGGTCGCGGAACCGAAGTCGTCTAGGAAAATGATATTCAATCAAAAAAAAGTTACAATGAAGCTAACAGCAACACGATCGATCTGTCAGATGTATCACCTCCCGCCGCATTGATATGCGAGGAACATTTTGACCGGTCTCCGCTAACGGCCTCTTGTCTGCCTGATCTGTTTCAGGTTTCACGCTGGACAAGGAGTCCAACACGATAGCTATCTTATGTCAAGACGTCACCGTCATCTTGGCCTTCGATACGAGGGAAAGACTGATCCAATGGCAAGTCAAAATTGCCAACAACTTAGGAGAAGGTGAGTGTTTTTTTCTTGAAATTGTTTTTGGTCTCGTGTCGGACCGCCGCTTGCCGCACGCTCGGCGTTACGACACAGCCATTCTGTACTTTTCTTTTCCTCTCGACGAGAGCTGTCAATCCCGGCCAGATAACCGCAGCGCCGCGTCGCTCTGTTTCTTTTCGCAGACCAACAGTTCCTGATCCAAATCTCGTCTGCGCCGCCCAAGTCCAAGATCCAGCCCGGGCCGGCGCGCCTGCACGTCCAGGAGCTGCGCTTCTGCCTGACGAGCGGCGTGCCACCCAAGCTGCAGGGCTGCTGGGAGATCGCGCACCTCAGGTGAGTCAGGACCGGCCTTCAGTGAAAGAGAAACAAGAACCATTTTACTTGTCAGTGTGCTCGCGGGTCCCTGCGATCGTGGTCGCCAACAACGCAATTCTTCTTGTTCTCATATTGACTGTTTTAAATGTAATTCATTAATACGGACGGAAGAACTTATTCCAATTTCCGTTTGTTTTTGATCACTTTTCTCAGTAAATATTAGTCCCAAAATTAAGTCGTCGTCGGTGGCGACCGTCTGAAAACAGTCGCATCTAGCCTCTCTGCTGCCGGGGCCTGAGTGCTGAAGCACCAGCTGCCGTCTGAATACATTTTATACTGAAGCGATGGTCCTCAGACGGACGGGGGCCGGGGGTGGAGGGGGGAGATAATGACACAAGCCCAGCGGCGAATACGTTTGCATTCATTTATGTTTGAACCCTCCTCTCCCCTCTTACACCCCCTACCCCTCTCCCCCCGACGACAGCGTTACGAGCCCTTTCCGACTCGCGAAACCCGTCGTGTCACACTGCACCAAAGTGCATACCAAAAGGGTTCAGAACATCCCTCTGACTGCCGTCGAGGAGAAGCATTCAACATCTTGCATGTAGTCTGAGCTAAACGAACCCGTGCTGGTCACGACAAGACTTTTTGCACCGCGCGCACAACCTCGTTCCCAACCCACCGCCACCTTTCGGCCCGTCGCTATGGTCCGATATCGCCCGGCCCTCCTCCTCGCCTTTACTCTTCGCGCCGCATGAAAGTCAAGTGGTGGTGGTGTGTGCTGCGCCGTGCTCCGGGACCGTATTACAATAATGGAACAATTTGCGCCGGGTTTTGCAAACAGCCCC
>NW_026267171.1:1116728-1120019 GCF_000697945.3 Frankliniella occidentalis | reverse complement strand
TAATATTATTACTTTTTTTTGTCTAGAATTTTAGTTCAAATCTGCCAGTTAAGATTTTGTTTGAAAAATTGCATCTTGCAGCACGAGTCTTGCAATGGACAAACAAAAACGTTCTCTAGTCTTGTCGATTGTTCATCACGACGAAACGCGTTGACTGGCGGACGTGGGACGACAACGACGTACTACAAGGAGTAGGGGGACGTAAGCCGCGGTCGGCGTGCTGCGGCTCAACGAGGCCAACGCTTTACGACGCAAAGCCTCATTTTTATTTTATTGTCTCCTTTGCCTCCTTATCCCTTTCACCTGGTTTGCCGCGGAGCGATGACTCCGTGGAGGAGGGGAGGGGAGTGGTGGAGGTGGTAAGTGGACGGCGCTGGGCAAGGCGTCGACCTGGAACGTCTCCAAACGCCACCCTGGTCGCTATCTCCCTGCTGATTGCTTCGTTAGGGCCGAACACGCCGCCGAGCGCTGCGGCGCCGTTCTCTGGGGGGCCGTCCCCGAACGAGCGCTGCGCGTTGTGTACGTGAGAGGGGCGAGGGGGTCAAACGACCGCAGTGAACGGTCACTTTTCGTTCCTCGTTACTTGTCTCTTTTAAAATCTCCCACCCTTTTGCTGACTAGTGAATTTCTCATATTATTTCTCACATCCATCCGCCTCCCGACCCGACCCGAGTTGTGATGTTTCCTTCCGCTTGTGGTCCTTCTAAGATGTCGCCGGTGCGCGCTTCGGCGGCCCGGTTGGGCTTGTGTTTCTACTAAACCCGACTGTCTCGTTCTACCCGAGTGTTCTACCAATTCATTTTATTAACTGGTTTCTTGTGACTATTTCCTCGGTGAGTGTTGGATCGGTTTTCATGAGTTTACCTATTACATGATTGCCAAAGTGGGGTTATGTTGCCCATGGTTCCCAGGTGTCTGAATGGAGTATTGTTTCTGCAGGGTCCTTTTATCCGGCCTTCTACTGTGATGCCATCTATTTATTTCGAGCATCATGCCTCAAGAATTTAGGCCTTTTTTATATTAGTTTTAAGAATTAGTTAATTGATCTGAAGTGTTGCAGTTAGCAACGAGATTTGAATATATTTGTCTTCGTGTTGAGACTACTTTGAGTTGAGCCTTGAGATTGGAGTTTTGAGATTTCTGTGAGATGTAGTGGAGGTTCTTATTTGAGCTATTGAGTCGATTTGTTTGAGCTTTTGCTCTCTACTTTTAGTTTTAAGTTTTGGTTGTTTGGCTTTGAGTTCAGTTTGCGTTGTTTGATGTAGAGCAGCATTTGTAATGAAGTTGGCGTCGAGATCTACTTATTGGATTCACTGTTTGAGTATGCGAAATATTTATTGAATGGTTCTTTGAACAGTATTTCTATTAAAGTTGTGCTTATTTTTAATTGTTCGTCTGGTGTTCGACCTTCAGTAGCCTGTTCCTTTGACGGTACTTTACAGTACCTGGCGCCCAACTTATTGTGAGTTTATTTAAAGTCAAAGAGTTAACCCTCACCCTCTCTACCACCTTGGTGTAGCCGGTGCCACCAGGTAGACATTCCAGTTATATATTTCTTGGTCAGTGATGAGGCTGCAGCAGGGCGCGTCCTTAAAAGCACTATACTTGTTAGAAGGGATTACCGCGCCATTCAAGAGAATTAGTTAAATGTCAGGCTGCACATGATGTGCGCGTTTTCAGTTTTGTTTCCAACTCTAACACTCCAACGTGTGCCACGCGGTGGCGGTGGCGCACCTTTCATGGTCCTCTCTCCTCTCTGACTTCCTGAGGAAACTCGTCCTCGTCGTAAAGTTGGCTGGTGTGTGTGGCTTTTCCATCCCGAACGTTTCTACGGGACGGGAGCAGCGCGTGGGGCGTACTATACCGCCGCATGTGAGCGGGTTAGGATGGTTAGGATCCCATGCCCCCCGCCCCCTCCCTCCTCTAACCGGAGTTAGGCCGGAGGAGGCGGTGGAGGGGTCGGGCTGAGCGGCCCGGAGGAGCTTCCGGCCCGAGTGAAGCGGACGGGCCTATCTGTTACCTGTCGGGCCCGCTCCGCCCCATAAATTGGGAATCGTCCCTTTCACGGGGGCCATTGACGCGCTCACACGCCCCCCCCCCCCCCCTTTTCCCCCACCATCTCTCTTCCTCTCACACAGCTGACTTAGGCCGTATCCCCCGCCCCCTCCCCGCGCCGCCCCACCCCTTGACTACGCGGGCCAGTTTGCGGGGCCGACAAACCCCCCCGACGTTAGTCTGCAGAATCTCACTACGGGGGATTTGGTGGTCCTAATGACCTGGTCGGTGCATCGGGTGGTTTAAATCAGGCTCAGGCTCGCGCTCGCACACACTACTTCTACCACCACTGTTGTGATTGCCAACGGAAAAGAAAATCGAAAAATATTTTGTTTTTTTTTGGTTGAACGAACGAAGGATTGCAACGAATTATCGCGTGTCACGTCTGTGCAAAGCAAATTAGAAAAGTCTGCGCGCAATCTCTTGATTTGAGAGGGGCAACAAACTCTGTGGTGGAGGGGTGCAGCAGCGGTGTGCGGTCTCGCTTTAAACTGTTCCTCCCGCTGTTCTGGACATCCCAACTCTAGCCTACCGTGTACCGCCCCCCCCTCCCCCCTCACACATACTCTGCCTCACTTCCCATCCTTCTCGGCCGCGCTGCTGATAGGGACAAACGCCCCGTGCCGGCGGCGCGAAGTTTTGGCCGTGTCGCCTCCTTGGCCCGCTGCTGGAGTCCAACTCGGAACGGTTCCAGCTCCAGCGGCCCGGGCCGGGCGAGGGGTGCTCCGCTGGGGCGGGGGCGGCGGCGGCGGTAGTGCGGTAGTTGTGCTGCCGTAAATTACACGCGAACCGAGGCGGCCCGAGGACGCCGTCAAAGTCCTGAACAGCGTCGGTAACGGCCGCGGGGCCCGCCGGGGCCTCAGGCCCGGGCGGCGCCAAATGGGAACCTGGACGCCGTCGCGGGACACGACTTGCGACGAGAGACGCCCCTGCTCTTACCCCCCCCCCCCCAAGGCGTCCGTGTGCCAAGGGGAGCAGTGGCAGTGCACAGGGCGCTGATGGCCTAATTGCACTTTAGCACCGTCGCGACGACTTCTTCTTCGCGTCGCCGTGCGCAGCAAGTAGTTCACGGGAAGAACTCGTCCTGGGATGGAATTGGGGGGGAGGCTTTCTCGGTGCAGAACTAAACATCTACATCTGGCTTTGACTGCACTTGTGATCTGGCAGAAGGGTGTAAGTCCAAAAAAAGCAACCTTTTTGGTTTGAAGGTATTTCTGCGGAAAAACTATATATTGT
>NW_026267171.1:1109795-1112518 GCF_000697945.3 Frankliniella occidentalis | reverse complement strand
CCCCCCCCGCCCTCTTGCTTTCAACACACGGCAGGTTGGATATATCCGCTTGGCAAGGGAAATGCATGTGCAAGCGGTAATACAAATTGTCGAACTCGTCTGTTTCGCGCGGGACTTTCCCGTCTTGAATCGAATTGCTTATGCAGATCCACCCCTCCTCTCCCCCGGCACGCACACGAGTGTGTCTGCGTGTGTATTGCCGCAAAGGCGTACGTGGCTAAAGCCCCAAACTTAGCGTTTTGTTGGCAACTTTTCTCTCCCTCTCTCTCTCACTCCTTGCGAAACGAAATCAGTCCAATCCAACCTCAACTCCTCGGATGTTCTACTTGAAATGTAAATACAGGGCGACGAGGGGGAGGCTGGGGCCCTTTTGTTCTTTGCGGGACGCGCGTTGCATGCGTCGAGTGAAGGGAGGCGAAAGGGGTGTCGCCGAGCGCGGAAACTGACTGACGCAAACTCTCTCCCCCTCAGTGCTTCTCTTTTTCATCCATTTCTTATCATCTTTTTTTTTTGTTTCTGTCTGTGTTCGCGAACAGGTCGGCCGCACCGCCAGCCAGACCATCATGGGGTCCGTGCCGGAGAAGAGCGAGTGCGAGTCGCCGTCGCCAGGTTACCAAAGCATGGCCGCATCGCCGTGAACACAATCCAAAGGTAAGAAGAAATGGATACCTCAAACTGTGCGTGTTGTGTGTAGCATATTCGGTTGTGTGAAAGATGGTTTGATGGCCCTGTCTCCTCCTCGGTACGTAGGTACAAGTGCGTGGGGTCGGAAAGGGGATGGGTGCGACGGCTCGGCGGGCACAACGCACTAACGGCTAAAGCCCTCGCCGCCGCGCTACGCTCCGCCACGCACATCTGCCAGACTCCCATCAATCTCTCCCGGCCCGGCGCGTGGCTCCGCCAGGCTCCGCGTGGTGCGGCGCGCTCTGTGTCGCCACCCTTGTCGCCCTGCGCGAGGCTATTTCTGAGAGAGTGCGGGAGGGGAGGGAGGGGGGGGGGCTCCGAGCTAGCTCCACCGAGCAGGTACAGGGTACAGGCATCCTGGCGCGCTGGCGGCCGGGGAGAGACGGGGAGGGGGGGGGGGGGGGTCACAACTCGTTAATGCTCGCCACCGCAGTCGCCTGCAGCAGCAGCAGAGAGTTCCGGATTCTCTCATTTGCCACTTGTTCGAGTTGTCGGGCCGGACCCCTTTCGGGTGCACGCCGATGTGGTACGTACTTCTTTCCAGAGCAGACCCCCGCCCGCCGCCTGCTTCGCACCCCCAAAAGTATGGGTATTCAGCGCGGGTCTGGGAAAGTCGTTTCCGCGGAACCATTTCGCGTGAACGCAGTCGATTTAGCACACTGCTGGGCGACAAAAACGCGCAAACAAGACGATGTGAGAGCCAGCCAAGCAGCCGTGCGGAGGGGTATGGGTACGGCGGGGCTCCCCGCTTGTTCCGTACAATATTGCCTGGCTGCGCGAAGGGTGCGGCAGCGGGGTGGGGCAACAGGACGAGAGGGGTGGGGGTTGAAATCGGCCGTAAGCGGCTTGGGCCCCCCTTTCCCTCCTCGCTCGCGGTCGAGTGCTCTCCCTCCGCTCTCCCTCCCCACTCGCGGTTCGGAGGAGAGAGAGGACGTCTCGTAAAGGTGTGTTCTCTCCCCGGGACGCCGAGCGGGCGTGGCGTAGGAACAATCCAGTCGGCAGAGGAGCAGGCTGTGTAGTGCGGGCGGCCGGCAGCGCGGGGTGGCCGTGTGGTGCTGCAGGGGGCCCTGGAGGGGCCCTGGAGGCTCTGGAGTGTGCTGGGCGCGACGCGTGAGGGGGGTGGAGATTAGCTGAGGGGGGAGGGGTGGGGGGTGGGGGTAGCGTTCGCCTCGCCGCTCACACTTTGAGCACAGCCCTAATTACCTGACCTGTCGCCCATCAGAAATTCCTCCCCCGAGACGAGGTGGTGGGCGCGGCGCTGACCCGTCCAGTCCGCGCGCCGGGGGCTGGGTCGGCCGTGCGGTCCACCCCAACGACCCCCTCCCCCTTCAGGCGGTGGTGCGACCGCAGGGCGGCTTCGGCTGGTTGCTGCTGCTGCCGCCGTCCAGCTGTCCTTCTTAGCAGGGCGGGTCGCTCGGCCGAGCGAGCGGGACGGTTGAGAGAGGGAGGGACGGCGACGCTCGGCCAGCCATCGGCATCTCCTCTCCTCCCCTTTCGAAACGGCCCAAGTTTGTCGCTTGCGTTCGCAACGCCTTGGCGCCACCTGTAAATCATGATAACTGCTGCGGACCGATAGGCAAATGCGCCCGGCCCGGTCCGCCGGCCGCGCCGGACTTGGAGGGGGCGCCGCCGCTCGCTCGCCGCGTCCAGGCGCGACGGCGTCGTCTGCTCCGGGAAGGACGTCCTTATCACATGCACACTCTGGACCGCCGAAGAGATGAGACCCGCACCCCTATTCCTCTGCCAACCCCCCGAGGTGATGAGGCCGCCTGGCAATGCACATTATCGGGGCGCATGTCAACGTCAGGCAGGGAGGGGAGGGGAGAGGGGGAACAGGGACGTCATCCCAGGGCGTCATCAGCGGCTAGCCGGCTAGGGTGTCCTGGACACGGACGACACCGGCGAAGAGGGGTTTCCTTTTTGGAACCGTCTTCCCGACGAATGGAAGTGAAAGCAAGAGTCAACCGCAGAGAGCAAAGGCGACACGACGAGGAACTTACGTAACAATATTGTAGAGAAAAATGAGGAGATGAGGGGGG
>NW_026267171.1:1108054-1108782 GCF_000697945.3 Frankliniella occidentalis | reverse complement strand
GGTGTAAGGGGGGCGGGGGGCACACACACCTGCCAATCTCCGCACAAGGGGTTGTGGGTCCTCACCCGCAAACGTGTTGTACCTGCTGCAGCCACAAAAATGCTCTTGTGTTCAAAACTGTCGGAATCTACACTTCTCATTCTAACAAAATGTATTTATTTTCTGTTTCAGACTGCTACCTTAGCGGAGGGGGAGTCGGCGACAGTATCCTACCGGGTCCCAAGCCGCCATCTCGTCCGTGTTTTTTTTATTAATTAACGTACAAAGTTATGTGACAGAGGGGGCAGCCCAATGCTGAGCCGCAGTTTAACGCGCCCTAGTCTTGGACTCCTCCTCTGGCCATAACATGGTTGATGACAAGCCCAAAGTCTAAGTTTAACACTGTAAAACACCTAGATAATTTAAATTTTATGCGTAAGTTATTAATACTTTGTACAGTAATATGACAAGGGGCCACAGGTTCCAGCCAGATATATTTGTATTAGCCCTTGTAGATATTGTTTCCATCTTTAGTTGTATAGAATGAAGCTAGTCCGCCGTTGTTCAGTTAATCGACTTCTCAGTTCCTTTGTATAACTGTAACGGATAAGTAATCAATCTGAAGGATGAAATGCCTTACCATTTAAGTCATGTCTCTTCAAAAATAATAATGTGTTATACAAGGCTAAAAAATAGCCAAATGTCTAAACATTAACTTGTTTGTATAAAACTGTGTAAATATATTTCTA
>NW_026267171.1:1104390-1106684 GCF_000697945.3 Frankliniella occidentalis | reverse complement strand
GGGGGGGGGTACGCTGAGCAACTCTAGGTGTGCGGCAGCCTTACGGAGCCCAGCCTCCAATACGAAACGATTTTTCAAACAGCAGTATAATGGGCTCTCAAAAGTGACGAATTATGTCCTCCCAAAACCTTCTGCTCCAGCTGCAGCAAGGGGCAACGGATCATCCTTGTCCTCACATATTGCACCCCTCTGCGGTCCCGCCCCCTCCCTCCACACACCCACCCACCCACACACACACACACATATGCGAGCACACTGACGAAGTACAACGCCGCACCGGGCCGACACCCCGAGGCAAGCTCAGAGTCAATGCCACCGTATCGGGTTTCGAACCTGCCGTCTACGGAACGGTAACGCGGGCCACATGTAAAATCCGTCGTCACCTCCCGACCGGGACTCGGGTGGCCCGCTTCCACCCCCCACCCCCCTCCTCCTGATGCACCTCGGGTTGTTGGCATTCCCAAAATTTGTGGGGAAATATTTTACTGTCGCTCCCTTAATGCACCTGGGTTCTGGATAAGGAAGCGGTTAGTTGGTGTTCAACTCAAAACGCAAGAAAAAGCGCCTTTTATTTATTATCTTTCTACTCCTCTGTAATGTCGTTGACGAAATATTTTCTGTTGAGTCACTTCCCCAGTAACAAAGCAGCCCGACCGCCGGCACCCTGGCCATTTGCCATTAAAATAAATTTCGAGTGATTCAGAAAAGATTTTTTGCCACACTCGACTGCGTACCGTCTGCCGAACGAACTAAAATCACTCCGAGGCTCACGCTGGCGGAGATGAGCGTATTGCACGTTGTTGACGACCGGTCAGCTCTCTGCATGCTAGCCCGTCAGTCGAAGCGGGCGGGGCGCAGGGTTGAGACGCTCGGCTTGGAAGCAGATTCGGACGCTGGGCCGCCCCATAACTCTCGGCGAGTCTACTCGGCCAGGGGCTTGGAAGCTATTGCTCGGTGGGTTGACTTTGTCAAAGGAAAATGCAAGCAAAGCGACTCATCTTTCAAACTTTGAAGAGGGGGCCCCCAGGACTGAAATGTATCGCAGAAATCTGAGAAAATGACCAAAAGTTGGTTTCCTAACATAAAAAAATTATATCAGGCTATAAAATTAAAAGGGTACTGAATTATAACCATTCTAACATCAATAAAGCCTCATTGAGAGTACAATATGACCACCTACCAACTAAAACTAAACGTAGAAAAGAATAGGAAAAGTTAAAAGTTTACGTAAACTTTTCTGAGACAAATCGTTCCTTGCGCTTTGTTTTTTGAGATACAGGGTTGGGGCCAGTCATCTATTGAACAGTTTTTGTTAATATTTCAACTACAGAAAGAAACAATGATTTTTATTCACCAAAATACTACTAATTCATCAAAATTAGAAAATTTTGGATCAGTAAAATGGACCAATACTTAAAACAAAGAAAAATGTTAAATTTTAAAGAGCGTTCAATAAAAGTTGTACTTTAGACCTTTCTGATAAGAAGTATTAGTATCCCAACTACACGGCACAAAATTTGGAGCGCATGGAACTTTCGGGGTGAGTGTCTAAAAAAAATCCACCATAACTCAGAAACGATTTGAGTTACAGAGTAAGTCTTTCTCTCTAGATTGTTTCTAATCAAGTACTTGAAGTTCCCAAAATAAGATTTTTTTTCCTATAGAGGTCTCTGTGATAGCAAATTCAAGTCCTGGGTCCCCTTTTTAATTACATATCTTTAATTTGCAAACCCCCTTTCTATCGCATATGCCTTCACTTCAACTTCAACTTCAACAAGGGTTATTACGACTGCTTGTTCATAGCGAACTGGAGCCACCCATTTCTCGGGTCACGCAGTCAGGCCGGATCCTAGTGGTAGGGAAATACAGAAACTAAGGAAAGAGGGAGGGGGGGGGCGGTCACGGGCCAGCGGGCCGGAGTCCTGGAGACGGGCCTGCTGCCGGTGTTGACAGCGGACTGCGGACCGGCCTGGAGAGAAGCGCCGTTCAGGGGCCTTGCCTCGAGGCGAATGGCGACATGCAGGACATGCACTGCCTGGCCAAACACACCACCAAACAACACACACACAGGAGCAAGTCCAGAGGCAAATCCAATGAATGGTGGTACGGTCAGAGTCAGCCGACGTAAAGCGAGCCCCCACTTTAAAACGTGACACACCACTGAGAAAAACGAAAATGTATTTGTTTTCGTCGTTGCCAGCTGCATAGCAGCCATAGCTCCAACGGCGTCCCGAAGACCATTCGATGACCCTGCCAAACCCTGGTGGAGCGGGGTGAGGGAAGGAGGGGGGGGG
>NW_026267171.1:1100909-1103865 GCF_000697945.3 Frankliniella occidentalis | reverse complement strand
CGGGGCGCCGGGCGCCGCCACAAGCGGAGGGTTCGGGAGCAGCAGGACGGAGGGCTGTTTGACAAATTGAAAATATGCCGCGCGTCTTGCCCGGCGGGGCGCTGCCGGGGCTGCGGAGGGCGGGCGCTCACTACACACGTCCACGCTGCGGTGGGTGCCGCACGTGGCTAGGCCCGCTGGCCCGGCCCGAGTGGTACACGGCGGCGGCTGATTCGGACCCGGAGCAAGGGCAGCGGGTGGGGGTGGGGGACAAGGCCACGCGGAAATCAACTTACCCCGAGCGGGCGTTGGGGGGCATTGGGGCAGCGTCAGGACGGCCGCCCCCGGGACCTGCGCGCGCGAAAGTTTGAAATATGTTGGCGCTCAGAAGCCGTTTCCGGCCTCGGCGCCTCCCCCGCCAGGCTGAGCCGCCGACGGGCCCGCCGCGGAGCGCCTCGGGGACGACACCGCAGCGCAGAATGCCGCCGCTGGCCTCAGGTGTCCGATAAAGGGAGAAAGGTGTGATGCCGCAGGGAGAGGGAGGGAGAGATTAAACCGGAAACGCGCGGGAGAGGGTAGGGGCCCGTGGGGTGCAGGTGGGAGGGTCAGCTGACCAAATTGTCGCGCCTGGAATGAGCAGCGCCCTGCGTCCCCAAGGACCCCCTGGGCACGGCCTGTCCTGCGGGCGCGGAGTGGCGCCGAGGTACAGTCCGGCCGGCGCGGAACCCTCGTGGTGGTCCGGGTCCACCTCGGCTCACCCACCCCGCACCCCTCTCCACACCCACAGCCTGCCTGGCCTTGTAATGAGTGTAGGACAAGGGCCACCCAGAGCTGGCGCCCCTGCCCGCGCGAATGGGCCCCCAACCCCTTCAGCCAGCCCCGCCCCGCCCGCAACACAACCATCCCCATCCCCGGAGGGGTAGCGGGTCGCAGACGTGTGGCCTCGGGGACCCATGGCTTTTACGTCCCCCCCCCCCCCCCCTCCCCCCTCGCCCCGCAGGCGTATGCGGACCAATGTGTACTCCTCGATCTGCTGTGACGCCGCCGCTGGCAAAAACCATCTGCTCGGTTGTAATGTACCCACTCAAAACATACAAGGTAGACGGACGTTAAAACCGTGTGAAGCTAGAATGGCCTGCCGCGCCACAGTCATAGTTCATGTTCATATTATAGACTAAATTTTTTCATTATTTAAACGAACGCTTTTGATATCCTTATGATGCCAGCTTCGTCATAACTCTGATGTTCTGCTACTTTAGACAACATGCACACAATACACAACAGCCCTCGTGCCTTCTCAGTTGGGACATTACAATGGTCAAAATAAATATGCTGTTATAAAAAATGGAAAGGAGCAAGCCCAAACTAGCAACCTAAATCAATAAAGCAAATCAGCAAAGATATTATTCTATGCATCCAATCGTCTCTTTTTGGGAATGGAAGCAAACCTAAACCAACATCCGTATACGCTGATAAAAAAATTGTTCAACTGGTGTGCACAAGCAGGTGCTCAACATTATGTTGCACACATAAAAGAGTTTGACTGGATATTTGAATACCATAAAGTGATTACCAGTAGAGTTGAAGACATTAAAGTATTTAACATCAGGATTGGCCACAAATCTTTGGACACATTGAAGTGTTCAAATTGAATGTTGAACTCTTTAACCATTCAAACATCCAGTCAGAAACATAAAAGTGTGCAACATAGTGTTGAGCACTTGCATATGCACACGAGTTGAACACTTTATTTATCAGCGTAGTTCAGTGCATTAAATCAGTAATGGTATAATGTGTTTTGGCACAAGGAGTTTCAGTTTAAGAGCTAAGGAAAGGGGATTACACTTGCCCAGTTAAATGGAGACCTCAAGAATTCTTTGACATGGCTGGAAGCTTCATGAGACTTATTCAGGGGCTAAGTTTGGTCAGATTGATTTCTATAAGTTCCTTTTAATACAAGTACACTAATAATAACCTTCATGCCTTTCAAATTCTAGGTTGAACATAATCGATCAATAAGGTGTATCAAATCAGTGCTTGGAACGACTTGTATCTTTAACATCAATGTCATAGAAATGCGCTTTGGTAAATCTTTGGGAACTTTGCAACAAAATGTTTTTAAACATTTATACTAGATGCATCCTTAAACATATTTTGTTCAATATGTATTCTTTGCATTAATTCATTTCATCCATAACGTTTACTGTAGCTCATTGGGCCAAAGCAAAATGGGAACACATATCTTTCCGAACAACTTCACACATTTTTTTAGCAGGGTGATTAAACGAAAAACTTACTTGCAATAGCTGGGTTTCCACGGAATGATTCAAGCAAATTATGATTCACTTCAGTCTATGATTTGTCTTTGTCAATTCCACAATGTAATTTTCTACACGTAACTTTTTTTCACATTTTGATTTTTGCTTGGAGGGCTAAGATGAGTTCTTTTCACTGACTTTATTATCATGTCTTTCAGTCCCATAGCAAATTTGTTCAACACAGCTACACAGAAAATAACAATATTGTTCTCACGAGGTAACCATAACCTTGACCTCGGTCAAAGTCACTTTCACCAACACTAACACTAGCCAGCTGATTTTGAGTTCTTGTTTTACTTTTGTTTTAAATTTCTTCAAAAATAAATCTTTTTAAATTCGCACCAATACTGCTTTCTTCTCTTTGTATTATAAATCTCATAGTTGCAACGTTTGTAATTGGTATGTTTACGCGACTTGGGTTAGGCATACCTGACCACCTGACCTGTCCTCCCCACATCGCGCCTGGGTGGTAGGCAACACATTCCCTTCAGTGCATGCGTGTACGACTGGTGGCCTACCCCGAGTCTCGCAGGCGGCAAGGTCTACAATATTAGTCGAACGAATCTGAGAAAAACGAACGAGCTTCCCATACGGGCAAAGGGTGAAAGGCAAACCCGCAACACTGGGGGGGGGTGTTCGCAGTTCGCACCACAACAATG
>NW_026267171.1:1093565-1100840 GCF_000697945.3 Frankliniella occidentalis | reverse complement strand
ATGCGCAGGCTTGCCAACGCACAGACTGCAACATAAGGCGTTTTAGAAGCAAGCGCTCATTTTAACCTTGCCCTCAGTTATCTTTCCAAGAAAATAATTGCTCGAAAATTAGTTTCGCAGCAATTTTTGTAGTGCTCTGATCAAAACAACATATCTCTGACTCACATGAACCCTATAAACTTTACGATTGGGAAGGTTGGATCCCCATAAGTTGGGGCGTGATCTCCCAAACTCCTGATGGCTACTCCACTCGATTGTAAGGCTTCGCCTCTTATTCTTATTCAGATTCTTTATTTTTATTGCTTGGCGGCTCAGCCAAAAAACGAACAAGCTTCCTGGATGGCCCCTTACGGGCGAAGGGTGTAATAAAGGCAAACCCGCAACACTGGGGGTGTTCGCAGTTCGCAGTTCGCACCACAACAATGACAACACCTGGTACTGCGCGTTCGCAGCGGCAGCGGCTACTCGGACTACCCTCCGAGCGGGTTGCGGAAGGATAATGGAACTGGGGGAGGGGGGGGGGGGAGACAACGGAAACCAGATGTAACGCAGAGAATGAATTAATGTGCGCGCGGACACACACAGTGCGGGTGTGGATGTGCTCGGGAAAGAGGCGGACGAGAGAACCACTGCGAGTCTGTGGCGGCGAGAGCGCCCCGCGCGCAGTTGCACTGGCACCACCGCCAACCAGTGGCCCACCGCAGACACAGGGTGGACACAGCAGGGTGGGGCGTGCGAGCTTGTAAAATGAGAGAAAAGAAGATTTCAGCGGCGACGCTGTGGTGGTGCACGCTCGCCGGAACGAACCTTGGCGAGCGAGATTTATGGCTTGTCCTGGTGTGTGGAGGGCGTCGTCCCGGGCCGAGCGTCGCCGTCGTCTGGCGCTGCGGCTGACCTTGTGTGTCCAGCCCTGCACCCCTCTCTGACCAGCCCCTGCGCCCAGATCACCCGCATTGCCCTCCCTAAACCTCATTGCACCGCAGAAAACTTTCCTTCATTCTCCCCCCTTTTGCCAGAGGACCCGTGTGCTGGGATGCCTGCCTGAAGTCAAATAGGCAATTAAAATAGGAAAAAAGAAGCAATACTGACACTTTCTATTCGAATTGAAAAGATATTTAAAGTCAGACTTTTGGAACATTTTAGAATTAATATTCACGGTGGGACTCACCTTTGCTTGACACCTTCGGTTGTCTACATCATGGTGCCCGCGGCCCTCAGTACCACGCGTGCAGCGCCGCCACGCGTCCCGCCGCGCAGTGCCGCAACAATGTCGAGCGCCTCGCTCTAAATCTGGAGCGCCTGAAACAAAACGCCGGAAACACTTAACAAATGGATCCGAGGATGGCGAGAGAGAAGGAACCCCGAGCGCATCGCGTTCGCGCCACGGGGGCGGGGCGGGTGTGGTGCGGCTCGAGACGAAAAATACACTGACGTTCCCCTTCCTGACCTAGCCTATAACTTACTCCCCGGCTCCTCTCGCCTAGATTTATTCCCCCCCAAACTCTGCTGTCACCGAATTTGTACACCCCGCGTAACCGAACGTCACATCTCAGCCGGCCCCCACTCCGTCGTCGCTCGCGACCCCACGGTCACCAGCGTTAGGGCAGGCGGCAGCGGATGGCGCTATGGCGCCTAGCCGCGAAGAAACGGACGAGGGGTAGCCAACTCGCATAATATTCCGTACACGGGTCCCATAATACCTTTATAATACTCCATAATATGTCACAAAATGCCCCGAAATAGCCCCCATAATACCTTGTAATACCTGATAGTAGTCTATAATACTTCATAATATCAAATAATATGCTGAAATCCGTTAAAACCTGCCATAATACTGCATTATACTATAATACTCCGTACACTGCTGAGGTGAGCTGGCGACCCCTCAGAACAGCAACAGCTCAGATGACAGGCTTTAACTTTAACAACAACAGCAACAACAACATCAGGAAGAGGAAGTACACCATTTAAAAAATTAGAGCTATGACATATTCAAAATTAGTCAAAATTAGTGTACTACTAATTTCCTCACAGGCCCTAAAAGTGCAGGCAAGGGATAGGCCCTGGAAAATTTCCTGCGGCTGCTGCGCTCGACCTGGATTGGAGACTCGTACGGTCTATCGACGCAGCGTTGCCAAGAAAATGGAGGAAGGGATACATCTCTCTTCCCCATGATTTGTTATAGGCGCGGGCTTCCTTCCTGGTTTTGCTTCGCCGCCAGTAATTTTGTTCGCTTTCATTTTTGGCCTCTTTTCGGTTGGCTCATTAAAACTAGAGAGAAATTTCTCTCGAGTCACCAGGACCCGTGGACAGATTTCACCCCCACCGAACAGTGCCATTCACTTCACGCGTACCTCTTCGTCGAGAATACTCCAGCTGCAGCCGTTCCTCCACGAAGCCTGTCGGTTTTGGCTCGCAGCACCGCACCCAGTCGCGCAGCCCCTCGGCTCCGGGTTTGATGACGGAAGGGAGAGCGGCGAAATGGAGAAAACAGGGACTTCCCCATAGTCGGCGGCGCCTGGAAGAGAGAAATCTCCAATAAAAGCAGGGCCAGTTTATCTCCTTCCTCGTGTGTTTATTTTTACTCCGCATCCCGTGTGTTCCCTCCCGCGCCATCCCACTTCCCTCCCCACCCTCTTCCTCTTCCTCTCCCTCCCCATCCCATCCCCGTCCCTCCCTCGTCTCCATCCCCCATCCAAAGAGCAGACCTCGGGCACCACTGTCGACTTTGCGCTCGACTCGACGTCAAGATGCGGTCGAACGAAACGCGCCGCAGTTTCCGTCGTTTGTGCCGACGGAGCCAATGTTATGAGAGAAAAAAATTGAACTGATTGAAAATTATGTATTCTTGTATTTAATTAGTTTGCGGCTTTCGGAAAGTTTGATATAACAAAACCACAAAGAAGGTCAATATTCACATTTCCACTGGCGCAGTGCGCAGCAGTGGTCCCGCGACTTTTTGCAAACTCACTCCCGAAAGGAGACGAAAAGGAAGCAAATGGGTCGAGGTGGGGGGTAGGGAGTTGAAACCACCGAATCCAGCCATTAATAAATTTGCAGTTCAACATTCATACCGGGATTCGCGTAGTGGGTCAAAGGGCGGGGTGGAGTGCGGAGGGCTCAGATTGTTCCGACTCGGCCTAAGAGAGAAGCGAACGAACGCGTCGCGCGTTGCGTCCCCGTTCCCATTATGAGCTTGAGCGCGCCTTCTTTCACCTCCACAGGGCGACGAGGACCAGCGCGAAAAGCAAACGAAACGCCACCCGCTAGCTGTCAGCCACTTCCTGCGCCAACTACTCTCCAATTCTTCATTCAGGTCAAATGAAAACAGAAGTAGCAGCGCAAGAGAGACAAAACAACTAAAGAACTGAAAAAGCGACAGTCAACGACATCGTTTCACTCCGCCGTCTACTTTCAGGCACGTGGAAGTAGATCTGGGAAGCTTAAGGAAAATAAATACATACACAATAATATTTTACACAATTAACTTAGTAGATAAAATGACTGTCGTTGGGTTTGAACTGTAAGGGTTTTTGTTTTGTGATTTTCGAGTGTTTTTAAATTTATTTTTTAGGGGGGTAGTAGGGGTTGTTTTTATTAGTTAATGGTTGCTATACTTCGACGGTAGCAATTTCTCTCACCCTGCGTGCGTGCGCGCGTGCGTGCGTGCGTGCGCATAGGTGGCCCGCGGGGCGTGCAGCCGGCGGCGTGCGCGTGATGGTCCATCAGTCAGTGTCACGACACGACAGCCTCCTCCTCCTTCCTCTTCCCGATCGGCATCACTACCACTTACTCAGCAGGCAGGGCCGCCTGCCCCAACTCCCCGGGCCCTGTCCCACCCCGGCACAGACCTGCCATGTTCACAGTTCTCCCCCCCCCCCCCACCAAACCTACCGCCGTTACGCCGCGGCCTGTCCGCACGCAGACAGAACCACAACAACAGTGGCAGCTCATGGGAGTAACAGTAACGAAGTAGTTTCGCGCGGTAATGTGGTACCGCACACAACATTGGCCTATTATCAACCAATAAGGAAAGAAAAGGGAGGGGGAGGTATCTGAAAAATTAGCTCAGTTTCGGGGAGTCCCCACGCGCGTGTCAGAACGCCTCCCCCCCCCCTCCCCCCACAGCCGGGGGTGGCGACGCGACACACCGCCGCCGCGAAAATGACCGTGACTGTCGAGACGTGATGGAGAACGCGGCCGACGCCCATGATTCCTCGTGATGTCGTATTTACAGAGAGACGAGGCAGAGCGCCGAGGGCGCCGGGGCGCCGGGGCCCGTCCGGGAGGAGCCAGCGTCATCTATCAAGAGGCCTTGTTCTCCACCAACTTGACTCGCTCCGCCCCCGCTCCCCCGCCGAGGGCTTATATCGTTCAGACGTTTGTCCGTAATTCATTTTTGCGGTCAAGACAAAAAATAAATAAAAAAATAACAACCTTTCACTGCACCTATATAGTTTTCATGTATAGAGGTATCGTATATTCTCAGTCTCGAAAGTCTTGGTACTTGATTATTGTTATTGGAAAGAAGTAGTCATGACCAAGGCCACCTGGTCATAATTCACCAATAGTAAGTAAAAGAGCTTGGATCTGAGAACCACCGGGTGGCCTACCCTTCGAACCACAGGCGCCCGACCTCTGCCGGCGTATCTCGCTATAAACCATCAACACCAACACTTTTGTTGGACATTTCAAAGAGTTTCAGGAAAGGCATAAACAATTTATAACTCCCTCAAACAGAATAAAAATTATATTTACACTGCACTTTGAACCTGTTTGTAAAGTACTTTTCCAGTCGTAAAGCCTGGAGTCTATAATACTGCGCGAGATGGAGCAGAAAGGTAAGGGAGGAAGACGGGTAGAGAGGCAATAGAGAGAGAAAGAGAGAGGGGAGGGGGGAGGCCAGGAGAAAGTAGAAGGGGTGGGTGGGACGGAGATGGTGAACAGAAATAGGTGCAGGGGACACTGAGAGGTGTAGGCCCACCGAAATTATTACACCGTTCCATCAACTCAGAATGGCCAATAAAAATACTAGGGTGCGTCGATATACCACGAGGCATGTGTAATAAAAGAAATGCCTCGAACCGGGGGGGAAGAGAAAGGGGGAAGGTGAGGGGGATCTCCTAGAGGGAGCGAGTCTCAAGCTGAATTCAATTGGCCGTTGGTGAAGAAACAATATTTCTAGCCCCGTTTTTGTTTCCAGCGCCTTGATACTCCGACGACAGTATCTCTGATGAATGGGGCGTTAAGGAAAGTAAGTGCCCCCCTTTCCCTGCCATTGGTTCTTTGGAGATATGGGGAAAGCGAAAGGAGCCTCCTTCCCTCGAGAGGCGAGGGAGTGTCATACACATACACACGCGAAAAAATTTAAAAAAATAGAAAAAAAGAGAGAAATTGCAGTGTAACCATGCTTTAAATGGACTACATGAAAATGCCTGGGCATTAAGGACACACAAGGACAAGGCCGGAATGACGATGAATGACAGCCCGACTCAGTTCGGGACAATACGGAAAGGCCCTTGGGAGCGAGAAAGAGAGAGGTCTTCTTCATTCACTGCGATATTACGGTTTGCAACTTCCATGCAACCATCATGGAAACTTGTACGAAAATTCCAGGTGAATATTTAATTTCCGACTGTACCTATGTGTACGTACCGGGTGTAACTGAGAATGCGCAACAGTGCTGCGGGTTTGCCACCCAGTTAGCCCGTAAGGCGCCATGGCCCCCTGCAGACCTGGCAGGTATGCAATCCCGCAACACTATTGCGCATTCTCAGTTACACCCGGTCATATCCGCAGTTTTTGTGAGAGAGAGTGACGCAGAAGTGTGCGTCCTCCCACTCATGTTGATTGAGTGGGTTCCTTCGAGCCGGTAACTGTTTATGCAATTCTTCCGTTTCCAGAGAACTTTGCTTAAGGCTAAAATGACGCTTTAAAAAAAAGAGTGAGTCGCGGAGTAATTGACCCCCGACAAACCCCGCTCCGCTCCGATCTAATACTTCTCAACTTTTATATCTCCTCCCATTTCATTTCTCCCGCCGGGCCAGCCACCACCGCGCCCTGTCCCGCCCCGCCACACCCCGCCCTTCCATCTGGACGGGGGATAAATAATCTAATAGGCCAGTGCCTACGCACCGCGCGTAATAGCCGCCCAACTTCATAATGCGGTTTTAACGAGGATTTTATAGTTGTTTTTCCCTGTGTCTTCCCACCGACGATTCTAAATGCTAACGGATGGCTCAAGTAAAATCTGAAGGGACGAACTTATGGCCCGAGGCTGCTGGCCCTGCGCTTTACCTCATGGGGGTTGAGAGTGAGAGGGAGAGAGAGGGGCGAGGTGGGGGAATTATGGGATCCGTCTCGAGGGGTGGGCGCTGCGGTGGGAGGGAGAGAGATGGATCGGTCTCCTGGTCGGACCTTGCGGAGAGAGTAAGTCTGGTCGAGTACACTTCGCGCAACCAAGCCGCTTCCAGCGTCGTTTTAAATTTTCTGTTTTACTGTCTACAAGGCTGACCCACAGCCACACAGATCTTTATCTCCTTCTTCACTTGTGTCTGTGAAAGATGATAGAGTGAAAGGGTTATGTAAAACTTGCAACGGGAAAATCTTAGGATGCAAAAGTACTCAATCAAAACTTTTACAATTTTTTTACTGTTACTTAGAGATAATTTTTGTTGAAATGTACTTTCACCGCATTAACAATGTGGTGAAAAATGCAAAAGAGGAATGATATAGTGGCTGGGTGTGTAGGCGGATACTAGCCAATACATTTCCCGATCCGAACCCCAGGCCACGGCCGCACAAGACGCCGGCCTGGCCACGCCTCGCGCCGCACCCGCCTCGCCGCCGGGGGCCAGTGAGGGAGGAGGGAGAGGAGGAGGGAGGTTTGCACGTGATTCTGAACAAGGCCCTGAGTTAGTCCCTGCGAGCTATATATTATTAGCACGGGATACTTTACTGGCTCTGGTCCTTCTATAACTTGCTGCTGCTGCTGCTGCTGCCCTAAAGTTTGTGACCAGCAGCCCACCTCATGTTACAGTAAACACACGCGGGCACGTCCGGGGGAGCGCACCTCCTAGTCCACACACACACACACACACACACACACACACACACACACACACAGTAGGGGGCGCGCGTCCAAGATCCTTGAGCTGGTCAGCTTTCCCCGGCTTTCCCTTACCGCGGGCCGCGCTTCCTTCCACGGCCTTGTTACCCCGCAGGACAAACAGGCGTGCCGGACATAATTCCATATTTCTCATACGTCCTGCGCCC
>NW_026267171.1:1086296-1093515 GCF_000697945.3 Frankliniella occidentalis | reverse complement strand
CCTCTCCCGCTGGCCCCGCGGCCATGGAGGCCCAGATCAAACAAGTATCACATAATGTGGGGGCAAACACAAACCCCAACCTCCCACCACTCCTACCCTCCCTCCCTCCCTTTCTCTGTTCGCAGAAGATTAGACCCTCAGGGATCGCAGCTGGCTAGGGGCAGAGGGCTTGACTTACCACCATCTCCCGTCGTAGTACCCAGACCAGACCACAAGTATTTCCCTATTTCCCTCTGTGAGTTCGGTACGAGACCGAGGGGGAAGAGCACTGCGTTAATCAAGAAAGTGAACCCGTCTTTAGCAGAGTGAAGTAGCGTCAAAAAATTAGATGTTGAAAGTTACTGGCAGTTCGTTGATCGAGGCTCAAAGTGAGTGTTCCGGGACCTCAGTGACATGTCAACACGACTAAAACAAGGTCCCATTTCTTGAACTTCTCTATCGATTATATAGTTGTCTGTCGACAGCAAAGGATTTCCCACTTTCTGACAGTGCCTGGTGCCACCAGCTTTTGCGATTTAAAGACATCCCTCTGGCGAGAGGTCCGTTTGTTCTGTCGCGATATGACCCTTGCTGCTCCTCAAACAACACGACTGTGATCCTGAGGGAGAGAAAGGGTCGGTAGAGCAGAGGGAGTCTGCAGTGCCTTCGCCGTGCACCCCCTACAAAACACATGCGCTAGCTTTTTTTTATACGTTTCTTATTCTTCATTCATCCGTATAAAAGAGGGCGTCCGTTACGGAAAATTTTTGCTCCACGCGTTTTGTTTTGTTGTGCGTAGTGGTCTGCCGGTCAGTCCAGACGCACCCTTGCGAGGACGTGTGAGAGTGTTGTTATCCCCAACGCCCCCCCCCCCTTTTCCCCCCACTCACACACACAACGCGCCCAGCTAGAGAGAGTCTCGAAATGAAGAAAGGGATGAGGCGGGAGTGGAAGGGCGGGGGGGAGGTTCACCGCACGCGTAGGATGCACCTGGGGCCAGATTGAGACTGTGTGCGGAGGGAGTTGGGGTTGGCGAGGGGAGGCTGTTGGAACAGATTTGATCACGGCAGACAAGTCACCGCCTCCGGCGAGGCCGAGGCCCTCGTGCTGCCCGCGGCCTCCCACGACCACCACGCGGCGGCGATGGGACCCGTGTGTGAAAACACGCCAAGTCAACTTGAAATGTTATGGAATTATTCGCACTAACTACATTTTTACGAATTTGAGCAATAAAACTTTTCTGGGATGATTTTTGCGAACACGAACGAACACATTTGTGCACACAGATCCATCGGCAACCGGTACTCGAGATTATTTGGTGACTTTGTTTGACACATTGTGGGTAGAGTCTACCAGAGGATGCCTCAAGCCAGTCAGGGAGACAGTATAAACATTGCAAATATCCAAACATCCAAACGCTTCGAAGTGAGTAACAAATAGACTCGTACACACGTGTGAAAAGTCCCCTAATGTCACACGTAGAAGAGTTGAGTACAACACTAATTTGTGTTCACGTGCACTTTACCAGGTGACTGATTAACCGGAATAGTTGTTCGAACCCTCTTCATTGACGAAGAACGACGCAGTTTTAGTTGTACAAGTAGTTTTATTCAATAGCGACACCCTTACTTGCCCTTGCCCTTGCCCTTATTGCCCTTGCTGGTAGAGGTGCTGGCGCCGCCTGGTGGGTTGTGCACCTGCCCGACGCCGCGGGGAGGCGAGGGTTGCTTCCACTTAAAACTGATGCCCGGCGCTGGCTTCGGCATGGGCCCCTGCGGCTTCGGGGGTGAGGAACGCTTCTCTAGAGCATGTGGGGCATCTTCCGGAACACCGGAACACTCCGTGCACACCTGTAAGAATCAGTCATTCAGTGGAGAACCACATTTTGGGAGGTCGCGCTAGTTTTAGTGTAGAGGAGTGTAAGTTGCCGTGGCCACGGAAGCAGGTCAACCCACAACCCCGCGGTGTTGTAGACATTACACACGGTACAGAGAGTGGTACTCACAGCAAGGAGAACAAGCGCCAGCGCCGATACCAAAAAGAGCGTTGTCTTCATGTTTGAGGTTTGTATGATTCCCCCTGTGCACACTCCCCCCATATATACGTCCTAACCCCCAACTGTAGAGCCAATAATAATGGCAATCACGACGCCACGACTTCGTGAGACACAAAGCAGCTCAACACTCAGAAATCCGTGTGTTTTACAACGAAAACGTGCCAAAAAATTCCCTTTCGCTGAAAGAAACTTGTTTCATATCCAAACAGAAATTTACTTTATGCTTGAATATAGTTTTGGAAAACCTGTTTTTTTTTTTTCTTGTGAGTTCACAATAGTACATTTTTTCCAGCGCATGTCCAAGGACGAGGACATGGGAGTCCTTCCACAAAAGGCGGCTCATGGCAAGAGACATGCCCCGCCCCCGCCCCCGCGGTTCCCTCCGGACCTCCCGCGCCGACAGACTGCTCCCCCAACCCTTCTGCGCGGCATAAATCATGGCGTTAACCGCGCGGGCGTTCATGTCGCTGCAAAAGACTCCCCATGCAGCGCCCATGACGCGTCACGCTCCAGCGGAAGACTTAGCTGCCTCGCGAGGACTTCTCCGCCGAGAACTTTCCACTGCCGCCGCACCAGATCCTACAGCCCAAAGTAAGTGCGAACGCAAAATGAATACAGGCGGGCGCTAATGCCCGTGACGTAGGAAACAATTCCCTCACACTTTCCATCAATGAGCGACGCAAATTATTTGCGTTTTCGCAGACTTCGCTTTCGATTTCCTTTTTCGCAGTGGCGGAGTCGTGGATTGCAGCAAATACGGTGGTAAATATAGAGTGAGGATTCACAACATGTGAGCAGAGAGAGGACCCCCGAGGAAGGGTGAGGGTGGGGGAGATCCAGCAACGCAAACAGGTACAAGCCGCACACACACACACACGCACGCACACACGCACACACACACACACACACACACACACACACACAGCGAGGCCCACCCGCCCCGGGCGCAGTAAAGCCTAAACCCAAAGCAGCCCGGCTGCAGCGTGCAGGCAAAGGGTTAATGGTCCCGAACGGGCGCATGTCACACGGCAGGACAGGGGCCGGGCTCGTGGCTCGTGCAGGAGGCCCTAATCAGCAAGGACCCCGGCCTGCCGGTGTGGCCTGCTCGGCCCGCCCCGCCCCGCCCCGGCCGGCATCGCGAATGAAATCAAGTCTAATTGGATGGAGGTCGAGGATTAGCGGTGCGTTGGGTTGTGCAGACAAGGGCACTGTTCTCCGCCGCGCCGCGCCCAAGCGCTCACCTCACCCCACCCCCCACGACGCGTGGTCGAAACATAGTTAACGCCGCAATAAAGCCGAGCCGGAATTACCCGCATGCGAAGGAATATGAACAGGGAGCTCCGCCAACACGGATTGCACACCAAACGCTTCTGGAACCGTCCAGGACAGGAGCTTTGAAACGATTTTGTTCTAAAAGCGACGTTCCCAGAAGTGTCCCTCGACCATTTTTGTCGTAGCCTTCTGCAGTGAAGATAAAGTGTGAACATGAAAAACAACCAGCAATCGAAGTATAGCAAACTGCAAACAAAACAAAGACAGAAAAAAATTACAGAAACTTTAGCCGGAATGCGCGCTCTGCTTTACTCCCCACGCACCTTGCGAGTAGGCAACCCACTCTCCACGCTGCAGAGTGGTACAGTATTTTACCTGCACAAAGTTATTGGCGCTAACGCAAACGCACTTCAGAGTTCGTAATTAAACGAAATGAAAATGAGGCAATAAAAGGTACGCCATTTTTGTGAGGCGTTTCTGAAGCCGGGAGGCAGCATCACATTCGGTCACAACGATTCACAGAGCGACTTATTGCGCGTGACGTGACGTCACGTGACGTCCGACTGCCGTAATGTGACGTAGAGTCTAAGAGGCGGAGATGCAGCGCTGCGTCAGAGGAAGAGAGGCCCGCAAAGGAGACGGGAGGGGGGGGGGGGAGAGAGAGAGAGAGAGAGCGAGAGAGGGGGGGGGGCGACAGCAGTGCAGAGAGAAAAGGAGCTGGCGAAGGGGAGGAAAGGGTGGAGAGGGAGTGGGAGAGAGGGGGTTGGAAGGGGAGAGAGTAATTCCTCATACACATGCGTCTTTACAAGCACCGGAGAGAACACCCCCACCCCCAGTCGTAAAACAGAGGGTACAGTCACGGTCAAAAAAGAGATGGTGCGAAAGGAGCGAGTAAGAGAACGACGGCAGGGGAGCGAGAGGGAGAGAGAGAGAGAGTGCGCTGGGCTGGGTGCAAGCAGTGCGAGGCGCGAATCGACGAACAAAAGACTTCAGCTGCAAATGAGAGGATTTCGCCGTCGTGTTGATCGGGTTGGGGTGAGTGGGGGTTGAGGGAGGGGGTAGGGGGCGGAGAAGAGGAGAGAAGGCGAGAGAGAGAGAGAGAGAGAGAGAGAGAGAGAGAGAGAGAGAGGAGCGTCCCCCAGCGGGGTGGGGCGGGGCGGCCAAATATTTTATAGTCTGAATTAGACGTGCCCCGGCACCGCCTCGCGCGGGGTCGAGATTTTATAGCCCTGGCCAGGGGACCCGCGAGAGCCTCGGCGGGAGCTAGGGGACGAGCGGCAAGATGGCGCGGGGCTGGGGGTGGCGGGGCTGGGCTGGGCGCGGCCGGGGTGCTCTTTAGTGAGGGAGAGGGCGGAGTACTAGTGAAGGGTGCTGCGCGGCTCGCAGCCCGGTCGAGACGCGGTCGTTGTGGTACCAGTAGGACGACGAGTACACTGTCCTGGCCCATACTTCACCACAGTTTCTGGAACTGTAAATGTGTGCACCAATTTTACCGTTTTTTTCTGATTTTTAATTGTTTTTCGTAAACCGAATTCTCTTAATTTTTTCCTATTTTTTCTTTGGTTTTCTTTGATTTTTTTTTTCTGGTTGGTTCTTTTTTTTTTTAGTGAAGGACGTAGTACACTCCATCCCCATTCACGTGTGCATTTTTGGACGAACTTTCGAGTTCGAGTAGAGTTTCCAAGTAAGCGCGCTCTCTTTTCGCACAGGGTATAGCGCATAGCTGTTTCTTCAAAACAACAACCGGTGAGCAGCGAGCAGGGCGGGCGGGGAGCGCGTGCAGGGCGTATAAACGAGTACTCCCCGTTTTAGGGCCCGACTCACTCAGACATGTGCATCGACAGCAAAACAATCATTGACAACCATGCCTCTGCTTTACTGCCGGGCCTAGTGATTTGGTGCACCAGACAGGGGCCTCCTCCTCCTCGTCGCCCGGGCTCCAGAAGCGCTGCCGTAGGCGCCGTAGGCCCGCCTACCTTGGTGTAGGTTTTACAACCTCGTTCTCCTAGATTTTACCGCCCGGCCTGGGGACGGTAGGCGGACGGGGGCACGGCGGCGCTACGCTGCAACACCCTAACGCCGTGGGAGGGGGTTCAGGACCTCGACAAGGACACCGGCGCGAGTCCTCAGAAAGCGACAGAGCGCCGTGCTGCAGAGTGACAACCCCTCTCGCCCGCTCACTCGCACACGCACGGCACGCTCTCTCCCCTCACCCTCTTCTTCCTCTCTCTTTCCTTCTATTTTCAGCCCCTTTCTCGTCTTCTTTCTCTTTTCACTGTTTTTTTTGCAAGGGTGTTGAGTCATCAGGGGAGGCGAATAAAGGAGGATCACAGGCAAATAGAGAGGAGCACTCATAAAACAGGACAAATGAGAGGGTGAAAGGGGAAGGGGGTGGAAGGTGACTTAAGTGCGAGGGGAGAGGAGTCGTGCGATGCGCGGCGAGGCCGGGCGGGCCTCGGGTTGGGGTGCGCTGCGCTCTTTCCTACCCCCTCCGCTGCAGGCAGGTGGAGACACACCAACTTGCGTCAGAAGATAAACAAAACATATTGAACGTTTGAGTAAACATACAAAGTGAAAAGGCCCCCCAACACTCTGATTACGGTCTTCATAATCGTATCAAAATTTAAAATAAAACACTCACCTCACCACGGGCGTCTAAAACAAATTTCGTAGTCCTAGTAAATGAACATGTGCCTATACCGCCACTCACTTCTGCTCCACTGCTCCACGACGCCGTCGCACCGCCCCCCTCAAACAGCGGAGGGAAAGAAATCAAAAGCAGAGATGGGGAGAGAGGAGGTGGCTATGCGTAAAAGGGCGGCCGTTCGCCGTACCAGACGCGCCCATTCAAGGCGCTGACTGCGTGGCTGAAATACAGCGGCGCTCTTCGAGCCAGGAGTGCCCCCCTCGGTGGAGTACAGGCGGGCAAAGAGTTTGTCTCGGCAACGCTGCGGGGACCTTACTCACTCTTTACCCTCAACAATTTAATAGCGCAAAGAGGTGGGGGGGGGGCGCCACCTACACAACAAGCATTCTAAGGGTGAAAACTCCAAAATCGTTCCCAGGCTATAATGTTAAATAAATTACTACGCTGTTCGACATCAGGTTTTCAGGATGCACACACAATGCTGCTCCACTAAAAGTGTGCTCAGGCCTACTCAGCCTCCACCTCGGCCTCCACAGACACGCAGGGAACGTACCCGCGGCAGCCAGCCAGGGGCGGCCGGAGCGAGCGCCACCACCCCTGCGTCTCCTTTGTCTCCCCCGCCCGTCGTCTCCTTTGTCTCCCCCGCCAGTCCTCTAATGACGCGGCCGCATTCAAGTCTCTCTGTCCACGAGGGTGTAATGGCGACCGAATGGCTCTCGCGGATCATTTAAGGGGTTGGAGTCGGAACGAGCTGGAGGTGCGCCCACGCGGCCGGGCTGGTGGGTGTTATTGGGCACAGCGCTCAGAAAAAGAAAGGAGAAAAGCTCTGTTTGACAGATTGGTACAGTAAAATGGTTCATTTGGCGATGACCGTTATTAAAGTTCAAGAATACTCACATATTATTTTTAGCTTTACGGAGGAGATTTATTTCTCTTGGTAAGGTGCCGGGGAATCAACCGGTCATCACATAAACGAAAGTAAGGAGGAGTTGGGAGGGTTTTGAAGGCCTGCAGTAATTACTAAAAGGGCAGAGAGGGCTAAGGATTCTCGGGTTGCGGTCTGGTCGTCGCATGGTCATCAGACCGCGACCTTTCCCGCCCCTTATAAACCCGAGCTCACAAATCATCACGCAAGCTTTTTTGTGCGTGTTCTTTTTGCTTTGTTTATTACTTTGCCTCTGGCACGGCGCACTCTACTGCGCGTGTCCCCAGGGGGGAACGCGGGCCGGAGGCGGCAGCGGGGGCGGCAGCGGGGGCGGCAGCGG
>NW_026267171.1:1084513-1085476 GCF_000697945.3 Frankliniella occidentalis | reverse complement strand
GGCGGGGCCAGCACAGCCACCACGCTCCGTCAACCCCTATCAGGCGCGGATTCGTTTGATCCGGTAAGCCGCTGGCCACTACCGCATGAAATGAAAGAAAACAAAAGCACACAAACAGAGCGGGGGGTAATCGCGGCGGACCGTGAATGAACACATAGTCTGCTCGGCCCTGCTGCCAACAGCCCTACTCGCGCGCGCTGCGTTTCAAACAGTTTCAACAAGGACACCGCGCGCTGGGCATACAGAGCAGCTTTCGCCCATAGACTCAAATACTGGGAAGTTTACGTTTGCCTAAACAACATACTCCATGTAGTGCAACATGTGGAAAATTGCATTGAAATATATGGTGGATTCAGAGTTCCCTAAACGCAAGCGCGATACTCGCACCAGGAGTGGATTTTCATGCCCAGCGTGATGAAAGCCGGTTCCTGATTGTCTTTCTGCGAGAAGCATATGGAGCGTGAAAATCACGCCTGGAGTGAAAATCACGCTTCCGTTTCGTGAAATCTGTATCCATACATATACTACGATAAAAAATGTACCATAATGTCTATTCGCAAACGTTCGGGCTAAGTTAAACCTGGCTTCGTCTTGAACAAATTTGTGCGCAAAATTGCACAATGTCGTACAAATGAATGCACAATATAATGTTCAAAGCAACGGTGAAAGGTGTGCAAATGCAAAATTTTCAAAAAAAATGATAACTTCCATTCGTACAAATGAAAAGATACAAATCCAGCTACTGTGTAAATATCATTACAAGTGTGATGCTGTCTTTTGAAAGATAAAGTACGTATTATAAAGAATGGTCTTATGGTACTCATGGTAAAAATGACATCTTGGATTTCAAGCAATCTACTTGGTTCTTTCAAGACAGTTTTCAAGGAATCTACTTGAATTCCACGATGTTCTTTTTACCGTGCTGTTGTGCCGCAGCCGATCGGCCCGCCGAGTACCATACCA
>NW_026267171.1:1078976-1084112 GCF_000697945.3 Frankliniella occidentalis | reverse complement strand
GCGATGGGACGACAGAGACGATCATCAGTATTCCGGAGAGTAACGCGGGGGGGTAGCGTTTTGTCACGCGCACATGACGACACCCATACGGGTCCACATAAAGCGTGACAAACGACTGCCTTTATCACCCGTCACGATATATTACATCTCTCGCTACATATCGATTGAGCGGGGCGCGGGGCGTACAGCGGGAAACCATATCGCCAGGAGCGAAAGAGAGCATCATCGCACTGTTCGCGCTGACCGGCGGCGGCGGCGGCGCGCCCGAGCAGTCGAGAATGAAATAAACGTCACGTTTCCCGTTCGTGCCCCTCGCGCGCTCGTGCGAAAAAAAGAGAGTTGACGACCACGACACCCAAATGACGAAACGAATACGCCACGATGATGAGATAAGAACGTGCAGCTTGCACGATTGTTTGCGATAGTTTGTGGCGCCGAGCGCTGAATTTGCCATCGTTAGCCCGCAAACCCCTTCCCTCCCAGGCGCGGGGGCTTTGCGGCGGTTCGAGTCGGGTGCTGCCATCTACATGATGATATCAGGCTTGTATCGGGCCCATCCGCCCATTTGCGATCATCTTCCACTCGGCTGCCAAGACGGAAAGGAGGTGGGTGGGAGGTGATGGGGGCAGCCTCCCTGGTGGAGGTGCGCCCCGGTGTGCTCGCCGGCCCAGGCCCCGCGGGCGCGACGCGTCGCCTCGGCCGTGGCACAAGAGAGAGAGAGAGAGAGAGACGACGCTGCCAAAATTAATTTCATAATACTTAATGAAGAAGCTTGTAATTAAACTCATTAAATTCCTCGGAGCGGAATTCCGAGCTGATAGCGCCATAGTCTCGTGTGCGTGGCGCGGACGGTCATACGGTCCGCCCGAGGGGGAGAGAGGCCCCCCTTTCCTGCTTTCTCCGTGAAGTATACGCGTTTTTCGCGTGGAGGTATTTCCTCTCCTCCAACGGGTGTTGCTTCAAAAGCCGCGGGGACCTCTGCGACACAGCAAAGTAAAGGAGTGAGCAAATACGATCCAAATAGAGCGAGATTGTGGAATATAATTTGATGACTCCTGGGGGAACAATATTAATTACATCGCTCGTTTGGAGTCACTTTCGCGACATTTTTGGGTACGAATAAGACTCGTTTTCAGTTATTTTTGCAAACGTCGCTCGTTTAGAGTCGTTTTTGCGACTTTTTCAGTTACAAAGAAGACTCATATTGAGTCTTTTCCTATAAATCGTTCTGAGCGATGAAGCCATACGTCACTCTATTCGAGCAAGAAAGATCGCTCAACGACGTTTTACAGTCTAACAGTAGCTCTTGCTTCTAGTTGCAGCTTCTAGCACACGACGATGAGAGATCTGTTTTAGCACTGTGCCCCACTACTGATCGGCGGCAACCAAAACTTCTCGTTCGCCCTGCACCCTCTTCCAGCAACCCATGCTCCGGGTCTGTTCAGAAAGCACGTGGACTTAGGGGTCGGGGTGGGTCGTGAGTCCAAATTTAATGGGGTCCCAAAAGAATCAGGACGGTCATTCGAGGTCATAGGAGCCGGAGCCCCATGTTATTCGTCCCGTGCGGCGTACGGTAAACACATTCATTGGAGATCCATGGACTCCAATACGACCGTCGCGATCCTTTTTCGGGAGCCCATAATATTTGGATCTCCCCCAAACGTCCACGTGGTTTCTGAGCACGGCGGCAAGGAAGAGACAACAGTACACGCGTCGCGACACCAGGGCGGAGAGCGCGCCACCGTCCGCTTGGCAGCGCCCCGCGCACAGTGTTGGCAGCCCTGCGGGCCCCGCGCCCAGCACGCGCTCGCGGGGTCGCGAGACAGGCGCGGCGCGGCTGCCGAAGAAACAAAACGAACGGCAGGACGGAGGGGAGAAAAAACGTAATGAAACGGGACAAAAGTAGAAATACGGGAAATGCGAGTTTAGCTAAATGGATTGGCCCGTCGCCAGGCAGCCCAGCCATGGCGGGCGGACGGCCCCCCGCCGAAACTAGTCGGCACATTTATCTTGCACACATTTTTACGACACCTTAACCGGCGGGCGAAAGAAAATAAAGTGAAAACGGCAGTGAATGCGCGGCGCGCGCGGCGAGTGGCGGCGGCGGTGGCCTTTTGTGCATAAGTTGTGTGCGGCGGACGGTACTTGTTGTGCAGCACAAAAACAGGCACCCCCGGCCCGCTTTGTGCCCGGCGACACTTTCCGTACCCTTAACTGCTTTCGGTAACACAACGAGCCGCGCCGGGCGAGTCGCCACCCCGACGCCTTGTCCTTCCTCCCTCCCTTCTCGATTTCTTCATTCCTTTCTCACCTTCGCGAACGAAAGGAGCGGGTAAGGGGAGGGGGGTGGTTCCTGCCTATAGAGTTTCTAAAGACCCCCCCCCCCTCTCCTACACCGTCGTGTTCGAAACAAAAGGGGTGCAACACGGCTCAACACCTCCCGGCAAGATCCCTCCCTTCCCCTTCCATCCCCTTCACCTCCCCTCCCGCCCGGAGTGCTGCTAGGAAAAGGGCGGAAGAATAAACACGGATTTCCATAATGGAGGAGGTGGACGACAAGGCCCTGCTCGCCCTGCTCGGGGAGGTCCGGGCGGAGTCCTCGGCGGAGCCCGCTGGTCCGCTGCCAGCCGCGCCGTCCTCGCGGCCTCCAAGCTCGTCGCGACCTTGGCGAGGACGAGGCCGGCCAGCGACCTTTGCCAGGCCGCGGCGGGGACGGCCTCGGGCGCGCGAGCGAGCGAGCGAACGGGCGGGCAGACACTCAAGGCGCCAGCAGCCACCCCTTCCCACAGTTAATGGTTCGACCCTTTTCTTTTCCTTTCCGCTCTTCTTGTGCCGATCAGCCACCTGATTGTTCCCACACGGCCAGCTGCTGGTGTTTGGGGAGCAGCAGGCCGAGCTGGCCGCGCGGGGAGGGCAAGAGTTTTAAATTCAACAGTGAAACGTCTTTGCAAGAGGTGGCTATACGAACGTAAGCCCGCCCGGAGTTAGACCCGAACCACTGTAGGCCCAAGCAGTGTCCGATATGAGCCTAGCTGGACGTAGTTAGGACTAAAGCTGACGGGTCAGCCTTGGAACTAGGCTCATATCGGGCATTGTTCGGGCCTACAGTGGTTCGGGCTCATGTCCGTATAGCCCAAGAGGTGTCTCTTACGTCCGAGCGGCTACTTGTATACCGCGTGTCGGGCTGCGGTTCCGGTGGCGGGCGCAGTACAAAACGGCAATAGCACACACGAGGGGAGATGAGACAAGAAATGTGCAAATATATGCAGACCGAACTGCGAAACACAAAAGGACGCATAGTGTCGGCAACAGGTGAGACGCAAACAGAGCGATGCAGTTTGCTCAACGCTTTGGCCGACATATCGCACGGCTGTCGGGGAAGCGGTAGAAGCTCCGTGGGCGGACCCATGGCATGGCGGAACCTCCCTCCCCGCCGCGCCGCACGGGGAGAGCCGCGCCACGTAGGCAAAGCCGGCGAGGCGCGCGCGGCTGTACGTTGGGTTGCCTACCGACAGGCGGGCAGGCGGCAGCCGGCAACACCAGAGGGACGCGCAGATTCACTCGTCTACAGTCAGGAGCTTCAAACAAGTAAGCACCTCTCACTCGCTTTTAAAAGTTGGGCATTATTAATTTACTTTTTAGACAGTCCCTTGTGGTCTGTCTCTACCCGAAGGTAAAAGTTTCCCGTTTTAATAAATATTGCCGGTTCTCGTTATCCAGTTTTGATAAAGATTGCCGATTCACGTTATAATATTAGGCTGTGGGGGGAAGGCTTTCCGTCCGTTTGTCCGGACCAAGCCCGGTGGCAGTCCCCTGTCATCGCCCTGGTTGTGTTATAAACATAGCGCCCCTATCCCTTGCTTCGCGCCGGGCCATGGTGGGCCAGCCGACCCCCACTTGAGCCTCTTGAGGCAAGCTGCGTTGCGCCTCGCGCCCCGCGCCCCAACCCCTGCACTCTTGGAGCTCAATCGGCACCGAGCGCCACATGGCCCGTCCACTTGACAAGTGATCCCCAGCCTCAAATTTTAAATTTGAACCACAGCGCTCTGAAATATGAAATGTGCTTGTTTTCGCGGACGCAGAAATTACGAATCCAGCAAAATTTGAATGGTGATTCTAGCATAATTTGCTGATTTTTGTTGTTTTTGATTTTAACCACAGCGTTCCGTAACATGAAAAAGCGTTCCTGGGTAAGGTAAAGTATCCCGTTTTGATAAAGTTTGCCGTTGCCGGATAATTGCCGATAAACGTTCCGGCTTTGATAAGAAGATTTTCAGTTTTCTTTTGATGCCTTATTGAATTTAAAGATACAAGCCTTAGCGCCTGTATATTTTGAATTTGCTTTTGGAGCTGGACTGTCTCGTTACCGGCCGGCAGGCCAGTTTTTACAATTTTTCAAGGCCCTCAGGCAATTCAGACACAAAGTTTCGAAAAATGTAACGTTTTAGGGAAGAGCATTAAAATTTCAAATTGAATACTGTAAGAAGGAACAGCGAGCAGAGTAGTGGTGGAGCATACACATAGCAAGGAGCAAAGCAGGCCTCTCGCCTTGACGCACCACAGCGCCGTCGGCAGGGTTGCGATGCGATGGCGCTTTAAAAGGGTACACGACGCGGAGGGTGGGGCAGGCAGCCCTCCTGGCGGCCCCCTCGGAGGTCCTGCAAGGACCTGGGCCCTGGCGCCGGGCCAGCGCACCCTGCCAAAAGGGCCTCGGCCGGCGCGGCGCGGCGGGGGGCGGGGGCGCTGCCGTGGGCCCGACGGGGGCCAGGAGGAGGGCGGCAGGGCGGCCGGCCGAGGCGGCTCCGGGAGCAGGCCGACGAGAAGAGGTGGGGCTGGGCTCTGCACTCCCTGCAGCCCAAACACTGCCTCCCGCGGCTTGTCAGAAGCGTTCACGACAAAGCAGTCCGTGATATGGAATCTCGGCGTTGTCCTGGAAGCCCCGGACGGCCAGCAGTACTGCCTCACGTCTTCCTCGGGCGGGGGGCGCGGGCCGCACGGCCACCCGGCCAGCGAGAGATCAGATCACCGCGGCCCAGCAGCCTGGAGCTTGGCGAGGCGAGCGGCGGGCAGAGTCAGCAATCAGTCGAACCATCCACGTGGAAACAATTTGAAAATGGCGCCTTCTTTCTGACCCCC
>NW_026267171.1:1073741-1078809 GCF_000697945.3 Frankliniella occidentalis | reverse complement strand
AGAAAATTAGGGGCCGTCTGGTGGTGCCTGCGCGCCCTGAAAGGGTTGGCAGACCTCACGTAGCTAGAAAGTACAGAACGAAAAGCGTTCGATGCGGGTGCGGCTGCCGCCGTGGACCTTTACCTTTCTGAAGAAGCTGCCTAATAAGAGGAACAAGACGTTGTCGTTGGCGGGGTGGCGTGGAGTAGCGCCGTCTATAAACAAAGCAGAAGATGAGAGGTTAGGTTGCGTGTCGTTAGATTTCAAACAGTTTACAACGGGCCTATACATTTAGCACATTGGTATCACCCGGGGAGTATCACCTTTACCATGGTTTATTACGACAGCTAAGTCACTATCGTTGAGTTAAAGTTGTAATAATGCACTATGTCCGTAACACTAACCTAGACAACGACACCCCGAGAGCAAACTATACATAACCAGTTTTGACGCAAGAATGCTCCTCCAACATGATCTAGACCCATTTCTACACAACTTGGTTGAGTGAGAGCTGATGATCACACATCCAGATCTACTCGCGGCAAAAGCACAGGATGATCGACTTCGTTCTGCTTTGTTTTGGGACGGCGCTACGCCACGCCACCTCCTCAGGGCTACCTTCTTGTTATTCCTCGTATCGGGCACCTCCTCATAATGCTACTTGCCTTCCATCGTGGTGAGTCTGTTCCGTACCCCCGCAGCCGGGCGCTGAGCCGGTGCAGCGCCAAGTCGCTTCTCAAGGCCCTCAAGGCTGTGAGCCTATGTGCGACCGCTCCACTCGGCTCCACCCCGCGTTCGTGTTAGGCACAGAGGCCGCCGCGCGCCGCCCCCGATCGACGCGTGTTTTCTCAGGCGCCTCCCCCCCCCTTCCCCCCAACCCGAGCCCAGCCGACCGCCCCTCCTCACGACGGCGACGGCGGCGGCGCTCTGCGTTCTCACAATCACATGATTTTCTGCAACGGTGGACATCAAAGCCGGATTCTAATCGTCTGCACCCACAGAATCACGCCTCTCTCTGTCCTCCCCTCCCGCCCGCCGGCACCGCTTGCACGCGCTCCTCACCTAGCGCGCGGCGGTCTTGTTGTCGACATGAGGGGGACACGCGGTGCGGGACCGTCCACAAACCACGTGACTTTAGAGGGAGGTTACGGGGTCCTATTCGAAAAGGTGCAGGACTGTCATTATTGGAAGTCACAGGAACCCCATGATACTTTGATCCCCGCGGGGTACGTACAAATATTACGGGGCCCCATGGACTTCAATGACCGCCCCCGAGTCTTTTTGGATCCCATGACCTTTGCATCCCACCCACTAGTCACGTTGTCTGTGCACGATCCGTAAGTGGTGATTTGGCGTCCACGACCGCCGGCGGCATAGGCAACCCAACGTGCGCACGCGCCGTGCAGGCCAACGGCCCGATGCCTATCCGCCGATTATTTTCCGCAATGTTTCTGTGGGATTTGGCTGCTCGACTTAAGGTCTCGTCTCGCCTTCTTTTCCTGGGGTGGGGGCGAGCGAAGAGGGGGGTCACAACAGCGCGACCCCGAGCAGCAGGGGTGGATGCACCAGCTGATCCCTGGCGGTGATCGCTTTGGCCCGGACGCCGCTGCGCTGCCGGCCATATCTCTGACGGCCCATCTGCTCGCACACAACACAACACACTAGGACGTTCCTTGTACTCTGCTCGACTCTGACTCTCGCCTTTACCCACCCCGCCTCGTGCTCCCAGCAGCCGGGGGGATGCCAGCCGCGCTCCGGCGGGCTGCCGCAGGCCGCAGGGGCGGCAGCACGGCAAGACGACTGTTTGTCCAGACCACCGCACCGCACGGCGAGGCACGGCCGCTGCTGCTCCCGCCAGACGTAATCTCCTTACGGCAGCTCTCTCTCTCTCTCTCTCTCTCTCTCTCTCTCTCTCTCTCTCTCTCTCTCTCTCTCTGGCTGTACCTGGAGAGCAGACTGAAGCGAGGTCTCCGAAGCCGCCGTGAACGCCACTCTGGCACTGCTGGCACGGAGAAGCATCACGTGGGGTCTTCAAGCAGCGATCCATTATCCCTCGTTGTCCCGGGCTGGTCCGGCGGTCCGCGGTCACCCCAGTACCCTCCCCGGTCCGCTCTATTCCCAGTGCATTTGGTCAGGCTCGGCTGGGCTCGGGCTCCTCTTATCGAGTAAAGCGCCACCATACATTTTCCTGTCGCAACCAAACGTAAACCCCTCGCCTCTGCGCGGGCGTCGACCACACTTGAAGGCGGGGGAGGGCGGCAGCGGCGGTGGGGGTGGCCCCGGCGCAGCCTGCAGTTAGGTGCAGCGCCTCCCAGCCCCAGCGCGACGTGGAGGGTGGGGCCGGGAAACTATTTACAGTAGTACCACACTGGTCGCACAAATCTTGTTTATGTTCAAAGCGGTTCGGAACATCAGCAGTCGTGCGCGAGTGCTTTTTCGCGTCCTGCCAACGAAAACACCAGAGGACTCGCACCGGTAATGTCCGAGCCCTGGGCCTGGAAGGCTGCGGGTGTGCAAGGGGGCTGGGGCGGAGCGCTGGAGGCACTGGAGCCACACACTTGGCTCCAGAGCGGGGGGTACTCAAGCGAATGTGGCGGCGGCGCGATTTGGCTCGCCTGGTGTGCATGGGAATGGTGGCAGCCCCCGGGCACGGCGCCGCGGGGACAGGTAGGGCACCCTGCCGAGCATTCCTATGGGTGGTGAGTACTACCAAAGTGAATAACAGTCCAATACCTAGAAAAAAACAAAAACTGACAAAGTGACGTGACGTGGCCGGTAATAACAAAACTAATGTAACAATTTTATATGTTTTTTTTTCTTATGTTTTTTCCAATTTTACAAACCATTACTTTGTACCAACTTTGTTCGTGCAATTTTACGTTTTGCGTACGAATAACGAAACCTCCCGCGGACTCGGCGGAGACCCATGCGGCCGCCGCGTTCCCTTCTCTCTTAGATCGCCGATATGCCCCTTGAAAGAAAGCCAGGCGTGCACCGCGGAGGAGGCAGAGGCAAGGAGCGGCCGGTCACGCTCCAGGTAACTTTTCCTTTCCTCGATTTTCATTTCGAGAGCGCTGGCGGCGGGCGGGCGCCTTTGATTGGTTTATCAAAGCACTGGCCTCGCCGCTGAGTGGGACCAAGGTCGCCCCGTAACGAGGCCAGTAGGTTCCATTTCACTCCTCTGCCAGGTGAACCGACCGTTCCGCCTCGATAATAATAAAAACAAATGAGTGAGGAGCTCCGCTAGCGGTGGCCAATCAAACTGACTGCGCTTGGCTGGCGAGGTCGGGCGGCCTGAAGAAGGGCCTAACGGAGGACCGAGAGGAGGGGCCTAAAGGAAAGGCCTAAAGGAGGAGCCCAAAGGCGGCCTCGCGCGCCGCCACTGATCAGGAGCCACGACCCGCTATTGATGTTTCTTAGCGAAGCAATTTGATTGTTATTACAATTTTTCCACCGTTTCACCGTTTCTTATTTTTACTTCCTCCAAATTGTGTCGCCATATTTTCTAAGTGATGGAACGGCTCGATGGAATACCCAGCGAGCAATCATCAATCAAAATCACATCAAAATGACGTCAAGTGACGTCAACGTGACGTCAAATTACTGTAAATTATTTCAGCATTTGCTCGCTGGGATAATTCACAGAAAATATAATTCAGTCGCTCATATCCCAACAGCTTGCATCTTATTTTGTTATTTACATGAACTAACTTGGCACCTCTCGCGGCTCTCGCCGAAAGGGAAGAAGAGAGGAATTTGTAATTTTCGATCCGGTAGCAGCCAGGCAAGTGGAAAGGAAAGTCTGGTGGCACGCCGCTCGGCGGGGATTACCAACTTCTCACTACTTAAGGCAAAGTTGTGGATTCAGAAACCGCTTTTATAGATTTGGCGCCGGAGGCTTAGCCGACTCGAGGAGGGATGGAGTGGAGAGAGAGAGAGAGAGAGAGAGAGAGAGAGAGAGAGAGAGAGAGAGAGAGAGAGACCGGAGGGGAGATGGATGGATCGCGGCTGGATTACTTCTGCAGCCCAGACGAGAGCGACAGGCCGTCTCGGTACATCAATACAATAATGAACGATAAAAGTCCACGCATGGAACAGTCACATTGCTTCGGCGAGTCACGTTCAGTCAGGCTGACCAAAAATTTTCCATCCCCAACAATGTTGTTGGGTTCTTAGCGAGGGGGAAACGACTAAGGTAATCCGGCTGACAGCCGTTAGGTAATCCGGCAGGGGTAATCCGAGGAAAATCTCAAATTATCCGGGGTAATCCGAGGAAATTTTGGGGTAATCCGGGAAAATTTTGGGGGTTATCCGGGGTAATCCTAGAGAAAAAGCAACGTAATCCTGAGGACACTCCGGAGGTAATCCGGGTAATCCGTAATCCGGCTGACACAAAATTTAACAGTCGTTTCCCCCTCGGTTCTTAGCTACACTACTGCGCCCGCTTGCTTGGCACGAATGTGTGTGTGTGTCACCCCACCAAGAAGGGTGGTGCTGTGCAGGGAGAGGCACGGTTGGGGAGGAGGGGGGGCACGGGCGACAAAGTTGAGCTTTTATCGACAGGTTGGGGCCGAACTGGTCGCTCACGTCCGTGAATACTAATACCAGGTCCGGGCTGGGCGCTGTGAGGAGGAAGAGACTAGGGGAAAAGCGGGGGAGGGGGGGAGGGAAGAGTTCTCGCGACACGGTTCCAGCAGACCCCGCCGCGGGTGAAATTTTAAATCCGCTATAAATCAACCAAGCCCCTTTTCCTTTTGAAGAAGTGAATTCAGCTATCGCAGTGCCCTTGAAGTTGAAGTTCAGCCGCCGGCGTCGTCACCACGTTCTCGAGGTCGCGCGCTGTCCGCCGTCCGCGGTAGCCTCGTCAGAAAGGAGATTGCAGGCTCACCTCACTCTGGGGAGGCCCTTGCTCCCCCGTGTGTGTGTGTGTGTGTGTGTGTGTGTGTGTGTGTGCCACCCACCCACCCTGCGCCCCCTTCCCTTCAGACGGGCCGGTCGGCCTGTCCGGCGCTGTCCAGGGGCCCGTCCGAGAGGCGGGGATGCACTTCGCCACGCTAGGGAGAGCACGCTCTGCATGGCGATGAAAGAG
>NW_026267171.1:1065192-1073691 GCF_000697945.3 Frankliniella occidentalis | reverse complement strand
AAATGAAGGAAACAAACTTTTGCTGTTTGGGCAGCTGTCCCTCCCGGCTCTCACGGCGGCGTCAGACGCGCCGAGGAAACCCCCCTTGCCCCTCCCCCTCCACGTGTCACAAAGCCCGGCTGGCATAAAACTCCATTGGCGCCGCATGGTCGGGCCATATACAGTGGCGGGGCGGGAAGGGGTGCACCCCGTCCACACGAGCCGGTCAGCGAGGAGGAGGACTCGCTCCTGCGGGCTGCTGGGCTCCTTGCTGCTGCGCCGTTCGCTCCTGCTTGATGTACCGACCGTCTCAGGGGCGGTGGCAAAAGGAACGGACTTAAACTATCAACAATAATTGATATGCTATGTTTTTATGTCTGACGGAACAAAAAAAAAATATATTCAAAGTGTTTACACTTTACTACTGCGTTGCCTACAGCAAGGTACATCCCGATCCCGACTTGGGATTTTCGAGTCCCAACTTTTTCAGAAAAAAAAATCGAAAAAAAATAATAATACTGTTCTGAAAAAATTCAGACGTTGAAAAAAGCTGGAAAAAAATCCGTAAACTACTGTCTTTGAAAATTAAAATCCTTAATCCCCCATTTTTTTTGGCCAGCACCCCTTTCACCTGTCTCCCACACCTGCCCCGCGCAGTCCAAGTGCAGTGCAGTGCGGTGCGGTGGACCGATTGGCACGCAAATGGGGTGAGGAGAGAGAGAGAGAGAGAGAGAGAGAGAGAGAGAGAGAGAGAGAGAGAGAGAGAGCATCCACTTTGTTGTGAACACGCGCGAGCGGTAAGAAGAAAAGGAGAGTGCGGCAAGTCTCTGTGTGTTGTCGCAGTGTCTTGGAGACCGTTCAAGTGGAACCGGCCCAACTACTGCCTCTCTCCGGGCGGTGGTGGAGCGCCTGGAGCCTGGAGCCGGTGGGGGCCGTAGACGACCTTGTGCGCCCCGGCGCTGGCCGCGGCCGGTGGAGTGGCGCGGCAAAGTGCACCCACCGTTTGGCACGAGGAAGTACGGACAGAGAGGAGCGCAAGCAAGTTGGCCGACCGGTCTGTGCTCAGCGCTGGGTGCAGTCGTACGTCCTTTTCGGGTTACGTGAATACGAGAAGGGGAGGGGAGGGGGGGGGGGAGGACACGGTCGCGGCAGCAATGAAGGGATCACCCCAATAGAACGTCAGTCTTTGGCCGTTACACGGTCGCCGAGTTCACCCTGCAAGCTCGCATAGCGCCTGATGGGTAGGCAACATCTCGCCTGAAGTGCATGCGTGTACCGCGGGTTGGCCTACCCGGAGTCTCGCAGGCGCCGAGCTCCCCGTAATGCAAACCGAATGGATATTGAAAAAAAAAATAATATTAAAAACAAAACACGGACGTACAACTGAAAAAGCACCAGAGTCTTCTTCATGGTGTTGCTGGATTTACTGACCGGCACCGTCATCGGGAAATGCTTTATAAGCATCGATTTGGTCGCCATTTTAGATTTTCTTGGTTTCCTTTTCTTCTTCCAGAATTTAAGAAAGAAAGCGAAAGGGAGCACGTAATGCTCTGAACGGGACGTTGCGGGGACAGAAGGCCCTCGGGGGGTCGGCAATATGACGTCTGGCGGATAAGGGCGAGCCAATCCGAATAAAGTGTTTCGAGTCCAAACACAAGCGCGGGGCGGGGGCCGAGGCCGGGCCCTGGCGGGCAACGCACAGTCAGGGCAGAGAAGATGCCCCCGCCCGGCCCTCTAGCCCTAGTTCCTCCGCCAGTCTCCAACCCGCTCACGATCATCGCTCTCGGGACGGAGACAAAGTAAACCTTAACAGTCTTGTATGCGTCCCCGCGGAGGCGCCCCCCGTCCCCTCCCCCAGCTGCCCACGGCGCGCCCCAGTGCTCCAGGGGCACGGGGAAGAACGCCCAGCATACCTGCATACCGTCGCGATCAGCAAACTCCGACCGCGCACGATCCTTCAAAGGCTCCGGTAAGGGCTACCGGTCGCGGCCCCGCTCCGCCCCCTCCACACAAACACCCGAGGGAACTCATATGTTCAGAACCGACCGGTGTGCCATATCCGTTGTGTGCAACTTTGCTGATGCAGCTTGCAGCTTTTGTCTGCGCGTGCATAGCTGCGTATACACAGACAATTATAATTGTCGCACAGTACATGTAATGAAAGTGTCCCACAAGCTGGAGTGTAGATTTGCAGAGTGGGTACAGATCATAATGTGAGTGAAATGTTAAAACTAACAGACTATGGATGCGTTTTATGCATTTAATCTAATTATATAATTATTTTTATTTTGACAAAATATTATTTGACCTAAACGAAATCAGTTCATTGAAACAAAAACACCCGTGTTAACTAAACGAGTAACATTTGCATCACAATTACGACGTGATAAGTCGGCCTACATATTACATATAACTCACGTGTGTGCCTTTTTAGGGGCGTTAATACAATTTCCACTAATAGTTCCTACAAATTATTAAATTACTTTTCATCGTTTGGCTACACAAGAAGACGGACTCTAATTTAAAACATGTCTCAATTATAATTGAGTTTATGAAATTATACTACGAACATTTGAAATGGAAAGAAGTTTACAGGTGTTGCCGCACAATTGCAACAGAGGGACACATCGTCGTGACACACGCTTCAGAGAGTATGATCACCTTCTGTTCAGGAAACAATACGACGCCGCCGATTGCTCCTTAAAGATGATTTCAGCACGTGGTTCTCTGCACCAATCTATCGACTGTGTGGGTGCGCAGATGTCTCCTTTGATTGCAAGACTGAGAAAACGTTTTGTGGCACACAGTGCACTTAAAGGGCTTCTCTCCTGTGTGGGTACGGAGATGCAGCCGGAGTTCGTAACTTGTTGAAAACATTTTGTGGCACACAGTGCACGCAAACGGCTTCTCCCCTGTGTGGGTGCGCAGGTGTACCTGCAGATTGCCAATGTGAGCAAACTTTTTGTGGCACACAGTGCACTCAAATGGCTTCTCTCCTGTGTGAGAACGCAGATGCATGTGGAGTTCGGAACTTCCTGCAAACTTTTTGTGGCACACGGTGCACTCGAATGGCTTCTCCCCTGTGTGGGTACGCAGATGCACCCGGAGATCGGAACTTCTTGCAAACTTTTTGTGGCACACAGTGCACTCAAATGGCTTCTCCCCTGTGTGGGTACGCAGATGTACCCGGAGATAGTAACTTGTTGCAACCTTTTTGTGGCACACAGTGCACTCAAAAGGCTTCTCCTCTGTGTGGGTGCGCAGGTGTACCCGACGACTGCTTGCTTGAGTAAAGGTTTTGTGGCACACAATGGCTTCTCCCCTGTGTGGGTACGCAGATGCACCCGGAGATCGGAACTTCTTGCAAACTTTTTGTGGCACACAGTGCACTCAAATGGCTTCTCTCCTGTGTGGAAACGCAGATGGCTGCGGAGTTCGGAACTTGTTGCAACCTTTTTGTGGCACACGGTGCACTCAAACGGCTTCTCCCCTGTGTGGGTGCGCAGGTGTACCCGAAGATTGCTAGCTTGAGTAAACGTTTTGTGACATACAGTGCACTCAAACGGCTTCTCCCCTGTGTGGGCCCGCAGATGTTTCTGCAGATTGTCAGACCGAGAAAATAATTTATAGCACACGGTGCACTCAAATTGGTGAGGACGGTGATGTTGCTCAAGGTTATCTGCACCGGGGACTATTTTGTTGCTCACGGAGCGCTGGTGTGGAGGTGTCTGTCCGTTCATCTTGTAGTGGATGGAAAGCGGTTGTCTTCAGCTAATAGAATCGCTGTCCGCCAACAGATGGGTTCTAATTGTTTGGTCTCCTCCTGTCAGCTGCAAAGGAAAACAAAACATTTGTTAAAATACGTCGTACATGACCATGTTTGCCCAAAGGAGGGCGGTCCAGTCCGCCCCTGCCCGTCTTGCGGGTACTATTCGAGGACCGCAGCAATATGAGCCAAATCACACAGGGCTGAAATGAACGGAATAAGCGCTGCATGGAGGGGGGTCAGGTGGTGGTGATGTTGAGGGAGGGGGGGGGGACGCTTCAGGATACGAACTTCATTAGTGCAGTCCCGAGCAAGTCCAGAGTATGTACAAAAGTCGAGACGGAAGAGGACTCCTATTCCCGGCCGGTCTGGACTTCCAGACGCGGTCGGTCTGGTCGGCGCGCCAGAGGACTCGCGGCCCGGCCTGATAACGACTTGGTGCTCCGGACACGTGTGCGCAGCAGGGCTGCCTACCCTTCCATCGCCTGGGGCGCGCTCCGTGTGTGCGCAAACAGACCGAGGGGAGGGAGAGGGAGAGAGAGAGAGTTGTGAAGCGGGGGGATAAGGAGAGGGGATAAGGGATGGGAGAGCGGGGAAGAATGATATCGGCCAGACACAGAATCGTATGGGGATAATGTGGGGCATTGGATAAGGAATGGTGCGGGGCGTGGCGTGGCGTGGCGTGGCGGGGTGGGGTGGGGCGGGGCGGGAGGCGACGGAGCAAGGTTACGAGATAGAAAGGGGTAAAGGAGCACAGAGGGCGCCTCAACGCAAGAAAAAAAATAGAGAGAAAAACTAACAGTTATATTTTATTGCGGCAAAAAGGGAAACCTCTATTTTTTTTCCTCCTCTTTCCTTTTAAATCGCGTGCGCCCCGTCGCGTCGGGGCTTGCTGCAGCGTTTTGGGCGAGTTTGGAGGTGCGTTCTAGGAGCGCAGAGCGCATGAGCCACTGCACTTCAGCGTGGGAGGGGGGGGGGCAGTTTTTACCTTTATAGTGCCTGTATTACCCAACTCAATAATTCCGCGACATAAGTCACTGAGAAGGGCCCGTCGTCCAACTTTGAGATTTAGTCGTACTTCTACGACGACAAGGTGCGTTCGCCGGAGAGCGAGAGACGCAAAAGCAGTATGGAGAAGATGCTTACAAAAAAGGCGAGGGTGGGCGGGGCACCTCGACACTTCCAGCAAGCGGTGGTTGTTAGTAAAGTGTCATCCTGCCCCCTTCCCTCGTACCCCTCCCGCCACGCCAGCCTGAAGTAGGCATGTCCTTCCACCTTTTTTCCTCCGCGTTTGGAGAGGAGAGGAGGAGCGGGGAGGGGGAGTATTGCCGGCGACAGGCGCGCCGGGCGAAACAAAACGCGTCATTTCCATCTTGAGAGGATGTCATCGCCGCGGGGGGAGGGAGGGTGGGGTGCACGACCTAGTGCCCACCCTGACAGACCCCCCGCCCCCCACAACAACCTCCCCCTTACCCTCTACTCAGTCTCCTCTGCTTCAAATGCCTGCAAACAAGGTGCTTTGACTCTATCCGCGAGAGCGACTTTCTGTTCAGTATCATATTCAGGGTCATATTGTAATTAAATGTATTCGGTTTCGAAAGCACGTTTAATGACAATCTTTCAATGTTTACTAGTAGTGATATTTTAAAACAAAATTACAAGCAGGAATTAACAACCAACGAGATTTCGTCGCGATTTTTTTTGCCAGGTATGAGCTTGGCTTGTCGCTTTTTTTCTTTCAGCCTCTCCCCTTCCCCTTTCTCTTCTTCCGCCAGCGCCACCCTCTCTCCGCACGTACTTTCCCTTAATCGACACCACGATGACGCAAGGGAGGATGTCCGTCGCGTTATTTGAAAGAATGCGTTTGGCACGACGACGGCCTAGGCCTACTTGGCGACCGTCGAGTCCATTGCGGAAGCACCCCCGGACCACGGACCGTACCGGCGCCTCGCAGACGCAGCTAGCGTACTGCTCTGCTGACACGTCACCAAACATTGGTTACCGAAACCTCTCTTTTGGAAAGAAATAAGAGTCTACATCAGTGAACCACTAACGGATTTGCCACCACCAACCACAGGGAAAAGCAGAAAGGCAAATTCAGTGTTGCAAGGTCAGCGTGACTCGGCGAATCCTTCTCTGAATCCTTTCCTGTGGTGGTATTCCTGGAAGGGCAACAACTACTGCCAGGCGCTTTTAACGAGTTCTTTTTCTTTTCAGCTTTCTGGTGGACTTTGCGCCGCCGACTCTCCCCTCCCTCCGCACGCCGCGCGCCGCGTGCGACAGTGCCTCGCGGAATATGCAGCCCCCTCTTGTCATTTTGCCAAGTTCCCACCCGCGTCGCACTGTGAGGGTGCCGGCCTCACCGAGCCGAGGCACTGGCGAGGTTGGGGCGAGATAAAGGGAGCGAGAGAGAGAAAAGAATCAATCGAATTTCAAAATACGAGCGCAGTAAAGGCGGGGCTATGGCGGCGCTGAGCTAGCGCCCTGCCAAGCACACGTCTTGCGCTGTCAGGTCGCGGGGTGGCGTGGCGCGGCGAGGTGGGGAGGGGCGAGGCAGGCAAGGACGCGCATCGCTCCTCCGCGGTGGATGACGACTCCGTGCAGCGCGCTCAGTCCAGCGTTTCACCCGAATAGGACCGCGAATCCTTTCACCCTTTCATACACTCCCGCTCTCAACACGGCGGTGGCAACTACGGGCTAGCGTGGGAGAGGCCCACCTTGTTGACGGTGTCGAGTTGACGATAGTTGGCATTTTGCAAAAAACAAAAGAAACAACAGCATGTCACACAGCCAGAGGCCCCTAAGGTTTGCTTCCGATCACCGTGCTTCGTTCATCCCGTCGCCCCTCTCGGGTCCGGCCCCGAGCTGCCTCGCGGGTGTGTCGGCGGCGTCGGCGGGGCCACGGGGGGCGGGCTGTACAGCGGGCTGCTATGGGAAGGCGGCCAAGGAGATAACATAGAGCTAAGGAGAAAAATACTGCCTATCGGAATTGGAACAGTACTGCCAAAAAAAGGGGCGGGGGGTTGGGGGATGAGGAGAGAAAAGCGTGCAGGGCGGGAGTTAGGGGTCGGCGCGCAGAGGGGGGAGAGAACAAGGGGGTGGAATGGATGCTGCGTCCCTTATCCCTCGGTGGGTCGCGCCCCGCACAGACGGACGCCACCTTATTACTCCTGGACCGCCACTTTTCCATTAATTCCCTTCTACCACCCCCCCCCCCCCTCTCCTGGAGCGGCCTGGAGCGGCCTGGAGACAGCTGCTGGAGGGGCTTATTGGGTCCAGGGGGTTGTCCAGCAGCGCGGCCGGCAGCTGGACTGGCGCACAGGGCCGCCGCCGCCCCTGCTGGGTGACCTCAGCAGCTCCTCGATGTAGTATGTTTGTCGTCGGCGTCGACCTGGAGAGGTACGCACACCGCGGAGGTCGATGTGCAGCGTGTAGCGCAGTAAATCAAGGGATACCTCACTTCTTAAAAAAAAAAAAAAACGGCTTACGCCCTTCAAAATCAAAATCACAAAACGTCACAAAAATCAAGGAAAACTTTAGGTCTAAAAAGATGGTGCGCAAAGTCAGAAGAAATCAGAACAAAAAATCAGAAAAAAAAGTCAAGAAAAATCAAGAAAACACAGAAACGTGTGCAGTACGTGGCGCGGGCTTGAATTCATAGTGAAGTACCCCTCGATATGGACAGCGCGGCGGTATCCCTGCAATGAGGTGAATTTCGTCCGGCGGACTCCCCCCCCCCCTCCCCACCCCTTTAAGTTTCGGAGCGGCCGGGCAACAGTCTGACGCGGTGCGGCGGTCCGTCTTATTCTATGAATGAGAAATGTAACGGCCGAGTGATGAGGAAATAAATATGGAAATGTCGGCGCGCAGGCTGAGCCGGCTGAGCCTCGCCGGCCGGGGCTGTGGGCTCGTCACGGTGAGAATTGAAAAACAAAATAAAAAGAGGCGGTGCCAGGTTGACAGCCGCGAATCAAGGCCGGCGACGACTGCTGCGACGCGCCTCCTCCCCGTCGTAGACGTCGCGCGCTCGAGGAGCTCCACAGCGCTGCCCCCGCCCCGCGCCGTGCACTTATTGAGCCAATTTCCTGCGTAAAACGATTTGTCTCCCGGCAAAAAACGAATTTAACGGAAAAAAAATAGAAAGAGGGCGAAGGTGGTGTGGTTAGGTCGTTTACATGCTCCTCCCCCTGCTCTTTACAGAGGCCGTTAATGAACATGACTTGGTGGCCTCATTGGAGGAGAGAGTGGGTGAGAGGGCATGCTGCTCATCACAAGCTCAAACACCATACTTTTTTTTTCTTAACGTAACGGAAATGGCGTGTCCTTTTTATCCGTGTGCTGTATTATGCCTATTATGCGAGAGCCGGGACAGTGAACTCGAGCGATCAGATATCTGGTCTGGAGGGGCGCGCTGGGCTGCTGGGCGGGGTGGGCCTCGTGATGCAGTGAATCGGTAACACGCTGACCCACATCGGCTCGGCCTGCTGCCTGACTCGGTCCCTGGCCTGGGGGACCCCCCGACTGGTGGTCAAGGGGCCCGGGGCCCCCAAGACCCTCCGCTCACCCCTCGAGCCGAGGCAGGGCCGTCCACCATAAGGCACTAATTGGCCTGGAGCAGGCTGGGGACCCCTCCCCCTCCCTCCTCTCGGCGTGATGGGCGCCCTGACTGGATATGCATGCGACCCGGCAGGACCCTGCAGGCGGGCTATCACTGCGCATTATGAATTAGGGATGAGGCCAGGCCCCACCCTGCC
>NW_026267171.1:1063522-1065142 GCF_000697945.3 Frankliniella occidentalis | reverse complement strand
CCCCACCGCACCCCGCCCAAACCCGTCCCCAGAGCACACGAGTAGCCATCCTCGGAACCGGCCGTGTGCTATGCGTTTGTGTGCTCCTTGCTGTTGCCTCACATCTGCGCGCGTATAGATGCGTGTACTCACGTTCAGGTCACTGAAATTGATGAAGCGTCTCAGAAGTCACCAGTGTTGGAGTGTAGATTTGCAGAGTGGGTTCGGTCCATATTATGAGTGAAATGTTGAAACTCAGATAAAATGCGTGGAGTTATACATTGATTCTAAAAAATTATTTTATTAAACTCTGACTTAAAAGAGATCAGTACAATGAATCACACACACGCGTTAAGTTGGCGAGTACCATGTGCATCACATTTACTCTAACATGGAGTGTGCAATTTCCTTCTCTGTGCAAGGTGCGCATAAACCGCCGCAGATTGCTAACTAATGTTGGGTTCGGCGCGTGGATCGCTACATCACTTTCTTGGATAAGTGGGTACGCAGATGTCTATTCAGATCGGAACTTCTTGCAAACTTTTTGTGACACACGGGGCACTCAAACGGCTTTTCTCCAGTGTGGGTACGCAGATGTATCCTTAGTTTGCCAGCCCCAGAAAAAGTTTTGCGACACACAGTGCACTCGAATGGCTTCTCCCCAGTGTGGGTACGCAGATGAACACGGAGTTCGGAGCTTCTTCCAAACTTTTTGTGGCACACGGTGCACTCAAATGGCTTCTCTCCAGTGTGGGTACGAAGATGTTGCCTTAGATTGGTATCCTGAGTAAACGTTTTGTGGCACACGGTGCATTCAAATGGCTTCTCTCCAGTGTGGGTAAGCATATGTCTAATTCGATGGCTATCCCTAGAAAACGTTTTGTGGCACACGGTGCACGTAAATGGCTTCTCCCCTGTGTGGGTACGCAGATGTGAGCTTAGACCGGAAGACTGTGAAAACCTTTTCTGGCAGACGGTGCACTTAAATGGCTTCTCTCCAGTGTGGGTACGAAGATGTTGCCGGAGTTCGAAACTTGTTGTAAAAATTTTTTGGCACACGGTGCACTCAAATGGCTTCTCGCCAGTGTGGGTACGAAGATGTTGCCTTAGATTGCTACCCCGAGAAAAAGTTTTGTGGCACACGGTGCACTCGAATGGCTTCTCTCCAGTGTGGGTACGCAGATGTCTCCTTAGATTGCTACCCTGAGAAAAAGTTTTGTGACACACGGTGCACTCGAATGGCTCTTCTTTTGTATGGGACTGAAGATGATACTCATGGTCATCTGCGCCGGAAAACGTTTTGTTGCATATGGAGAACTGCTGTGGAGACTTCATTTTGTTCATCTTGTAGTGGAAGGGAAGCTGTAGTATTGACCCGCGATTAGATGGGCTGTTTAGTTTGCTTCTCAGCTGCAAAGGAAAACAAAACTCTTGTTAAACTACATTGTAAACTGTTAAAGTCACATTCGAATTCGACTCATCTCAGGGAGGAACATCGTGTCGTCGATATCAGGCCTACTCTGTGCAACGCAGCCAGCCACACCTTAGCGATTTCGATTCGCGTCCGCAATAAATTGCCCGCAGCAGGGCGCATTTGTTATATCTGCACATTTGTGTGGCTCAAGGTCACCCCCCACTCTT
>NW_026267171.1:1059570-1063347 GCF_000697945.3 Frankliniella occidentalis | reverse complement strand
GGGGGGAGGGGGGCAATATGCAGAAGTATAATGTTCGGCACCAGGCCACTCGGGGGGAGGGGGAGGGGCATAGCCAGCCTGAAGGGACGCCCCCTGGAAGGTAGTCACGCTGCCGCTTCGGCTAGCTGCAACTCACCGCACTTCGTCACCAGTCGCAGCCACTAACAGGACCGGGTGTCGAGCAAGTGCAGTAAGTGGATTACTGCATGTTGAATACTCTGGGATTCAACTCTATAGTTGTGCACTTGTAAGTCAACTCAGTAGTTTGTGCACTCTTGTAAGTGTGCAACCCGTCCAATGGAAGGAAGTTTTCCGCAAAGACTGAGTTGAGCATACTTATACATGTGCAAATCTGCGGAGTTGAATGTTTAAAGTCATCTTGCAGTTGTACACTTCAAGATGTCAACAGTTTGCACACTCGGTATATCAGTAAGGCTAAGCAGGGGGGGGGGGGGGGGCAGTAATAACCGGCATTCCATGCGGCTTGCAGGCGCGGGCCCTTCCTCGGCCAGTGCGCGATGGATCTGCCGCATCACTCTCCCTGACAGGCGCTCGGAACACGGCGCTCCCGAGAGAACGACGCCGCGAGCCGCAGCTCTTCAAAGAGAGGGAGGCAGAGGCGGATCTGCCAAATGGGCTTAATTCACTTGAAAGCCGAAAGCATTTTGCGCGCCGCTCTGCGCGTATATATTTCGATTTTGCGCGCCGAGCTCGATTGCTTTTGAAAATTAATTATTTGGTTTAGTTTGGCTTGCGGTGTGACGCGGGTTGCGGGTTGAGGGAGGAGAGAGTGGGGTGGGGAGGAATTACAAAGTGCGGAAGGTGCAGAGAAAATCAACATGGAGGGAACATGAGAACAAATTCATACGACGCATTGGTCGTAGGTTTATGGTAAATTCTCCAGGTTGCATGGGTCGTAAAATTACAATTTGAAGTTGTAAATTTACAAGCACTTTTGATATCGCCTTGGAATTGTACGACAAAGCAAGAATGGGCTGTCGCAGATTTAAAACACAATAATTTATAGTAAATATAAAAATTACGACAAATGTAAAATTACGAGGATTTTCCCGACAGTGCACTGTTCGACTTGACAGGAAAAACTCGAGAATAGCCATACCACATTTCTTGACTAATTTCTCCAAATTCTGCGCTACCTCAGCAGCGTCGCGAGCAGTGGCCGGTGCCCTGCCGGTGGCCTGCCGGTGCGGGGGCGCGTGGCTGGCGGGGGGCGCTCGTGGGGGGCCGCGCTGGCTGCGCGGGCGGCGCGCCGTGGGGCCATGGCCGCCCCCCAGACGGACTCAGTCGGCCCCCGGTGCTGGGCTGAGCCGCTCGTTACCGTCCCGCCCCGCCCTGGCGCGCCCTGCTGCGAGCCGAATATGCGATTCGCGCGGGGCGGGGCCGCAGCGCGCCGAGGAGGTGGACAGGCGCCACCGCACCACCCCCCTGGCGCCACCCCCCGGTGCCACCCCTCCGCGCGCACCCCCCGGCGCCACCCCCTGGCGCAGGCTCCGGGGCCACCTCCTCGCCCAGTCCTCTCACAGTATTGACGCACCACCACGCGGTACTCCTGCCGCCCGCCGCGTAAGCTCTCATGCAATGGGGTAAAAGCCGGCGGTACTGACGGATTTTGTAAGTACTCCGTAAACAATAGCCTTTGATTGGAATTTCTTTACAAAACGAAATATTCTTGTTGTTCTATTTAAAATTATTTTTCTGTAGATGAAAACTGTATCTAGACACGAGGTGGTGTTACGACATAACCTGATTGATATATTATTGATCCTGATAATAAGTTTTATGTTTATTACAGTTATTGGCCATTGCAGACCGAGGCGTCACGACCGCATGCCTACCTCGCCTCTTCATCCCTCCACCCCAACCCCCTGGTTATTCCCCGTGACAAACTACCCCCGCGCCGCACCGCCCGCTTTTGTTGTTGTTGTAATGCCGCCGTCAAACAATAAAACTAATAGATATTTTACGGGACGGGGCATTATTTGTCCTCGAAACACAAATTGGTGGAGGGGAGCGCGCGCGCGCTCCCGCTGCTAGTGCTCCCCGCTCCTCCCGCGCGCCACCCCAGCCCAGCCCCAGCCCCGGGTGCACACGGGGCAGCGGCGTAAGCCGGCTCAAGGAGCCCAAGGAGCCCCTCTCCCCGGCGGGGCCCCGGCAGGGACCCGGCCCGGCACTCGGAAGGGCTCGGGCCGTGGCATTACTACTGCTGGGGGCGGTGGGGGCGGTGGAGGCGGTGGAGGCGGTGAGGTGCACGGCGGTGGGTGTGGCAGCATTACCGCGATAGCGAGCGATTTGTCGGTCCAATCGCAAGGAGAGAGAAGCAGAAGCAGTGAGTGGAGGGTGATGCCTCCGTCTCTCTTTCTCCCTCTCCCTTCGAGCGGGACTGAGATTAGGTGCCGGTGAAAGTAAACTCGCGGTTCGCGGTAGATGTGCCCACGGTATGTGTTTCTGTGTGTGTGTGTGTGTGTGTGTGTGTGTGTGTGTGTGTGCGCGCGCGCACGCGCGCGTGTGTGTGAGTTGAGTGCGTGTGGCGGTCGTCAAGATATCATCGGCGTTGCGCGTTAGACTTATCACTGAATCGCTTCCCTGCCGCTCCTCACACCTGCCGCGCGGGGGGTACATATCTCTGGCAGAGCTGCTTCTCTCTCTCTCTCTCTCTCTCTCTCTCCCTCGGCTTCCTCCCCCTGATCCTCCTCCGAGTCGACTCGATCGCTCGTGCCCGCAGTAGTGGCGCCCTTCCTTGTCGCCCTGCCCCGCCCCGCCACAAGTTACAAGCTAATTCACAAACACTACACGGCTCACCCTGCTGTCCAGCGCTGCGCGCCTCGCCCCGCCCCGCCCCGCCCCACCCGGCTCAACCCGCGGGGCATGCCGGCAACAATAGCCAAGTTGTGGGTGCGAGGCAGGGCGAGGCAGGGCGCTTACAAGCCTGTAGGTTCGATTCCCCCCTCGGCTAGTCTCCAGCGGCGTAGCAGGGAGAGGAAAAGACGGTGACAGAGAGAGAGAGAGAGAGAGAGAGAGAGAGAGAGAGAGAGAGAGAGAGAGAGAGAGAGAGAAAACAATACACGTCGATGAAATTCTGAAAATTCTGCAAAATGACGGCTCTCCTTAAATCCGATTTATATGTACGACATGTTGTTAACTCGTTCAGTATTGCTGTACATTCTGGGAGTGGGAAAAACCAGAAAATCGTGACCACATTGTGGTCCACACTGACAGAGAGGTTACCAGGAGGCGGCCCACGGCCCACGGCGCTGAGCTGGACGCCTGCCGGTCGAAGGGTAGGCCACCCGCCCGCCCGCCCGGTCTGTGCTCCGCGGCAAGATGTTGCCTAACCAACAGGCGTCAACTGCTGTTATGCATGACATCCTAAGGGCACCCTGATTTTCCAGGATTATTTATGTCACTTCTCTTTTATAGAGCAAACCACTTAGGCTGCGCACTAGCATATCTTCTGCGTGCAAAAATTCTTCCACCAACGGCTGTATGGTTTTTTTCGACAGACGGCACCGAAACTCATAAGGTCCCCCCCGTACATCCTGGACGTCAAGAAACCCATCAGCTGCACCTCTCGCTCTCCCTCCGCCGCGCCGGGCGCGTAGGCTACGCCGCTGCCGGTCCAGCCGGCTCCGAAGTGGTTGAGGCTGAGGGGGAGGGGAGGGGGGGAAGCAACCGGATTCGCATGTTGCGGGGTAATAGACGCGGGCCGTGCGGTGCGTTGCGATGCGGTGCGGTCAGACCCACGGCAAACTTCATCGG
>NW_026267171.1:1055002-1059520 GCF_000697945.3 Frankliniella occidentalis | reverse complement strand
GGCGGTCCCTGGCCGCTGACCGAAGGAGAGCCGGCGGGCGGTCGAGACCAAAAGCCAAAACTTGGGAGCCCATTGGCCTCGCATGACTACCGGGGCGGTAATAAGGGCCTTCTGAAGGAGGAAAAAAAAGTTCCTTAGCGGTCGGGGGTTTTGGGCGCGGTCTAGGAAGGGGGGTTAGTAGTGTGCGTAAGGGAGGGGAAAGTGAAGGGGGTGGAGGGAAGGGGGCGAGGTGAAGGGAAAGGACCCTCCGTCCCCGTCCATGCATATTGCCGAGGGGCCCCAGGGGATTTTGTGGCCCGCCAACCCCCGCCTCCCGCCTCCCCCTGGGCGGACCACCCTCGCCCCGCCCCACGACACTCCTCGTCCTTTCGTTTGCTCAGCCGCACAATGCCATCTGTTTGTTGATGGAATATGGCAGCCTCATGTCGATAACTGCCGCACTAGTGGGGCGGAGAGAGAGAGAGAGAGACGGAGAGAGAGACGGAGAGAGAGACGGAGAGAGAGACGGAGAGAGAGACGGAGAGAGAGACGGAGAGAGAGGGGGGGGGAGAGAGAGGCTGGTTGCCATAGCAACAAGTGGCGGGTGCGCGCATCCAGCCAGGAGAGCGAATCAGCGAGAGAGAGGGGAGGGGGCTGCCCCCTCCCTTTCCCCCAGCCTGTCAGGTGGTTACCTTCGCGCGCAGGTGGGGTTTACGGGGACTCAACTCGAAAAAGCAGTGCCTTCCGGAGTCCGAACAAACGGCAACAAATATACCAGACATAGGAGAAAGAATTCAATATCTCAAGTTGTATGTGTTTATTGGATTTATAGATTGCTCGTATACACAAAAACTAATTACATCATGACAATATTTAAAAACACCAAGCATGACGAAAAAAGTACACCACTGTTTATATTTGTTAAGAGTAATGTAATATTGCAAAGAGGGGCGCTCCACAGACACATTTTGAAACATAGCTTTCAGAATTAGAGAATTGAAGAACTGTTCGCTAGGCAGGCTACGAGTGGGTTTCCCTCTAAGTGTAAGAATATAATGTTAATTATTTCTTTTTCATTCATATTAACCACTCTAATGTCTACTGGCTTATGTGGGTACGCAAATGAGCCAGCAAATTTTCAGGTCCCTTGAAGTTCTTGTGGCACTCCGTGCATCTGTGCGGTTTTTCCCTCATGTGTGTTGCCAGATGACTCTTCAGACTGTGGTAAAAAGAGAACTTCCTTTGGCATAAGCTGCACTCGTATGGTTTCTCCCCAGTGTGGGTTCGCAGATGTACCCGCAGGTCACCTGCTGCACAAAATTTCCGTCCGCACACTGTGCATTCAAATGGCTTCTCTCCTGTGTGGACTCTTAGGACGTGCACCCGCAGACTGCCAGGGTCAAGGAACCGACCGTCGCAGAAGCTGCACTGGAGAAGTTTAAGTCCAGTGTGAACTCTTTGCTTATGCATTCGTAAATGGGAAGTTTGTGTGAACGTTTTGTTGCAGAGGTCACATTTATAGGGCTTCTCTCCAGTGTGGATACGCAGATGTATCCGCAGTTCGGATATTGTATAAAAGTTCCGTCCGCACGTTGTACATTCAAAGGGCTTCTCACCATTGTGTCTTTGCAGATGTATCTTCAAATGTTCACCGCGAGAAAAGGTACGGAAACATTTATTGCATTCATATGGCCTCTCGCCTTTGTGAATTTTCACATGGTTCCGTAGTCGTTGTGGTCCAGGAAACGTTTTCTGGCACACGCTGCATTCGTATGGCTTTTCTGCTGTGTGGGTTCGCATGTGTGCCTGCAAATGTCCCGATTGAGAGAATTTCTTGTTGCAAACGTTGCACTCGAAAGGCTTTTCTCCCGTGTGGATTCGCATGTGTGTCTTCACAGAACTTTCCACAGAGAAGGCCTTATGACACACCTTGCATTCGAATGGCTTTTCTTTTGCATTCGAATGGCTTTTCTTTTGTGTGACTTCGCAGATGAACTTGAAGTTCCTGTAGATAAAAGAACGTCTTTGGACACAGGGTGCACTTAACTGATCTTTTCCATGTGTGCCGCAGGAAATGGTTTCGCAGTTTGGTCGCTGTTGAGAATGCCTTCGAGCACACGGTGCACTCCAAGGCCTCGTCTTTCAAGTCCGTCATGTCCGAAGTGGTAGAGCTCGCTGGTCTTGCAGCTCAACCAACGACTGCACGGGGGCACGTGGGTCACTCTGGGCAGTCCGACAGTCAGCTGAAAACAAAAGAGCCCAATTGTCGTTAGGATCCACAAAACATCGCAACAATGGACTACAATCACTTTAAAAACGGGAAAACTCAGTTTAAATTACCATCAACAGCAAAAACGAAACTACTTCTGCTTTCAGTTGTTTTTCTTTTCGATATGACAGATATATTGTCTTAAACCTTGCCTGCATGACAGCCTGAAATTGCTTACGCAAAGCTTACTTAACAATTTCTTTTTAAAAATTCGTGACAAAAATTTGAGAAAACCAAAGGGTGTACCATTGTATCTGTTTCGCCTCGCCACCACGGCCTCAGCCTCAGCGCCCGCAGGGTGGGCAGTCCCGTGGCGCGCGCGTGCCTCGCGGGCGGGTATCCTCCCACCCGCAGGGGCTCCGCACGGCCCGGACGCATAGAGCCGTCCATCCCACCCCCGCATGCATGCAGGCGCTGCCGGGGCGGGGCGGGGCGGGGCGGGGCGAGGGAGGTTCCCAGCGACACACTTAGCGGATTGGCACCGGCTGCTCGCGGAGCCCGTGCAGCTCTGCGCTCGCGTTCGTAATCCGATTCCCTGACGAGTGTGGCGGGGCGGGGCGGGGACAAGGTGCAAACGCGCGTCGCGCCCGAGTAGCGGCGGTGCAGCGCTCATCACGTCGAGAGTCGTCGCGCCAAGAAGTACATTATAATCCCATCCGCGCAATAAGAAGTTTCGGTGCAATCATTTCATCCCGCAGCCGAGAGTAACGCGTCGCAGAAGCGAGGCGAGCGCGAGACAGTTCTGCCAGATCTGCGCCCCAGATTGCATAGAGAGAGGCTGGCGCTGTAGCGGCCGTGTACTGGGCGGGAGCCGTCGCGACAGGAAGACTGAATCCGTATTTCATCTTTGAGCCCGCTCCGAAGTTTTATCCTCGGAGACAGGCGGACCCGCCCCCCCCCCTCACCCTCCCCTTCTCTCTCCGTGTAATCGGGGGGCCATTCCCCAATCTCCCAAGAGAAGTTGATCGGCAACTTACTCTTTCGCTAATACATCACCAGATTCCTCATCGTCGGGGAAGTCCCCCTCCCCTCCCTTTTGGGATACTATGAGAAACTTTGCCCCCCCCCCCCAATAAAAAATAAGCCCCTTGGTTTCGCTTATTGAAATGGAAAAGTCTTGCGGGTCAGGAAACTTGGAGCTGGGCTGTGCTGGGCTGCTCGTCTTTGATTGACAGCACGGCCCACAATGCGACACCATTCTGCCGCGGTGGTGAAAAACAGACCAAGCCACCCCTTTGACCATAGTGCCTCACAGGCAGAAGAACGGGGAAATTCACGGGTTTCGTTTTACCGTCTCAAATTAACACACTGCGAATTACTCGTTTACTGTTTGTCTCCAAAGCGAGTTTTTAATTTTTCCCACGCGAGAGCTGCCAGCATAGAACATGATGAGGGCAATTCCAGGGAGGGGTGTCCGTACGTAACGCGACTTGTAAGCGACTGAGAGGTGCTACAGTTTTGTACAAAACATGACTAGACGAGTCTTGAGATGGCGAATCCGGACATGTATTGCAAAACAACGTACCACCTCTCAGTCGCTCACAAATCGCGTTACGTACGGACTTTTCTTACCATTTTTCCTGGAATTGCCCATGAGAAGATCGTATTTCTAAACAGGTACAAAGTAAAATTATATTCTTGCAGGTACCCTGTTCGGGGAAGAAGAGAAGGGCAGAGCAGACGTGCGCGGGGCGCCGGGGCGCGACGGCAGCGCAGAGCAGGGCGCCCCGAGGGCCGCGCGGGACGTACAAGTTGGCGCTGTAATTAATTTTGTCCGTTTCACGCAAAACCTTGCTCGTCGAGGAGCTAAAGAAGCCGAGAGAGGGGCGGCGGCACGGCGCGTGTGAGAAAGAAAGCGCACCGGACGGAAGCTGGGAATAATCAAAGCCAGGAGGAACGGCCGCCATGGACCGTGCCCGAGTTTAGAGCAGTTCACCCAGATAGCTGTTGGCTCTCTTTCTTGCTTTTCCTTTTCTTAGTGACCTCTCTTGGAGCTTCTGTACCGCTGTGCCTCATTTGCACTAATGCGTTTTGCAGCGCCGTCCCTCCCGCGACGCATTCTCTCTCTCTCCCTCCCTCTCTCTCTCTCTCTCTCTCTCTCTCTCTTTCTCTCTCTCTCTCTCTCCCCCTTTCAGCCACTCGTCTGCTACACAGAGAGGCCGTTCCTTGCTCCTTCTTACCTAAAAGGCTAAAACTTGATCCCGCCTTTCAAAGGCGCTGATATCGCTGTCAGCCGCGGGCCGCAGGTGCAAGGGAGATTGTAGGGGGGG
>NW_026267171.1:1052507-1054352 GCF_000697945.3 Frankliniella occidentalis | reverse complement strand
GGGAGAGAGGGAGGGGGATAAGGATGGAGGGAGAGAGTAGAGCGGGGCAAAAAAAAAAAAATCAAGTAAACTAACTCTCCTAATTAACCATTGGGTAGTAATGTAAGAGTAGAGGTTATGCTCCAAACCCCTTCACCACTTGTGACACGATAGCTTGTAGTCAGAATGTTTTTGACACTAGGACTTTGTTTGCCCGTGAGAAAACTTGCATTCTTTAGGGAATGTTCATAAAGTATGCCCGTTATTATACTTCATTCCTAATACTATGAGAGCTCGGCGCCTGCGAGACGGGCACCCACCGTACACGCATGCACTACAGGTAAGATGTTGCCTACCTAGCAGGCGATATGATAGCTTGCACAGGCCAAACAAATACCAAAAAAAAAAAAAAAAAAAAAATGGAAAAATGCTGAACTTTGGCAGGTTCATAACGGCAAATGACCGATGTACTTCCTGGATGATAACTAAACTCAAGATTCTCTGTTGGCGGACGCAGCACATTTTTGGTACATTCCAATAGAACTGGGAAGGGAAGTCCTACCTTGTTTCACGTTTCCGGCTGAATTTTTCCCTGCGCCTGGCGTGCTGTTGCTGGGTGTGGCGAAACGGGAGCCGCGCCGCCAGCCGCCACGCCGCCCGCAGAGCCGTGGAGCCGAGAGCTGCAACATTTGGCAGGGAGTTAGAGCGGATCATGCTGCACAAATGTTAATGCCGCCCCCAAAAAGGCAAAAGGGTTATTTCCGTCATGCACAAGGACTTGAAATTGAATTCCGCCGGTCAACTTTGTGCTCCATTAGCTTCTCGTTGAATATTTTAGTGGGGATGCTCTCGCACAGCCGAGCCCGCCCGCCCCGCCCATTTAGGGAGGCCCAGAGACGAGTAGAGAGCACCGGCAGCAGCGCCAGGAAAGAGCGAGAGAGCCCTTTTCGGACCTATCATCAAAATGGAAATGCCGGAGCACGACACACAAGTTGTCCGGTAAGTCGGCGCCGCAACCATATCCCTTTTTTTTCTCCCTTCCTCACTCGCAAGAAGAGCCCACTGCAATAAGGAAGGAGGTACCGCTCGGGGATGAGCGCCCGCGCCTCGCCCTGCCACCGCCGTCGGCTTGAGTTAAATGGCTATTTGGCCCTCTGAGACGCCCGCCGCCGCCGCCGTCCCCGCCGAGTCCTCCAGCCAGGCGCCAGCCGCGCCAAGCGCCCTGTGCACGCGGCCCGCTCGGCAAGGCGCATGGTAATTTACCCACGCAAAGTAAACAGCTGCCAATGCGACACACACACACACACACACACACACACACACACACTGTGCGCTCGTATGCACGCTCGCGACTGACGGCTGCCCCGGGACCCAATCCCATAACCGGTGGCGGTTGGGTTGGTTTAAACCCGCGCGGGCTTCCAATTAACGCGAGTTTAAATCCTTAATACTATGTGACTACCGCCGCCGCTCCACTTGCTGAACAGTTGTACACATTCTACGTCATGACGAGTCATCAAAGGAGCGAGATGTGTTGCAGCATATGATTAATTTTAAGTTTGACATCCGTAGAATCACTACTAGAAATATTTGTAAAAAGGTTACGGGAAATTTTTCCATAATTCGATACTGAATAACAAAAAGTGTCTTGTTTTTTGTTTTAAAAACATTTGTATTTTAGGTCACTTTTAGAAAGGCTGTCCACGACTCTGAATGCAATTGAAGCCTAATCACGAAATTGATTCCCGAGCGCAAACGCGATAAGGAGCTTACAGTGCGGAAGTTGGACATGAGCTGAGAGAGAGAAAGAGAGAGAGAGGGAGAGAGAGAGAGAGAGAGAGAGAGAGAGAGAGAGAGAGAGAGAGA
>NW_026267171.1:1050782-1051859 GCF_000697945.3 Frankliniella occidentalis | reverse complement strand
TTCTCTCTCCCGCTCCGCGCTTTCTTCACCGCCAAAGAAAAGGAGTGAAAGAAAAAAAAATAGAAAGGGGGCCCCTTTCAGCCGGGATAGCTGAACAGGTTTAACAGCGGTGCCGGGGATCGCTTGAAAGGGGGAACGGGGTGTAAGGGGCGAGGGGTGGGGGGTCACCGCCCTCCTCCCGCAACCCCACTCATTCTCCTATTCAGCCCGAGTTCTCACCCTCGTGTGATTTTATGGCGCTAGTAAATGGGCTCTTGAACAGAGCAAAATGGGAATCCTGGCAAAAATGACCATTTTCCAAATTGCAAGTCTTTGTGTTTTGTTTTTAGCCCCCCTTGACGAATACCAATGGTGCACGATTGGTCGCAGATTTGAAGGGGTCAGAAACGGCACCAAAAGATGTGAGGTTGTTTCTGTGCACTAAAGCTAGCTGACCTGACCCACGGCCTCGGTTGTGGTCCTCGGCCGGGCAAAAGAGGATAGGATAGGACCCATAAGCCTGGCCCAAAAAATACACAAGACCCCACCTTTTTATCTACGGCGTAATTATTTAACTGCGTATCGCTGCCGTGACTTGAAAAAGAATGGCCAGAAAAAGAGCCGCCTAGTCCGGGCCCGGGCCTCGCCCGGCCAAGAGAATGTGGAATCGCAGAGGGAAAGAGAGAAAACTGAGTCGTTAAAATTCCAGTTACCAGCCCGAGTATAAAACAAGGCTTGAAGCACGCCTCGGACTCGGGGCAGGCTGCAGAGTCCCTCTGGTCAAAAGCCAAGAGCGCCCATGCTGCAGGCCGGGCGGGTGGCTGAGTTTCCTGTGAGAGGTCAGCTTGTCATGTTGACCGAACGGTGAGAGAGTGAGAGCGACCTTAGAGGTAAGGGGAAGGGGGTTCAATTAAATACGAGATAGGGGGAGGCAGAGAGAAAGAAAGAGGCAGGACGAGAGAGAGAGAGAGAGAGAGAGAGAGAGAGAGAGAGACGGTAAGTTGGCGCCGCAACCATATCCCTTTTTTTTCTCCCTTCCTCACTCGCAAGAAGAGCCCACTGCAATAAGGAAGGAGGTACCGCTCGGGGATGAGCGCC
>NW_026267171.1:1045345-1050732 GCF_000697945.3 Frankliniella occidentalis | reverse complement strand
GGGGGGGGGAGGGGAAGGGAGACGTTGCCACTGAGTGGGTTATTGGGTCATCCCTGAGGGAAAGGCCAGCAGATAGATAAATCACGCCGGACTGGGTGTGTTTGCGAGAATGAGGATAGAAAAGCAGCCACGGCGGCGGGGCGGTGTGAGCAAAAGGAATGGTGGCCACGACATGGTTGACAGAAGCGGGTCAAAAAGTAAAATAGGGGGCGGGAATGAGGAGCTGCGGGAAAACAACCCGAGCACTCCCGTCCCGTGCGACCTGGGCTGCTGGGAGGGAGGGGGAGTGAAGCGCCGAGCGGTAGGCAACGCGAGCGCAGGGCTGTCACCTGGGTGGCCTACCGGGGACTACGCGGGCGCGCCAAGCGGATGGGACAAGCAGGTGCAGCACAGAAGGCCGACTGGGTGGAACAATTATTCTTATATAAAATAGCCCAAACGTACAATGCGGGGGAAACAAATAAAAAAAATGTGTCTGGCAAGAAAATAATATTATTCTGCTTCAATTTACCTTTTTTAAAAAGGGGCATGAGGCATGCTGCTCGTGTACGCTGCTTTGAGAAGTAATGCTCGTTGGGTGAGGCTTTCAGCCCTCCGCTCACTCTGCTGTATCGTAAATGCCGTCAGCACGGCGGGCGAGGGAGGTGGCGCCTAACAATCCAAATAATTGTCCTCCCGCCAAACAATGGCGAATCAAGTAATGCCTTTCAGCTTCGCAGCTCCCGGGCCGGGTGGGCCTGCTCCCCCTTGCACCGCTCATGCTGCACAGCAATACAAATCACCCCCCCCCCTCCCCTCCCACTCACCCTCCTGATGCCAGGTACCCCATTGTCCCCGTAAGATTGCCGCCCCCTCCCGAAATGCAATTGTCCCCTCCGCGCTGTTTTCTGTGCCAACAGCTTCCAGGACGGGGCGTGGTGGTGCACACCATGGCGTGGCGCCGGAGTGTGGCCGCTCTCTCCTCCTGGCCAGTTTGCCCCTCACAATGACCGAGTACCCGGCGACCGCGCCAACTTTTAATTATTTTTGACTCGCAGCGCCCGGCGCCGCTCCACTTTAAGGTCACTTGGTCGCTCTCTGAGCCGGCCCCGGGGGTCCGGAGAGCAGAGTGTTGCAGCGCCGCCCCCCGCGCCGCCCCCGCAACCCGCCGCGCCTCCCTCGGTAAACTCATCAGTCGCGTAAAGCTGAAACGCTTTGCATGCTCGCCAGCTGTCTGGCTGCCCTGGTAACGCGGAGAGTTGTTGAGATGTTCCCGGGAGCGGCGAGACGAGGCTCACGTACAGCTCCGCGGAAGGCTCGTGGTGCGACGCGGAACAGGCGACGGCTGCCGCCGGCGGCGGTGACGGCATAGCGGGGGATGCTAAACACGGTGTTATTTAGCGGTAGACAGAAAAAAGATAAAACGAAAGAAGCACCTGCTTGCTCTCGACAAATGGCATAATCATCATCGTACGACGTACGACCCCTTAAAGAGGAGTTACATAATACGATGACCCGCCCTCGCACCTCTATAGTGCACTCAGGAGAGATAGACAGGTGCGCGCGCGCGCACACACACGCACGCGGACGCACACACGCACACGCACGCACACACGCACACGCACACAGGTGCGGCGGGGCGTTAACCGTTTTACAGCCCAGCCGCTGGCACCCAGTCCCAGCCGGTCGTCGCCGAGGTCCTCGCGGCGCCGCCCAGAGTGCTCGTCCCGGCCGCGCATGTCGACCCCGCGCGCGTGCGGGTGCGCGGGTCGTCGGCCGCCGTCGGCCGCCGTCGGCAGAGCCGCACCCAGAAGTACGATAAAATAAACAAGTAGTCAATCACAACGCGCGACGCATTTTTGTGGCTTATCTGATAGAGGACGTGAGTGGTACTCGACCTCGCCTATGGTACGCGACAACGTAGAGAGGCCTGCGCCACCCGCGACGAAGAATCGTAGTTAACCTTCGATCGATCGCCGAACTGCTGCAAGAAATGAGATAGCTTCTTCTGCGGAAGGGGATTCAGCCGCCCGATCAGGTTTCCTCCAACCTCGCACGACCACTGCCCTCCCCGTCACCCTTTTGTCGCACCAACACACACTACTCGGTGACGGTGTGCGGGATTGCGAGCTTGTGGTCCGCCGCCTTGTAGTGCCGTGCACAAGCTCGACACCACCACCACCCGCACCCGGCCGCACCCGGCAGTCTGACGGCTGAAAAGGGCACACTGCCCCCCCCCCCCCCCCCCCCCCCTACCAACGCGCGCGCGCATCGTGAGCTCCGGAAACGAAGCCAATCAGCGACTTGAAGGCGCTCGGCTTGCGCTGGCCCTCCCCGTGCCCCTTGTCACCTAGACCAGCCCCAGGAAGGGGAGAGTGGGCAGGGGGCTGGGGCTCAACGAGGCCGCGGGCGGGAGGACGCCGCCGGCGCCTGTCGTCCTAGTTGACCGGCCGGGGCGGGGAGGTGTTCCACAGCGCCTTACCCCGCCGCGCCCCGCCCCGTCACCCCCCCTGGAGCAGCCAGAGTGACGAGAAGGCCAACGAACGCCGGCGACGATAAAAGTTTCCCGGGCTCCGTGTTTATTCCCAAGCGCCGATACATAAAAGGGGCGGAGTGCCTTCCTCCGGTCGCCCCGCGACTCATCCCTACTGCGGCTACCTGGAACACCCTGCAGGACAACGGACAACCACCCCTACCACCGCCCTGCCCGCGGCTAGTCCCTTTAGTGGTTGCCTGCCTGGAACACCCTGCCGGACAACACCCCCACCATCGCCCTGCCCGCGGCTACCTGCCTGGAACACCCTGGACAACACCCCTACAACCGTCTCGTCTCCTCCTGAAGCGACACCCTCGGCACCACAACACATTTTATTAATGTTGCCCGTGCTCTAAAGCAATGTAACGAAGTCGAATCAATTTTTTTCGAGGCAGATTCTTGTACTAACGGCCAGGAGTGCAAGCGGCGAAGGCAAGCGGAAGGCGTCTTCGGATATGCAGAGAATTAGGTGCATCGGGATGGAACCATCGCACTACTTCCGGGCGGAATAGAGAAGCAGCAAGAAACCGGAAGCTGTGCGCCCTTGAGAGCGGCCGGCGGCGCGCCCTGCATTTGGGCCGGCGGGCGCTTGAGGCGGCGGGGCCGGGCAGCGAGCGGGGGTGCGGAACACAGCTCATTAAAATGCTTGCAAAACTTGGGGCGCGCGGCGCGGCCGCCCAGCCTGATCAGAGGCTAGTGTCGGCTGCCACAATTTTCAGTTTCTCGGCGCTCTGTTTCGTGCTTTGTTTCTTGTTCGCAAGCCCCCTCCCCCCTCCCCTCCCACTCACCGCGGTTCGCTCCCGCCCCTTGCAGCCGCCGCCACCCCTGCCTCTCTGCCGCGTTCCTACCCCATTCCTTTCCACTCTGGCTCCTTTTTCGATTTTGGGTTCTCTTGCCGGAGCGGCGTTATTCGAGAGTTGGTAATTACACAAGTTGCGATCCGGTCCGGTCGGAGTCGATTGAGAAACAAGCGGGGCGAGGGGTTGGGGGGGGGGGGCACTGGTGGTGTGAGGGCGCGGAGGGAGGCCGCCCGTCAGACGGACAGGGAAGAAAGTTATTTAACGCCGTAGGCAAAGTAGGGGTAAATACCGCACCCCCTAATCCCCCCCCCCCAACCGCTCACTGATAACTATTGTTAAAACAATAAAATTCTTTCAAAAGGGCAATTTTATCCAAGATTGACAAGTTCTACGGATACATTTTCGGTGATGATCTACGTTTTTGGCAAGCATTAGATCATCTTTTTTTGGCAAACAAAAGCCCACAGCGCCACACCGATATTCCACAGCGCTACCCCCAGCTCCAGACAGGAACGCGGGGTAGTGGCAGGCTCTTGGCCGTGGCTCACCCCTGGGGAGTATCGCCGCCATCCCTCCAGAAAGGGCTCACCTTCTCGCATTCGTACTCGAGGGGGAGGGGGTGGGGGCGTAAATACCGTGACGATTTACTAAACCTAAATGTGATCTCTCCGTTTAGTCACTGAGAGACATAACAGAACTCTCGGACCGGCAAATTTCGGGTGCAGAGCCCAAAATGTTTTGTGCTTTGTTTACCTTTTGGCACTCAAAACACACACATTTTGGGGACTGTGCGAGACCGGGACTGAAAGTCACACAGTGCGAGGAGCGCTCGCATGGTCATTCCTACACACCCCTTCACCAAATTTGTATTTCTGGTCGACAGATACGATAAGTTTCAACGCAGAAGGGAAAGCACACGGGAACAAATGCACATCACTGACGCACCTTACTGGACAAGAAGACACTGCAGAGAAGACACGAAGACAGCGAAGAAAATACAACTAACAGAAAGTAATAATAATAAATATTTTGCTCGGAACACGCAAACGTAGCGGACGTATCGGACGACACTGAACGCGACGGTGACAAACCTCACGCACCGCTCGTGCCGGGTCAACTGGCCAGCTGACCGGCCGGCAGGACGTCTCTCTCTCTCGCACACCGACGCGCGCAGCCCGTCGTCTGCTGCCTGCGGTGCAGCTGGAGATTTGATACCGTGTGATAACGGAAAAGTCGAAATCATGCGAGCAGCGGCGTGTGCCGGAAAATTTGAAATTACAAGAAGGCGGGCATGGGTGTGGCATTTCATGCCGGTTTCTGTTTTTACTGCTCGGGTCACTGCAGAACTGGGAAGCAAGATGCTGGGGGAGCAATAATTACGCATAATACGTGCTCAATACAGGAAAAAATTTCTTAAAACATAATAATTGAATACACAAATAAAAGAGTGGCGTGCATCCCGTGCGCGCGCTAGCGTTCCAGCCGTTCCAGGAGCGCAACTACCCCCTGCACTTGCACGGGGTATCGACCGGACGTGAGCGCTTGTAGCCCGCCGTAAGAGGGCGCCAGCGACACGGTTTGCACGACCTCCCTGTTTGTGCCTACCCACCATGACCCTGTTAGTAGCCAAACAGTTGTAGCTACAACTACAACCGTCACGGCCACGGGCAGCTTCACGCGAACCGACTGCAGGTCAAAGAGAAGAAAGTGTAACAGGAAAGTCAGCTCGGCGCCCCGTGCCGTAAACTCTCACACGTCCCTGTTTGTAGCTACAGGATTGTACGTCCCTACTTGTGGCCACAAAATTGTGGCCACAAACCCGGCGGCCAGAGTCAGCTTAATCCGACCCGACTATAGAACACCAATATTCGGGTAAAATGAAATCCAAAGCCTTCAGGAAGTAACCAGAAGGTAAGCACATGCTCTGCACATAGTCCGTAATGAGCCGAAAGGCCCCGGATGCGTAAAAACCAGCGCAATGGGGCCCAGGGGGGCCCAAACACGAAGAGCAGCTTTTAAAAGGATTGCCTACCCTCCAGGCGCTCTCAGCCACAACTCATCCCAGGGTCACC
>NW_026267171.1:1039994-1040990 GCF_000697945.3 Frankliniella occidentalis | reverse complement strand
GAGGGGGATTTTTCCTTGTCGCTCTATGTCTCCCGCTAGCCGCTAGGCAGGACCGAGCTCAGACCTCACAAGGGAACTCATTTAAGTGTTAGTCCCCGACTTTTTCCGCCTTGAGGGTTTTGTAGAGTGACCGCATACAAAACGATTGGCAAATGAAAATTCGTGTTCAATTTCATATTCGTATTTATAGGGGAAATCCATTTTCTCCAGAAATTACTAATAAAAGCATTTTTTCTGAAAAATCAAAAAATGACCGCCAGTGTGAATTCTGTATTGACTTTTGGGGGTATTTTTTACTTTTTTTATTTTTTACCCCAGGAAAGGAGACTAGACAGGAATGTTCGGCTTATGAATATAAACTGCCCTGCAAGGCCAGGACGCTTTGGAGTGAATAGTTTTCGAGAAATCAAAGTTCTAAAAATTTCGACCTACGACCGCGGAGAGCCATGCGCCCTGTGCCAGGGTGACCATTGCCGATCGCACAGGGGCCTATGCACTCGCATTTGCAATAAGGCGAGGGGTCCTCCACTCTCCAAGTGGGTGTACAACGAGTTGCGTGGGTATCCGCGAGTGTTCGAGAGTATTAGCGAGTATCCGCGAGTTTATGCGAGTAATGGCGAGTATCCGTGAGTATTAGGCGAGTATTTGTCTTTTTTTTCGCGATTTTTCGCGAATTTTTCGCGAGTTGTCGCGAGTTGCCGCGAGTATTTTGCGAGTATTTTTCTTCGTGTACAACGAGTTGACGAGTGGGGGACCCCTCGCAATAAGGTAATTTAATAAAAGATTATTGTCACATAAACATGCATCAACGTTTGAGCAAAGATGGTCGTGGCTGATGGCCTATGGCTCATAGCTTATGACTCCTGTTCACCTTTAATGCGATATAGTCGTTGAATAACAGAAGCAACTTACAGCGGGAATAAAGATGAGAACGCTGTTTCAGTGGTTGATGGTATTTATTGTCGAATACTGACTACATTCGTCAGTACTGGTGCA
>NW_026267171.1:1035219-1038781 GCF_000697945.3 Frankliniella occidentalis | reverse complement strand
TGGGCCTGGATCTCCATGTCGGAGGGGATGGCGGCCATGGCGGCCACCACGCAGGCGGCGAGAACGATGAGGACCTTCATGATGTCTGCAAAATAGATGTATAAAAGGGTAGAGTTGCGCAAGATTTTGCGGGGAACGGTCCTATCCCAAAGGTGAGTCTGGAGTCGCATTGACTGTTAAATGAATAATTTCTATGATTGTCCGACAGAACAATCGTATGGTAGATTCGGTGTTCAAATCGTGGTGCAAGACAGCTCCACAACAGAATTAAAAAAAGGAATACCCAGGGAATAATACTGTTAAACAAGATGACAGCTAACTGGAAAACTGAAAGGTTTCACAGCTAAAACTGCAAAAGTTAAAGGTTTAAATCGTGTTGTTAAAACTGTCATCTTTTTTTATAGTCCGATTCTTAGAGTACCTTAATTTTTATGATTTTAAAATACACAGACGATTGAATTATGCAAAAAAACAAACAAACAAAAACAACAAAAAAACTAACGATGCTAAAGTGTCCCCCCGCGCAATAACCAGTTACACACTGTATAGTAAATGAGATTCTGCCCTGGCTCTGCATTCAGTACTCACCGGAGAGGGTTTGCCGTGTGCTGATCACTGCCGAAAGGTGGCCCTTTATACTCCGATCGTCATGAAATGTCGGCTTCTTATCTTTCCTCGTTCTCGTCTGATGACTTTGAAGGACAGCTAAACGCTAGAGTCCAAGTGACAGGAGGCACCGCGCTTATCAAGGGCAGACTTTTTAATTATTTCCACTGATAAACGTGACGCCGGAGTGGCTCTCGAGAGTACGGGCGCGACCGCGGCACGTGCGACTCGTGCTGTGTAACCGCGCGTAATCACAGTCATCCAAACACTGCGACGTCACATTCGAGCGTTCGGGCATTGTGTCACATTGCTGCGAATATGTCATGGCACATTCGTGGGAACGTTTCTTTACCAGTAGCGTCTGCACCCGCAGGCCATGTGCACGCTATTCATACTACCCTTGTCACGTGAGGTGCTGTCACATATAGTACAGAAACTAATGTGACACGAGTAACTGTCGTTTGAATATGACGTGACAGTGTGTGAACTAAAGTCATTTCTAGTCCAAATTTCGTTAAATAATTTTCTTGAACAGTGTGCCCCACCGACCCCTTCCTTTGTTTTGATTACTGCGTATCAGGTGCGCGGCCTATCATCGCTCAGCATAGCGTCTTATGGCCCCGTGTGAGTATGCGACCCACCCGCACCTCAGCATCCACCACAGTGTGACTGCAATGAATGGAGAAGTCTGCGGACCAGCCTGTATTGCCAAAAAGAACACCTCGGAAAAACTGAGTTTCGTGCAATTATTACAAATTCCATTTGCATTGAACAGGACGTAAATTCTTTTGTTGGCAGATTGGCTTTTTCACAAATAATCACGATTAATCAAAAAGTAAGTCAATGTTTTTTTTCTGTGTAAATCTATGATGGTCTGATCTGAATACACGAGTAATATAAATACCTTCCAAAAATAAAAAAATGTGAGGTCAAATCTTCCACAAAGCTACACTGAAATAACAAAATACAGGACCCGTTTTTTCTTTCTTTGGAAGGATAACAATACTAATGTACACAAAAGAAGGTCCTTGAGCGCAATTATTTGCATTTTTTGATAATCTCTCCGCCCGCGAGGTATCGTCACAAATTTAAGCGAATCATTCACCGTTACGAAACTGCCTCAAGTTCGGCCTCTACAAGCTCTCATGCTCATGAAATATAAGTACGAAAGAAATACATTTATGAAAACGGTTTCTAAGAGACGAAGCGAGTGTGTTACATCAGTTTAAAACACACAGAAGTTCAGCACAACACTCTAAAACCAAGTGTGTACATAGTACACTTTTGCTTATGTGTGTATAGTTCCTTGTGTGTACTTAAAAGCACACACAGCGAAGTGTGTGCCTAGCATGGCACACACAACGAGGTGTGTGCCACGCATGTACACACTTCCTAGTGAGTGCCATGCCATGATAGGCGCACAATTTCTTATGCGTACTTTCAAGTTCACACAACGAAAATTGTACTACGTATCGGGTGTAACCGGTGAATACGCAGCAGTGTCGCGGGTTTGACTAATCTTTACACCCGTAAGGGGCCATGGCCCCTGCAGCCAAATTGAGTATGTGATCCCGCAACACTGCTGGGTATTCACAGGTAGACCCGGTACATACTTGGGTTTACAGTGAACATGCCGTTCGTGCAGAGAAGACAGTGAGCCAGTGTGCAGAAAACGCTGATTCAGTGGTGCATGTAATTTATTGTCGTTTACTGAGTACAGTCGTCAGTACGGGTGCACTGCAAACTTAGACAAGGGGGTAGCTGGCCTCGGTGGCGATACCACAGTTGTTCTTCTTGTTCCGGGCCATCCTGATGTAACCTTCCTCACCCCAGGAGGTGCCCCATGAGTTCTTGACGATCCAGTACTGCTTGTTGGGCCAGTCGGTGCCGTAGCCTACGGCAAGCACACCGTGGTCCAGGGAGTCGGAGGAGCAGGCAGACTCGTAGTAGATACCGCTGGAGTACATCTGGAAGCTCCAGTTGCTGGCGTCGATGGCGACAGACACGGGGCCAACCTTCTCGACGGCGTCACGGAGGGCGCTCTCGCTTTTGGACTGGACGTCCTTGTAACCGGTGTTGACACCACCGTTGTTCTCAGCCTTGTACAGGCAGGAGTCACCGTCCTGTCGATAACAACAAAAACGTGACAATTTGTCCAAAAGCTTGAACCCATTTTAAAGTCTGGCGAGTCACTGACCTCACCGGTGTAGGGGTAGCTCTCCTCGGTGTCGATACCGTGATTCTTCTGAATGTACTGGAAAGCGGCTACCATCATACCACCGTTGCAACCCTCGTTACCGAAGTCCCGGGAGCAGTCGACCAGGTTCTGCTCACTGAGAGAGACCAGCTGACCAGTCTTCTTAAAGAGCTGACCCTCGAGGGAGCCGGTCTGAAAACCATATTTTTTTGAGGTATCTGTGATCAAATTACCGCACTCATCGAGCCACTGTCACCTCCGTAAAAAGGTGCAGAACGAATTAAAGAGGTAAGCACGATTATGACACGAGTTCGACCCAGATTAATTGCTAGTTGGGCGCAAGCAAGTGTAGAGCACAAGGGGTTTGATACTGTAATGTTCAAGAAACACGACCCCATATTAACTCATAATCACGTCTATTATCCATAATATTCTAAAATCTGTATCTATAATCTGATGATCATTAATTTGGTAACCCTTATAATCTACATCAAAAAGTATACGGCTGAGGTTAGTTAAGATCCCTTGGTAGAGCATGTTGGCAACTAGAGAACCCCTGCCTACAGTGCATTAACCACCGTCTAGTTAAGACTTACAGCGGAAAAGGACCAGCAGGAGCCGCACTGGCCCTGGTCCTTAACTGGGGTGACGGCACCCGGGGACCTCCAGTCGACCTTCTTGCTCCAGGGCCAGGAGTCGTTGACGGCGGTGTGGACGAAAGCGCTGGCCTGCTTCTGGCCGCTGCGGTAACCGTTCAGC
>NW_026267171.1:1033380-1034744 GCF_000697945.3 Frankliniella occidentalis | reverse complement strand
TGCGGGGAACGGCAAAATCTATGACCAGCGAAGGCAGTCCTTAAGTCGCAGTTACAGCTAAATAATTAAGAGCTCTAATTTTCTGATTGAAGTGTAAAGTGATAAATCTTGTGTCCAATTAGTTGTGCGAGATAGTACCACAGCACAACATTTTAGAAATTTGGTTGGTCATTAGTCACCTCGCTGCACACCGGCAATAAATACTAATGGTTTACGCCGATAACACGACGGATACATGTTGTGAGAAAACTACTAGTTGTTAGTTGTTCACTTTGGCTGAGCAGCTTACCTACCTTCCTACGCCTTTAGTTCTCACCGGAGACAGTTTGCCCTGTGCTGATGACAGCCATCAGGTGCCCCTTTATACCTTGTTCGTGATAAAGTTCGGTGTCTTATCTTTTCTTGATCTTGTCTGATTCCGAGGTGTCCATACAGAAAAGGTGAATCTATAAGCAGTCGGAAAACAAAGGCGGATCCAAAAGCGGCCAGGGAAGAAAGGCAGATCTGCTTGTTAGTGAAATCAGAAAACTTAACTTAAAATGCATCAACCTCTCCGTAGGAATGTCCTTTAGGAGAATTTAATGTCACATTTTAATCGCAAGGCAATGGGCATTGTACAACTGCTTCACAATCGAAAGTGTTCAAATGAAAGTTACGTAAATGCATGTATGTAACTGAAACGTTTTCACTTATAACTTTTCACATCAGGCGATTTGCACTTGTAGGTGTGCAACTCCTCTGTTGAATACTTATCCAGACAGGAGTCTTACTGCGTTGAAAGTGTTCAGCAGGACTGTTACGCACTAACAAATAAACGTCTAAGGCTTTAAAAACTTGCACGTGCGCAACTACGCATAAGAGCAATTGTAAATATTTAACTCGTTGTTGCACACTTAAGTCTGTTACACAGTTGCAAACTTCATATATACGGGAGGAAACGTCCCTTTTAAAAAAGAGATTGCTAGCATAGTTACACTATAACAATAAATCAAATTTCTTGTACACATTAAAATTTGTTAATAATGTTAAAAATTTACTTCAATATTTCCAAACTAAACAGCCAGAAAATTGTCCTTATACCGAACATATCAGGTTATTTAGTTGCCGTTCACCCACATAATTGTTTTTCAATGCAAGATGTGTTACATTCTGAGCCGACTTATTTCGGACCCCATTTATGTTTCACCGCAAAGAGAGTTAAATCAGATAGAATGCCACAGTAGCCCGGCACAGTGTGCGGTACAATAAATAAAAAAGGAAAATTGAGCATAACACGGTGTTTCAGTGGTGGATGGAATTTATTGTCGATTACTGAGTACAGTCATCAGTACTGGTGCACTGCAAACTTAGACAAGGGGGTAGCT
>NW_026267171.1:1029357-1032020 GCF_000697945.3 Frankliniella occidentalis | reverse complement strand
ATAGTAGTGCGACATAGTAGTACAACATTTTAAAAATTGTCGTTGGTCATGAAAATTAGTAAACGCGGTGCAGGTGCACACTGGCAAAAGGAGAACCGATTAAGTTCGCCGAAAACACAGTGGAATACTCTGCTCTGACAAACTAACCAAGCTCTTAGTTATACCCTATGACTGTGCCGCAGCTCTCCCCGTTTATTACTTACCGGAGACAGTTTACTCTGTGCCGATCACCGCCAAAAGGTGCTCCTTTATACCTTGATCGGCATGAATCTCTCTGTCTTATCTTTTCTTGGTCTTGTCTGATGTCATTTCGTGAAGTACGGCTGAAAGGTAGATTCCAATTGTTCAAGTGATAGGAGGTACCACTTAGACGGTGGAAAAAAAGGGGGGGGGGGCAGGGCGGCTGCGTGTCAATTGCGCGCAGGTTCCTACTTCTGTTTTGTGAATTTGAAAATGGTGGGCTAACAACAATAATCAAAGTCTGAACCAATGAGTCATTGTGACTTGATTAAATTAGGTACCTCCTCGAGCAGCAGTGATTCGTTCTCCGACTCGTTTTTCCCTACAACACACCGAAATATGTTCCGTTTCGATTTTTTTTTCTTGGTTTCAATAACATTGTTACAAAGCAAAACCGTAAATCAAATAAAGAATTTAACATATCCTATGACGTTTGATTTAGGCAAATTTCCTTAAATTACGGTTCATTTCATACCCGCACGTAACTGACGCGTCGTCTAAAGAAAATGATTTTTTGGGTACCGCAGCCAACAGCCACTACTCAAGCGAAATAGTTATGTGAATTAGTAAAAGTCGGCCCTCTATGGAATCAGAAGAGGCGGTTTGAATCTCGGCTCGGAATTAAATTCACTGTGTAAATCAACCCCTTGTAAAGTAAAATTCAATGGAATGCGATTTTTCCTTTTAAAAAAAGATTTCAATAATGATGTCGCAAGCGGGATCCTGTGCTACAACAATTCCCTTTTTGTTTTTGTTCGCTCACAACGCATCAAGAAAGTAAGTCTGTCATTCGCCATTACGCAACGCACCTGTTGAGCGCCTGGTAGGTAGGCAACACCTTGCGTGCACCGCATGTGTGTACTGCGGGATGGCCCAACCCAAGTCTCGCAGGCACTGAGCTACCGTTATTTGACAAACAAATCTGAGAAAGAAAGGTCTATACTTTATGGACCCTCCTTATCTCCCGACCTAATTAAGTTGATCCTCAAAATTATATGGTCGTATTTTACTGTTCACTGTTAAAAATGATTGTCACCTGACAACGGTCTACGTATACGTGATATGAAACTCCTGTTATAAGTAACAATGTTGTGTTTCACTTTAATTCGTCTCGAAAGTTGTGATTTTTATCCTCTGTTGGCAACCTTCCGGAGTGTCATGATGTACTGCACAATTATTGCAATCCGAATATCTCATCGGCAGATTTAGTGCGACTACCTGTAGTACCCGAATCTCGTGTTAAAGAGCTCCATGAAGCTGGCCCCACCGATGGTCGCACAAATTGAACCGATAGTGCCATGATTTAGTGCCCAATTAGTGCAATCCGAATATCTCATCGGCAGATTTAGTGCGGACTATTCGTAGTGCTCCACTCTGGAGTTAAAGAGCTCCATGAAGCTGGCCAGCTGGACCAACAACCCCCGGATGTGTGTTTTGAGCACTATGGTTGGATGCGGGTGATCCCCTTCTGAACTCCAAAGTCGCCGCCGACTGCGGGGTGAGGGATGTACTGCCCCATTTTAAATTTTTTGACTGGGTTTTCGGGCTTGAGCATTTACGGCGCCGAGAGGACTTTTGTCTGTTCTGTGACGTGGGGCTGCACTCCGTCATAGTCGCGCTCTTTCCCTCGCTGCACTTAAAGTAATCTTTATGTCCTCCTTGAGCCTCCTGTTCTACACAGGTCGTAGAAAAAGTAGGTCATAGAAAATGTAGGTCGTACGAAATGTAGCCGGACAAATGGTTTTGGGCGAGGGGGCCCACCACTTCGATTAAGGTCGATGTACACAGGATTACGTGATTTCGGTCATTACACGTGAATTTGGAGAGATTACTCATGCATTTTGTTGAATTTCTGGCTCCAAAACTATAAAATTTGGACAATAAAGTGTAATTTAGCGATATTGGTTTACAATTTGGTCAAGTATTACACAGAATACATAAGGATTTCATAGGGATTACACCCTCATCTGTACACAGGATTCTGTGGTGGCCCTCTAGGTTTTGGGTCGGTCTGGAATCACCACGTCGTAGAATTGCAGTTCGTACAATGAACGGGATCCCATTTTTTAATACCACACAAAGTTCGCCCGATTTTACACAATTTTTCACAAGGGCGGCGGCACGGGCGGTGTAGACTACAGCAACAGCAACAAGCAACGTGTCCATTTCTAGGATGTTACCCAGACGCGCGGTTCAAAATGCAAGAGGTGGTGTTGAACGATCACGCTCCTCCCCCCCTACGCCGCGGTGTCTGGTGAAAACAGGTTTGTTTAAAAGAAGACATTCAGCATGACACGGTGTTTCAGTGGTGGATGGAATTTATTGTCTATTACTGAGTACAGTCATCAGTACTGGTGCACTGCAAACTTAGACAAGGGGGTAGCTAGCCTCGGTGGCGATACCACAGTTGTTCTTCTTGTTGC
>NW_026267171.1:1025636-1027962 GCF_000697945.3 Frankliniella occidentalis | reverse complement strand
ATAGTAGTGCGACATAGTAGTACAACATTTTAAAAATTGTCGTTGGTCATGAAAATTAGTAAACGCGGTGCAGGTGCACACTGGCAAAAGGAGAAACGAATTATACGGTGAAATACTCTGCTGTGACAAACAAACCAAGTTCTTAGTTGTGCCCTGTGACCGAGCCGTTGCTTTACCCTATGCGTTGAGTACTTACCGGAGACAGTTTACTCTGTGCCGATCACAGCCAAAAGGTGCTCCTTTATACCTTGAGCGGAATGAATCTCGGTGTCTTATCTTTTCTTGATCTTGTCTGATGACATGTTGTGAAGTACAGCTGAAAGGTAGAGTTCAAGTGATAGGGTATCTCTTTGACGAAGGGAGAAGACGGGGAGGGTGCAACAGGGTTTTGATTGCGCGCAGGTCCTCTTCTGTTTTGGCGGCTTGTAGATTGTCAGCCAACGTTATCAAAAACTGTGCGCCGCCGGGCTTGGACCTCCGAGTGTAAGTGACACGGTGGAATCACTCGAGCGACTGGTGTCATTCTTGCCTTGACCCTAAATCGTCCGGGAGCCAACAGCCACCACCGGAGCGTGAATGCCCCGCAAATATGAAGTCGCGATGCCTTCTAACGACAAACTTGGCGCTGTGGCGCTGCGGTGCTATCCGGTCACAAAAAGTCACAAAGTTCAATCTGCGACTGTCCGGTTACACATAAGCTCGATCATCTGAAATGGCATTACACGAATTTCGATCTGCCCTTCGTCGGTTCCTGCAACCTATATTCATGTGCTCGCGCCAATCTCGCGGGTAGTAAAACACGTGCTCAATTCGAAATGAATCCCTGATGAAGAAAACTAAATGACACATCCTATTGTAAATAAGGTCGTAAGCAATTTGACTTTTTAAAAATCAGTTGTCAATGTGACTGGAAATTTAAGTCGTGTTTTTTGTAGCGTAGTTGCATACAAGATTTATCAGAAGTTGTTCACATTGGTTGTTTAGTTGAACGGGGTGTAAATATGGTGTGAGTTTGCCTAATCTACCAGCTCATAATGCGTCATGGCCCCTGCGACAAGATACGGTATGCAGACGTCCAACACTGAACATGGAGGTGCTCGCTCTGACCAACTGGTGCCTGGACTTAAACTATGTTGTCGGTGCGGTCACACAATGGATGTACACCGCAGAAAGTTCGGTTGACCACCAGAAAGCTTGCCAGCTGTATAAATATTGCAGACATTTATTGCAATTTAAACTCTGTTTGGGGCGCACTCAACTTAGGGGCGGTGAGCGGCACAGTAACACTGCAAGTGGCACGTCCCAGTACTGTGACATATTCTTTCCGGTCTTGATCGCTCACAATGCATCAAGACGGTAGGTCCATCATCCGCTATTTCGCACCTGCTGAGCGCCTGATGGGTAGGCAACATCTTGCGTGCACTGCATGTGTGTACTGCGGGTCGGCCTAACCCAGGTCTCGCAGGCGCTGAGCTGCCGTTATTTGTCAAACAGATCTCAGACAGAAATGGGTGTACTTTATGGACCCTCCGTATATTCCAAATTAATTAAATTCGTAACCTTAATATTACTTGGCGCCTTTCTTATGTTCGTAGACACATGATGGACGCACCAGGGTGTTGAAAATCAAAAGGTTGACGTGATCAAATGTAAAAATAACAGTGTTCATGATGATCATAACAAAAGATTAACGTATAATCTACTGGTTTTAAAAGCTTGGAATGTGAAATAAAGATCCTTTGGCTCTGGATCGAAATATTGTATGTTTCACTTGCAGTGACAAAACGAAGAACATCGTTGCAAGTACAGGAAACAAATTTCTCTACATAATTTACCGGTGTGGTGCCATCTCGCTGTCCCTAGATCAAAGCACGCACGCCGCAATGTGAGGCGCAGTGCCTAGTGAATTCAAGTATCACAAACTATTGTTTCGCGAATCTGGGGAAACCACGTCTCCCGTTTTTGGATGTTATTTTGAAACCTATACCAATCGATAGAGAAATTTTTACTCTATTGAATTACATAATTCCTAAAAAATCGTCCAAAATTATGAGACGTGGTTTCGCCAGAGTCGCACAACGGTACTTTGTTTCACGATCGACGCGCAAAGATACTTGACTTCACTAAGTGCGCTGAATCGTGCGCGCTGTGAGTTAAGGACAAGCGATGTGTCAACTCAATTTTCAATCATAGAAATCGTGTCTGTAAAGACACCATTTCGGTTAAGAAAGCACGCATACTCGGTACTATGCGTGATTGTTCGAGTAACGAAGTATCGGATCCCATTTATTCTTCGCCAACCAAGTGTGTTAGAGGAGCCTAAATG
>NW_026267171.1:1003181-1024236 GCF_000697945.3 Frankliniella occidentalis | reverse complement strand
GATCTCCATGTCGGAGGGGATGGCGGCCATGGCGGCCACCACGCAGGCGGCGAGAACGATGAGGACCTTCATGATGTCTGCAAAATAAATGAATGAAAATATAAAATTTGTAAGAATTTTGCGGGGAACGGGGATATCCGCTCTTAACGAAATGAGCAACGCTGCCATCGTAAATATGAATAACGCCTGGCTTTAGTACTCACCTGAGATAGGTTACAGAGTGCCGTTTGCAGCTAACAGGTGCTCTTTTATACCCCTTCGTCGTGGAATCTTCGTTCCTTATCTTCCTTTTGTCTGTGCTGTGATTCCTTTGTAGTACCCCACTTAGCCACCATTAGTAAAGGATAAGAGAATTTTTAATATGAATCCACTTTACACATCGCAGAAAACGACGTAATTTATCCTTTTCCTTTTTTGTGATTAAAATTCCACCTACGTGACGAATAGCGGGTACCAAGGTCTAGCTTTTGTAGGTTTATTCTTGGTCCACTTAAAACTGAGCAGCTTATTTATAATGAGACTTTTCAACATTTCCACTAGCCCTTTTTATTGCATATTCTTATGTCATGTTTGTTTTTTTGCTAGGGATGGTCCGAGGTATACGTCACGACGGGCACTTGAGTTTCCTGCTGAGATGCAGATGAACAGATAATGGCTTGTCAGCAACGCGGCAAAAGTCACGATATGTCCTAACAACGTTCTGGAAACAGTTCGGAAATCAAGAAAACGGGCATATGTCTCGTGTTCCAATTTTCTCGTTGTAGAGTGTGGAGTATATCACTCAAGCAACTGACAAGGTGGTAGCAACCAGTAAAAATATAAGGATTTGAGTTGATCAAATTTTTTATTTTTATTTTGCAAATATTTCTTATTTTCAATCACGGTAATAAATACTACACAATACGAAGAAATGTACAAATTTGATTGCCATAAATCTACTTGCAGTTGTAATTCTATTTTTGATAGAGACTACACACCATTCCAAGTGCATATACACGTTCCTAATTATTTATATCACACATCTGTTTGAAATATCAAGAGACCACGTGAAAGTTTGCAGGAACAAGCTGAATTTTAGGGAACATTTCTCTTACTGTACCGGGTGTCCCGGCTCTTACATGCCAGTACGTTGGGTTGCCTATGCACTGGCAGCAGGGGGTGCAGGCGCGGGGCGGGTGGCGGAGGAGTGGCAGCTCCCTTCACTCCTCCGCCACCCGCCCCGCGCCTGCAGCCCCTGCTGCCAGTGCATAGGCAACCCAACGTACTGGCATGTAAGAGCCGGGACACCCGGTACCACAACAGTTATTCTATCGGTGAAAGTTTGCAAATGATAAACAAACACATGAGTTCTTAGCATTTCTGTCGAGAACACAGTATGAGCAGGGTTTCTTTGGCATTTCAGACAACTTAGTCATGACATCTTTGTTATCATTGTGTCAGAGATACGTGCTAACGTAAACGTCAATAAATGTACAAAATATGCGCTTTACAAACATCGAATTAGATACTACAGTATACAGTATATACAACTTTATTCTTACTGAACGTTACAGGTGGCAATTCATCTTTCTTTCAAAAATCATACGGCCTCAGTGTGTTTCACTGGAGCGCACAAAGTTAAACTAAATTGGCCAACGGATTGTAATTTTCCCAAAGTTAAAATTTGCCTAGGCACCCCTCTTGTAGCCTAAGCAACACCTGACAAACAACAAATTACTTTCTATTTTAAAGGAAGCATTGCGGGAATGCTGACAAAAAATTAAAGTCACTACTGTGCGTGAGCGACGGCAACAATCATTAGCCACCGGTAGCCCGCTATAGAGAAAGGCAATCACGGTAGGCGATAGTTTACGGTCAAACCGGGGAGCTTGGGTCGTTGGTGAACCCGCGGTTCATAGGACAAGTATACACCGCGACAACATATATTGGCAGATCACCGCTGAAATTGTGGTTTTATATGTTTCTCGGTATATTATGGACGTGTGAGACTGCAAATGCCACAAAGCTAGGGCAAACAAAAGATATCCTGCAAACTGCTACGTTCGTGTATTTTAATAAACTGACATAAGATTGTCTCCACACTCAATATGATAAATGTTTGCGTTCTGCTCAGTCTTATTTTCAAATGGAGATTACAAGTAATTAACTTAATTCAATTAATTTACTTACAATTAACTTAAGCATATTGCACGAGGGTGTCTTGTGTTTTCATTTCATAGTGAAATACGATTGTTTTTTGTGTCGGCGCCAACTATGCCGAGCATGTACAGATCTGTACTGTCACTTAACACGATCCTCGAATTCTTTTTGTACACTTTCTTACACTAAGTACACTTTTTTTACACTTCCTTCAATCGTCTTCATTCCACTGCCGCAGCTCATTCTGTAACGAAAAACACACATGAAACGGGATGCCAAAATAGAGAAGGGCTCGGCAGCACAATTATAGTTGCCTATCCACCTAGTTAAGAAAGGGAAGCTAGGTGAATAAGTCAGTATATAGGTATTAACAAAAAAGTGAACTGGGATTAACCATCGTCTTCCTCGCCGTCTTCTTCGTCTGCTCCATTCTCATCATAGTCGTTGTCGAAGTCGTCCGACGCTGTGGCGTGCGACTGTTGCGAAGGCATTCCGTGCATGGAATTGCGGTACGAGGGTGGCGCAGCGGTGGGGATGGACAGGTCCTGTTAGCGGGTGTGCGGGGTTAGTCAAGCGAGACACCAACACCACACCATGTTAGCCAATGATTTGAGGCGAGTGGGTCGCGAGAAAAGTACTGAGACATTAATGTTAAACGTACCGACGGCGGTCTCCAGCCACAGCCAGCCAGTGGAAGGCCATCCTCTCCCAGTGGACAAGGCGCGTCGAGCCCTGGCACGCCCTGTGCGCCTTTGTCTCCCTTGTCTCCTTTCCGTCCACGTTTGCCCGGCGGTCCCTGCCAACGCATGAACAAGGTATTCCCTCTTTGTTTATTTCTCCCTCAGCGTGCAAAACACCGTTTACCCCAGGCCGAATTCGGTGTACTTACAGTTTCGCCCATGGCGCCTTTCTCACCCTTGGGGCCCTGTGGAAAAAACATTGAGATATTACTCATTTGAGAACTCAACTGTCAGCGCCAATAATCTAGCCTTGTCTCTGATGCATGGCTTTATTCTTTGGCATTCGCCACTCCTAACACATGACCAAAGTAAAATTAGCTGTTATTTTTTTTTTAACCCAGACGGGTGATTTACGTTATTTGGTCTTGTAGTTTGGAGAGAAGTGTGGTGGGTAAGTAAAGGGAGGTAAGGTTATAGATAAGGATAGCTTTACCTCTTGGCCTGGGATTCCGTCCGTGCCCTGGTTGCAAGACAGAGAAAGTGGACGTTAACAAACACAGGTTAAACGGAGAAGCAATATCTGGGTGGACTGCATATTGTTAAGGCAGCACAACTAGATTAAGTATTAGCTGTCACACAGCATCCATAGCACACCTAAAACAGAACACTTATTTCTCTTAGAGTGGTACCTACCGGAAGACCCGGCTCGCCTCTTTCGCCTTTGGACCCTGGTTCTCCTTGGCCACCCTGTAGAACAATTTGTAACACATTACGATATTGTGTCTCTAAACAAAGCGTACCTCAAACATGACGCAAGTTTTGCATACGTGGTTTTCATGCATGTTAACGGAATTGTTAGGAAAGCATCTTTTCAGCACCAAAAGCAAAAGTCTAATACGCTGACGTGGGTAGCGTGCGTTATCTTAGTTCAGTCGTTTGAGTGGCTGTACTGTTTTTTTTTATTATGAAAGGGTCCTCCCTATAAAAAAACGAACGCGGGTGAGTTCAGACAGTGCACGTGCTGTATTGTGCACAGTGCACGCCAAACGCGGCAACTGTGAAGTGTGGAGGCACTTTCCGAACACTGCCCCCACTGCAACACACGGTCAGGAAATCGCCCCCGCACTCCCATCACGGCAAACACGTTCGGCAGTCAGTATGCCGCGGTGCACGAATATGAGCCGGCACTAACTGGCCCAATTCACCCGCGTTTACTTTCTACAGGGAAAAGCAAGCGGCGCCGAGTACACATACCTTCATTCCATCAAGACCCGGCTGCCCCTGAAGAATGTAAGAAAACAAAATAATAGAAATAAATGAATCTAGAGAGAAAGGGTTGATTACTCATACTGAATTGGTAACATTTAAGGTGCGATTTATTCTTCTTGGCCATGGAAATGTTGTGATAGGGATTATTTTCAATAATATAGCGCGCGCAGTGAAGTATTGTGTGTTGAAGTAGTGAGTGAGCTACAGACGCATGCGAAAAAACGCATGACCAATAAGCAGTTTCATGACTTAAAAATAAAATGTGTTTTCAGATTGCGATCAATGGCTCAAATTTATGACTTGTCCTTGTTTTTAAAACTTTTGCTGCTCGAAGCGTCGCGTCATGTGGAGCTGTATTGTGAGAACGTCTGATCAAAGGCAACTATACTACACGTTGAATTCGTCAATAAGAGTTCGGTAAAAGCATAAAGTGTTAGTAAATTTAACTATTACTCACACTAGAGAGAAAAAAGGCGTTTAGTAGTGTTACAGCTTTCTCAAGACAAGAAAAAATGCATTGTCACATTAAGTGCCAGGAAAAATACGCAGATTCAATCGCAGATTGTCACTGATAAAAGTCGTTATTATCACGAATGTGTCTGGCACCGTCTGCCATTATTTTCTACAGATGCTTATATTTTTTTCACGGTTTTGAAGGTGATTTTTACTTGCACGTTGTAAGACCATGGCAAAAACCTCAGAGACGTAAACAAACGGAAAATTTACATCAGTGATATAAGGAGTGAAAACAGTACATCCCAGTACGCGTTTCTCAATTGAGGATGAAAAAATCGTGTCAAAGTCCGAAATTATGGAACTAGGTGGAGCTTGGTAAATTTAATTTTAATCACTGACTTTATCTGATATTTTTGCCAGTTTGAGGGTTTAAGATGGGGTTGATAGGTAACAAACCATCTACGATTTAGCCGCACACTGCTTCAAGCATTGTGAACTTCATGCACACACTCTTTTATTTTTCGAAATATCTTATCTTACACACCAAGACATTACAAAAAACAACAAAGAATCTGGCAGTGGAACTATAACTGACCTAGCAATACAATACTTATGTTAGCAAAATGTCATTGATGGTATCACATTGGTTAACAAAGAAAATTGCATTTCAGGCAATTCCCATTTATAATAAATACAGGAAGATCGGATTGGCGTGAGGCGACAGAAATGACGGTTAGTAGATGCACTGTGAATCGGCGGCAGCGACTGATGTGCAACGCAACAGCCATGGAGTACAATTGTTATATGATAACTACGATACAAATAGGATGATGAAGAGGAATGTAGTCGATATGGAAATGAAAATTACTCTCTTAGCAATAAACTTAAACCTAACGAATTGATCCGGTTGTACACTTTATACAATGATGTAAGTCCCCACCTATGTTTTACAAGTTTGGGGTGTAACCTAGACGTCCTAGACAATATATAAATACAATATGAGTATTCTTTACAGCCAAGTATACGAAAAGTTAGGAATGCTTGATTTATGCGGCGTGTTTAGGCAAAAGGGAGTCAGAATGACTGTTAGCGAACAGGTGTTTGTCAGAACAACTTTACTGATCGCTTGTCGATGCTTACCGTTGCTATAGACTATGTTAAGTACACTTTAATAGTAACGCATTCATATAAAATAGAAAAGGGCAAGATAACGATGCACCACGCGGCCATTTTTTGGCACGATCAAACTCTTAGCGAGAACAATTGAGAGAACAAAACAGTATGTCCATACTGGTTTCAGATATAAAAGTGTGAAGAAACTCCATTTTGACTATGGACATCAATTTCATACCTGATATCACGATTCCCACAATATTGTGGATGTCAGAAACTGTCATACAACTTTACGTAGTAAATTCGGAGATTACAACTAATATTTGCACTGGCCATTTGATGTAAAAAATAAATACATTCCTCGATTTTTCGTACAATCGAATAGCTGCTGTTTTCTTTTCTAAATAATAATTTCATAACGTCAATTGAGTCTTGATAGGTATTATACATACTACATTTAAGAGAAAGCCATCCACAATCATTATATGATTGGATAACATTATATGCATTTCAGCACGAAAGAAGAGTTATCCACAAATTTATACAAAATGAGATTTGTTTCCATGAAACTGTACATCAAACTTATGCTTCATAATTACAATGAAAACGGCGAGGCAACACTAAAGTGATCCCAACATCATTCGGTCCGAAATGAAAAGAATTTAAAAATGACGAATTATTACCGAAATATCGGCATGTTGCTGGGTTCTTAAAGGCTTTTTTTTTTAAATAACTTGGCGTGCCCCTGATGTACTACCTCCGACAAAAAGATTTGTCGATCATAAACATCCCACGTGCGAGTAAACCTCGCGCTTGACTAAGTGGGCACAGCCCTAATACTTGGGATCTTTATGGCAATCAAATCAATTCGGCGACGACAGCCTTAAAGTCAATACAAACCTATAATGTACATCTCTCCTCCCCACATACATCCCTCTAACAAGTATAAGAGTCTCTCTTCGGACGGCAATCCTCCTACTTTGTACTGTGCAGCTGATGCCCCTGCCCCACCCCTCCACCAGGTGGCGCCTCATGCACAACTCTACAGCCCGCCAGTCAGCTTGCGTGTTAGTATCACTTGGTCACGTTCACACGACAGGTCTTACCATCGGGCCTGGCTTTCCCGGATCACCTGCCCTCCCAGGCTCACCACGCAGTCCCATCGGGCCCTAGAGGCAAGTATAACAGTGAGCACCGGCGCAGTGCATGGATGATTTCAGGTAAAACTGTTGGTACTTACGGGTAGCCCCATTGGCCCAGGATCCCCCTTCCCTCCCTTCTCGCCCTGAAACATTAAAAAGTGAGGCAAATGTAGTTTGGCAGACGAAAAGATTAATTTATAAACAAATCTCGGTGTCAATACTCAACACTCATAGTTGGTCGAGTATTCGTGACATTTTGCTGTTCTCACATAACTTATGCAAATCTATCCACAATGCGTAAATTAAGTGAAATTTCTTAGAGTTTAAAGTATAAATTTACTTTACACACCGGAGTACACAGATGTTGTAAGTTTCTATTCATACACTGGCAAAAGTGACCAAAAAGCCCAGGATAATTTACACCTTGATTTCCATTTGTGTGTAAATTTGAATTCACAAACCAACACCTGCGCAGTTTTCACACATTTGGACTTCCAGTGTAGGTACAAAAAATTAGAGATTTTTTATGCAAGATGGCCAAGAACGTAATGTAAGAATTTTAATAAAGCTCGTTCAGTGCATAGATTAACATAGCCATGTATAACATACATAGTAAAGAAACCCAGCGTGTAGGCCTGAGCGCCTATTTCATTACCATGTCTCCTTTCGCTCCATCCATCCCTCTGTCGCCTTTGATGCCAGGCGGACCCTGAAGGCCTGGTGCGCCGCCGGGCCCAGGCGGGCCTGGTGGTCCCATAACCTGATTGAAAGAAAGGCATAAAGAGAGTAGGATCATGTCATCGTAATTACACATTAATGCGAGAACGAGTGACGTTCAACGTCTAGTACGAGATCCAAAAAAATGGGAAGCAGTTACAATACTACTTACAAATTCGCTGCCTCCTGTCTCAAAGGTCCCATCACCCTGCTCAAAAAGAAAAGGAAAGTGTATTAAAAGATGGCATGTGACGTGGTAAGGATCAAAATGCAATCAGGGCGCATTCTCGCAGTCTCGCATATTTCCATTATATCTAGGTAGCTTTGCGAGCAGAAGGGGCAGAGAAGATATTTACCTGCCGTCGTCTGATCTTTTTGTATTTCTGAAGATCCCGAAGTAGCCGTAAAAAGAAAGACAAAATGCAAACATTCATTAGCGTGCAACAATCACTTCAAAACCTCAGATGCATGAACAGTCAGTCGTGCATTGAAGCCGTGCCATATATTTTAACCTGGATTGCTAGTCGTTCTTTTAACAATATAATGACTTAAAATACCAGAAATATTCCTATCAGCACATGTCAAAATTCTGCTTTAACTGACACAGATTGTGAAGTTAAACAGCACACTTTAAATTTGCCATTCCACTCTCTCAGAGCATTTTAGAAGCCATGAGCAAGAAACGAGACAATTTTCAAATGTTTGGACATGACGTCTATTCACTTACTCTAGCCACCCGCGACGGGAGCTACAAAAGAAATGCTTCATAAGAGTCGAATATTTCTTAGAAAGCGGCACTACACGACCGATTGCTTTAAAAACACGTCACTGAGCTACCATTATCTCAATCCAACGCCAGACTCTTACCGATTCTCCTTTCTCGCCTTTGTCTCCCTTCACACCCGGATATCCCTGTGAGCAGAGAGAGAGGATGGTGATCGTAATGACATGCAATAGCAGCGGAGGAGGCAAGTTCAAACCACCGCGCGTTTACTCACCGGTGGACCTGGAAGGCCGGGAGGACCCATCAAACCGGGGTGGCCGATGTCGCCGTACTCGCCCTTTTCCCCCTTGGGCCCGGACATACCCTGCAAACAGAGGGAAGCTGTGAGCGACGTGGGCATGCCGACGTGCTTGTGGGTGCCGGGGGCGGCTGGAGGCACCACTACTCACCGGAAGGCCTGGCGGACCCTGCGGCCCGGTCGCGCCGTTCTGACCGTCGAGTCCCGGAGGCCCCAAGAGACCCATATCGCCCTTTGAACCTGCAGAAAGACGAGATGACGAGTCAGTCGGGTGCGAGAGAGAGAGACAGACACTGGAGTGGAATAAAAAGGGCACGCGCGGCCACGCTCCCACTCGGAGACTCCCCTGCCCGTCCAACAGAGACTTTACCTGATACCCCAGTATCCCCTTTGTCTCCCTTCTCTCCACGAAGTGCGGCCTCTCCCGGCTCTCCCTTCTGGCCGGGCAGGCCCGGTAGTCCGCGCTCCACCGCTGTGCCTGGGTCGCCTTTCCTTCCCTGGTTCGGAGCGAGTCGAGTCAGCTTAGCCTTTCTCATGTTCCAACGGCAACGTTAAATTTGAGTCAATATGACCCTTTTTTAAATGTTCTGCTGTGTGATGTCAGCCGCACTCCACTAAATGTTTTTATTTTTTTAAATAGCAACAGGGAGTTAATAGCAGGTTCCATTAGAAGTGCGGCACGAAGCTGTCAGAACTTTGTTAATTTAGCTAATTAACGGTGTTAAACGTATTACACACATTCCGGTGCAGCCGTTTGGAACATGGAGCCGGGCAGAGATGCAAATGCTGCCATTACGGCAGTGGTAATAGACAGGCTCATAAATACGATGGTTAGTCGGAAAGGAAGCCATGCGCAAGCAAATGTTTACACTACAGGTCGAGTGTGCAAGGTACATCTCTCATGACCGTGCCATGCACACCTCCCAGCAACGTTTGACTTACCGGAAAGACCGGAGAAAGAAAGAACTTGTTAGTCTACACAGGCTTCACCTCCACAAGCATTTCTTCAAACTACCGTATTGTGTTAGAAGGAAATAAAAAATACACAAAGCAATAAGTATATACCACCACAGTAAGCCTACCGCGGATGTTATCATAACGCAGTTATCAAAGAGTGAGGGATGGCTATTTTGTATTATGTGAAAAAGCTGTTGTTAATTGTGTTAGTTATGTCCAGTTAGTGTGTTAAATAAGATATGAAAGGCCGTATTAGAAGCATAGAAACACCACCACAAATGTTACCAAAGCACTACAGCAAATGTTAGATAAGGAATAGGAACAGGAGCAAAAAAGACACAGGTCAGCGAGGGGGCCACCACTTCGTTTCAGGATGTACGCAGGATTACGTAAGTACATGGATTACACATAAATTTTGTTGAATTTCTTGGGCTAAAACCGTTAAATTTGGATAATTAGGTGAAATTAAATGACAATTTTTCAACATTTGCTTATTATACTACAGGGGTTACATAGGAAATACACTTCCACCTGCACACAGGATTACGTGAGTCGTGGCCCCCTCAGGTCAGAAGAGACAAATAAACACATCCAAAGTAAAACGAACACACAAAGCCATGTATCAGAAACTAAAAAACAAAAATAAACATTTTATGGAAAAACGTGTAAATTTTAATTTTTTAGGGTGGAATTTTATGATTAGAGTTTTAAAAAGTAATAAATAATGAATCTTGGCATAGTCTTAAATAAAAAAATTACGATAAGAAAGTAGGGTATCTTGGAGGAAAGGAAAGTTTGTAGACTGGCATGTTACAATCCTTACCCTTTTTCCGCGCTTCCCTCTCTCTCCAACCTCGCCCTTCGGACCTTCTGGGCCAGCTGGGCCTGAATCGCCCTTATCTCCTCTCAAACCTTCTGGACCTGTCAAATAACAATCTACGTCACTACGGCGATCTACTTCAAGCTAATGAAAACACAAACACTACCACAAATGTAACTTTAAAATACAAAAATACGACCAACAATACACTGAGTGCTACATTACTGTTTTACAAATAGAAAAGTACTGTCTCTGATGTACCGCTACAGAAATACTACGTCACGAAATATACTGCTTACCACTTTTTTTCTGCGTCAGGTCTTTTACAACTTAGCTACGGCAAACAACTCTACATTGCGACTAACCACCGTCACTGTCTCGACACGCAACCCCAGATTCTCGAGTTATCTAGTACGCGGCGTTAAGAGATGACCCGGAAGGTACGTCCATAACCTGCCAAGCTCAGCCAAATCAGGCTCTCATAGCGCCTGGCAGGTAGGCAACATTATAGTAGGAGTGCATGCGTGTGCTGTGGGACGGCCTACCCTACGTCTCGCAGGCGCCGCCGGGCCTTCCGCAATTCCCCGCACGATTCTGACAAAAACGGACGTACTTTCTGGGAAATCATCAACGTAACCATTTTGGCACACCGGTCATTTCACCCTTCTCAAGACTGTAGACGACATCTTTGCTGTAATAAATTCCTCACCTGGTGGGCCTGGTGGACCGGGTGGGCCTTCGATTATACCAGTAGGGAACTGGTCTCCTGTCAGCGTAGTCGTCATACCCCTCTCGCCCTTGTCGCCCTTTTCACCCTGTCAACACAAAGTACACAAAGTGAGACAAAGTAACACTGACTGCTGTACAAGGACTAGCTAGTTCCAACCACCAACTCGAGCACGGAATTAAGGATTAGAAAAGTAAAACACATGGGTTAGTAAATGTCTTACAACGAAAGAAAAGCTAAATGTTAGCAGGGGCAAAGGTAAAAATGAAGAGAAAGAGCTCCAGAATGTATGTTATTCAAATCAAAGGAAACAGGAGCCCCAAAACCTTAAGAAGCTGAAAAACCATCAACCAGGAAGGAACTCCGCGCCACCGGCAAAAATGCCACCGAGGCGACTTACTCGTTGGCCAGGTAGACCAGGAAGTCCATCTGTTCCGTTTTGCCCCGGAATGCCCTGAACAAAATTGGAAACAATAGAACTGGAAACTCCTATTCCGTTATATGTATTTATTCGCATTTACTAACAATCCGAATGAATAAGGCAACATTATAGCCAGTATCTACGTTTTCTGCAATATTAACTCTCTTGAATAGGGAAATTACATATTTGTGCTACCAGTATTCATTCGGATGCACTAAGCAAATTCTCACAGATAATCCTAATTGTCCTGGGATGCCCGGAAAACCTGGTGGACCCATGAGGCCTGGTTGTCCCTGAAACATCGGAAATGCCGGAAGTGACCTCCAAAACTCAGCCAAGAAACAATTTATGGCCATTAGCCAGATTCCTGCCAAAGGATTAACTGGTCAGCGAGAAAAACCGCAGTTTGTACCTAGGTTACAAGATAAACGATGTGAAGTAACCATGGTAACCACTTGGTGCAGACCTATGTAAGTGAACAGCAAAGCACAAGTTTACAGTTGATCACGTGAAAAGGGGGTAAAGGTGACTTACCCGCAGTCCTGGCGCTCCCGGCGGCCCCGGCGGTCCCACAGGTCCAGCTGGTCCCGCACTTCCTCTCTCACCCGGTGGTCCTGGCTCCCCGGACGGTCCGGGCCTCCCGTCCTGTCCTGGTAGGCCCTCTTTGCCGACAGGGCCCGCCGCCCCGGGTGGCCCAGGCTCCCCTCGCTCGCCCTACACAACAGAGTTGCAATTTAACATTTTCGAACTGGTGTGCCTTGAAAAAAACTAGCCACAATTTAAATAAGACGTAAATCAAGTCACGAAAAACAACGCAACTCTTCCTTTACTGCACCGAGTGGAAAAAACGACAGTCAAACTAACTAATAAATTACAGTAAAGTAAGCATGCAAAACAAGCAGAGTGCAGCGCAGGCGCTTCCGTAAGACAGTGACGCGAATGAGTTCATGCAGTGCTTGTTCGGTGGTCACTTACAGTTATTAGGGATGATTTTCAAGAGCAGAGAGGGACAAACAATATTCTTTGCATAGACTCTGAAACACTTTCAAAATACCAAGTAGGAAAGTTGTAAAACGTACAAGCGACTGGCTCATGGTTAGTATAGAGGAAGTCGCAATGTTTTATCACGTGGTTACGATTGGTCTTTGACATAAATAAGACCACTATTATTTTAAAAGCAGCTACGACCGAAGGCAAGCAACTTCTTTAGACCCGTTTCCCTTAAAAGTTCCAAAAAGCAGTTTGTTTCATAGGTTGATAGACCAGTCCGGAAAAGCAAGGATGAGAAGCGGACCAAGATCAGGTAACGAGTGACGTGCAGAGCAGCCCCAATAAGAGCTGCACCATTCATTAAGCTGCACTTACTTTGACATATATGATGTTCTGCGCCGAAATATTGAGCCCCTGCTCTTGTAGTCCCTAAAAGAATTCCACAAAGCTCGTGAATTGTTTTATCAACTTATGGGACAGAACCGCCCCAGCTCCCCCGAACCAGTGAGCGCAAGCGGCAAAAGCACCTGCTGCACTACACTAGGCCCGCCGGGAGGCAGTGGGCGCACGAGTTGACCGCTGCACATGGCGTAAGAACACCACAAACCAAAACAAAGTTAAGTTATGTCTTTACTTTACCCGAAATGTTGAAATGGGTTCATAAGCAAATTTTTATACAGAAGGAAACGCGACTGACAGTAAAAATTGATCAGCGGGTGTTCAAGTTCGTACCCTCCACTGCACATAGCCATTCAGAAACACATCACTGACTTCAAAAGGCAGGCACTCCTGCTAAATTTTCGTGCAATAATATTTCTAATTAAAGCAAAAATACAAGAGTATCGTCAACCGTCACCGCACAACACAGGTCAGAAAACACAGCCACTACAGATAGGTCTATTACAACAAACTAGTAAACAACACTGCTGGGTACTATATTTTTTCATTAACGGTGTACCTCCTTCCAAATTGGGGCAACAAAATACTAAAATCGTACGAGCTGTCTCATTGCACGTGCCATGTGACATTCGGACACTTAAAACTGCGCGATAAAATGTTGCATTTCAAAGAGAGTGAGACAGCCACGTCTTTCGCAGAACAGTGTTTGACTTCTAGTGACCTGGTTTTCACATACTTTATTGTGTGTGACCGATGGTCAAACAAACTTCTCTTACGTCACAAACTGCTGCTTGTTGAGAAGATTACACATTGAATCGTTCGGGCCGGAATGCCTATGACACGCTGCGGGTCGAAGGGGCAGCGCGTGCAAGGAAACGCTAGGTGTACGAATATTCAGCACAAAATGAATGTAACTCCCAGATTATTAAAGTTCTTGTGCAGTTTGTGTGTTTGCTGTTTTTCAAACTAATTTACCACAGCAGTCATGTTGACCGAAACATAACAACAGAAATGGAACTCTATAAACGTTTTGGTTCGGAAATCTTTTTAACATTTCATTTCTATCAAAACATATCTACTATACGGAAGTTTTATACAAATGAAAGGTTCTACACCATCATACCAAAACATACAAAACGAGCAAAGAAAACAAAATATTAATGGTCTTGCATGCCAGTAATAAGAGAGCTGACAAGCGTGAAAGACATGGAAATGAAATGGGACATAAATGAAAGCAAATAAAGATAACTTAGGAGATATTTTGATGTAATCGCAATCTTTTTAGGGCTAGTAGGGGGTTAGGTACAATCGTTTGATGGGCATTCTACGTTTTAAATTTATGCTAGTAACGGATATGAATGGAAGAATGACGGCGAGCAATGTGTTTTAGCCTCAAATTACTCCGAGAACAAAACCACAATAAAAAGGGCACCAATTAAGAATACTTTTCCTTTGCATATCAATTCACCAAATTACCAAAAACAGACAAAGAGGACAGCAGCTCTCCCAACAGCTAAGGAGACAAAAAAGTAAACCACCAGCCAACCAAAGAGGAACAAATGAAGAAAACCAAGCACATGTGAATGCGGACAAGGCATTGCTGCCCATTTGTCTCCATACCTTCACCGCAACGATTTCGGCGTATCCTAACGTTCCTCCTCGGAGAGTTGTCACTGAACGCTTCAGCCCCTACAAATATTGCAAGTTTACAGCAAAATTCCTCCATTTCCTTTACATTATCTCTAAAAGTGTTTATTTCCATCCAGAAGACTGCAACAGTATTGCTAAGGTATGGGAGAGGAAGTAAAAATAAAATTTTATAAGAAAGAGCTATGAATTAATAATTACCTTGACAGCGGCATACATGTCGAACGCTGGACCACCAGGATCGCCCTTGGAGCCTTTCTCTCCGGGTGCACCCTGCAACAAAATTTTGAAGATGACGAAACAGTCGAAGCACGCAATGTGATGCGATGCCATGCATTAGCGGCATGGACATGTAAGTAGTTATTCTTTTTATCTGGCAGAAGCAGCTGCAATTTTAAAATTTAAAAAATTTAAAATTCAAGCCAGAGGAACGGGTTTATACCTTGATTTGCAGAGCATTGCGCAAGGCTGTCTTTAAACTTTTACAGAAAGCAAAGAACAGGATGCGGTGGCACCTAAGAAATGCCGATCCCCAAAAAAGGGAGATGGAGTAAATCATGCAGGAATAGGAAACAAATATCCTATTCTAATTTTAAAACAATAAAGCATTTTTTCATAATTTTCCCCAGTTTACACATGCTAAGATGCAGCTAGGAAGCATTAAGACCTCGTGACTTCCGTTGCAAGTCACATTTATCCTTCAACTCACCGGGTCACCTTTGGGCCCGTCCAAACCGATCGCACCCTTAAAGAAAACAAAACGATTCGCTCAGATAGGTTGACTACTCGTCGGTTTGAAATTGGAATTGAAAAATAAACTGTTCGTCTTCCAGCTTTGCCGTGCGCGACTGTTAGTAGATAGCTTTTAACTAATATTAGTAAAATATCACGGAAAGCATAATAAACGAAGAGTATTATTACCAGCATGCGACGAAGCTGACAACTACTAAGGAGCAACAGCTGACAATGTATCAGCAAAATCATAAAGAAAAAATAATAATACTTGAGCACACTAGTATTTCTAAGAAATTAGAGGCGCTCTTCCCCAAAACAAACATCGAGGGGGATGACTCTACATCGGAGGCTGCATAATTCCCAGCGGCGCCGCTGTTTCTCGAGGGGGAGAGGCCGACAAGCCTTTCGGCTGTCAGCGAGGCGCGCGTGGCGGAGGAAGCGCGAGCAGGCTCCGCCAGGCTCCGCCCTTTCCGTGTCGCTCTGGGGAATGACCAGGCCGGCATAAATCGTGTCGCGACACACGGCTGGCGCGCGGCGCGTGGCGCTCCGCGTGGCGCTCCGCGTGGCGCTCCGCGTGGCGCTCCGCGTGGCGCTCCGCGTGGTGCGGCCCGGCGCCTACAACCCCTCCTCCCTGACCCTCCGCAATCCTAATGGGCCCCGCGGCTTAACACGCGGCGGACACGCGACGGGCTCATCGATCAGGAAATCAAGTGGTGCTCCCCAAAAGTGAGGACCAGTTGCGCAATGCGCAGCAATCCCAGTCATCTGCTGGGAACAACGGCCTCCATTATGTGGTGTGGATGTGAGCTTAACTGCCATAACGATTCGCTCACTCACAACACAACCGCACGCAAGCAATACGCCCAAAAAATGCGAAAGCCTACATGTGCTTAGGATAGCTACGAGTGGGGCAAAAAAATTACAAAGGGGAGTTCTAAAACATCTAATATGTCACTACGACGCTCTAGGGGTAGATTTCTAGACAGTTTCTGCACGGCCTTACCCCAAAACCTCTATCGCCTTTGGGCCCCTTCGAGCCCTGGAATAAAAGTATACAACAATTGACAGAATGTTCAAACTACTGAAGGATAATCGATCTTTTCCATGTATTAGTCACACTTTTTTGTCTCGTTCATCTCTATACATTTCTTTCATGCATTAGAATAATTTTAAATAACTGAAAACACCTAGTGTAAGTAATTACCGGAAATCCACTTTGTCCGGGGGTCCCCGGCGTTCCTTTGGCCCCGGGTATACCCTGAAAATAATAAAACGATTAAAAATGTAAATATGCCGCCCTCCGCATTCTGTCTTCATAAAAGCCGTTTCCAAGACGTACCTTCTTTCCTCTCTTGCCAGGTGGACCTTGAGGCCCAGGGGGTCCTGCAAACAGATAAATGGAGTTCATTAGATTTTTAAGCAAAACATTTCGAGGACGGGCGAGAGGACTATAGGCTTTAGCGACTTGGTTGATGGTCGGGGAAGGCCTAAGGTGGCCTAAGCAGGCTTTGGGGGGGGATTCGGTAGAGCTGAGGAGGAGGTGTTTAACGGAGCGGGGGAGGGGTGCGGGCGGGGCAGGAGACGGGAGGGAGAGCCTGTGCACAGCAGCACCACCGGTGGTGAGAGTTCCAGAGCAATTATGAGGGACAAATTGCCCTCAACGGATTATATTTATAGCTCGGGATAAGAGCGAGGCAAAGGGCAGCCAACCAGCCGGGCGGAGGCCCGCAGAGGCGCGGCACAGGGCGCATGGGTATGAATCTTAAACACTGTGGAGTGTGATGTCGCAGAAAGGTGCTCGATGGCCTCAGCCCCACCCCCACACACAACACATGGGTGCTTGACCCCGGGAGGGAGCAGAGCACCTTGTCGAAAGGGGAGGGAGCCCAGCGCAGCCACCAGGGGAGAAGGGGGAGGCCGAGGCTGTAAAAAAATATCACTCCCGGAGAGAAGATAGGGAAAGGTTAATCAGCGAGATGGAGCGACTGCCAAATGGGAAGCAAGAGGAGGGGATGGGGTCGAGGAGGGGGAGGCATGAAGAGAGACAGAGAGAGAGAGAGAGAGAGAGAGAGAGAGGGAGAGAAAGAGGGAGAGGAAGACGGAGACGGAGAGGGAGTGAGGGGGAGAGCGAGGGAGAGAGGAAGAGAGAGAGAGGGGGAGAAGGACCGGCCAAACAGCAACACGAGCTGAGTCAGGAGGAGGGCCGTGCGGCGCGGCGGTCCCCCCGGGACAGGTGTCAGCAGAGGGGTGGTGGAGAGCGCCGCGCCCAGCAGCCGCCCACACAGGCAAGGGGGGGGGGGGAGGGGGGACTTGGGCGATCCAGCACTTTTCAAAGTCATAAGGCGAGATTGTAATGGCGTTGAGCAGTGAGCCCTCCCCGTGTGTGCGAGAGTGCGAGGCTGAGTGCTGCCGCCGCCTTGCTCTCCACTCTCAAGATGCGACACCCCCCGCGCCTCGCTCTCTCCGGAATGAGCAGCTAGAGAGGGGCGCGCGGAGGAAGCAGACGACATGGGGCTGCTTGATAAGGCGTAGCAGCACCACCACCACCACCTTCCCCCTCACACACATCCGGCACACAGCCACGTGCACGCGCTATGTGGCTGCAACAACACCGCTTTGCAATATGCTGCGAGTGCCTGCCGCTTCCTTGATGGTGCAGGGTGTTGGCGCGGCCGAGGCGCGACGCAGCACCCCCAGGAACGGCGAGCCATTTCAGCAGCCGGAGCGGGCGATTATGGCGATGATGATGACGAATCCGCCTCATAGTGCGACAGACTAGGGAGCCTATGGGATGGGGGAATACTAATGCGCACGTCTGGACCATTTTTGTTTTCTTTTCAAATATTTTTATTTTTCCCGCGCTTTTCGCGCCGGCCCCGCCATCCCGTCCGAGTACATGGGGAGCGCCGCACGCCGCACCGCGGAGCACCCCTGAGCAAAAGGGGGCGAGGCATTAGGAACGCATTAGACGCGGGGGGCGCAGCCAGCCAGCAGCAGGGGCATGGCACGGCGCAACTGCCCCCGCCCCATCTTCCTCCCTTTCGGGCTCGCCCGTGTAACCTGGGGCTGCAGAGGCGGGCATTTTTTTACATTTTTTATTTCCACCGCGTGATATAAAATAACAACCGGCCGCTGCTGCTCTTTCACACGAGGCGCCGCAGCACGCGAGGGACACTCACAACAGGTGTCCGCGCGCCGCCGGGGCAGCGCCGGGCGGGGCGGGGCGGGGCGGGGCGCTACTATTCCGATACAATGCGCTCGGTAACGCCCGGCCAGGCCTGGCGGCGTGCACCCGCCCGCCATGCATCGCGATCCCCCGGAGGAGAGAGATAGACTCAGGGGGTGGGCCGGGCGCGCCCGCCTGCCCTGCATACCGATGGGGTCTCGAGTCAGCATGTCTGTCGCACGGGGCCGGGCCGGGTCGGTGGCAGCGCGCCCGGGCGGGCGAGTGAAAGGCCGACCCAGGAACCGAGGCAGGCAAATACACTGTTTTAAACATTGATGGCCAGGTCCTGACAAATTTTCTGTCGTAAAAATGGGAAACCAAAGGTAGGCCTTCCTCGGGGTTAAATGGAAAGGCACAAAAATTTGCAAGGGTTATAGCTCTGTTGGAATGCTCTTTTTTATGACTTTGCAAAGGTATTGGAATCGTTTCAGTCCTTTATTTTTCAGTGGAAACAAAGAATTATTTACTATCTTGAGTAAATGCACTTGGCATATTTAAATGTTGCGCATGACATTTTAAACCGTCGCGATTTCTGCATGTAGCATAATTCCCAGAAAACACAACTTTTCATTCACTGCTCTCACGAACATGTAACCGGCCAGCGCTACTGGTTTTCATGTGCAATCCAAAAGCCCTGCTCGCGGGTTAGAAGGATGGACTCGGGCCAGCGCCGCGCCCCGCCCCGCCTCGCCGCAAACACCCCCGCCCGGCGGGTAAATGTAGCGGCAAAGGGAAGCCAAAAAAAGAGAAAATATTCACAGCGTCCAGCCAAGCCAGCCCAGAGGCACTCTACTTTTAATTAATGGACTTCACACCCTTTTCGTAAAGGGATGGACGGGTGGGGATGGCGGTGATGAGAGAGGGAGGGCATACCGCTCGCGTTTCATTAGGCAGAGCGTTCCGTTTCAGCTTTTTCGTCCGCCAAAACAAAACGCGTCTGCTCGACCAGCAAATTCAATTACTCGCGACGGGGTACAAAAATTTGTTTTAATTGCAGGAACGATTACAAAAGTCGGTCAATAATCGTAATTATTGTCGACGGCAGATTGGCACACGCGTTGTGCCTTTCCTCCATAGCGAGTTGGTCGTTATTTTTCACGCGGCTCTTCGTGCCTTCCCGCGCCGTTGTTTGCACATTCATGTGTGAACGAGTCGATAACGAGACGCGGCTCGATACTCGTCCATCAGTCCGGCCGCGGAATTTTTCATAAAGACGGTAATTGGGTCAACACATGAATGCAGAATGAAGGCGTGTTGCGACGTCGCACGCTAAAAATATTTCGACAATGTAAAACCGATTGCGGTATTTTTAAAAGAATTTTGGAAAAAGAGGCATATTGGCATATTGATAAATACATATATCTGTGGAAAAAAGAAAATGTCCCTAGAGGAAAAGTTAACTGAAGATTGCTATTATCTAACTGCAGATGAACTGAGCGAACTGCTTTTGGCCGCGAATTACTAACTGCGACTGGGATAAGAATGATTTTCCCGGATTATTCCGGCATTTTAATCCGAGTTTAGCTAACGTGAAATCAGCCAAAATGCAGTCTATGCATCAGTTACTTCACAGCTAAAAGCAGTCACATTTTCTTACTGAAGTTTAACTAATCACAACTGCTCCTCGACTGCGGACGCGACTAAGAGTGACTGGAAATACATTCACTCGAGCTGATACCGACCGATTCTTCTTTTAGTTACTTGAGACCGCTTTCAGTCACTTTAGTTGAAGTACAAATACTATCAGTCAGCTAAAGACCCTATATTTTGCCTCTGTTTTAGACGGCTTTTGGATAAACGTCATTTCAGTAAAATATATTCAAAATTTAGTAACTGTCAGTCGGCCCCCTTAACTAAAATTTGACTATGCCGTAACTAACATTTGCGAGAGTACTCGATCCAGCAAGATTAGTCAATTTATAGCTACATGCAGTTAAACTGTGTGACTGCGTTAAGCTGAAGGTTTGCTCCTTTGTGAGTAGAGGGCTGGACTTAAAAAATTTCTCTTTGAAGACCTTCACTCCGTAGCGGGTTCTGACTGCTCGCAACGCAGTGACATTCAGTTAAATATCAGTAAAGATCAGTCGAAAGTCAGTTCAACCGTCATTTAGTCAGAGAGACACTCTACCCCGACCGGTCGTACCCAGACAGAAGCGTATAGCGTAGTGGTCTAGAGTGTCGACTTCCGTCCTGATATTTCGGGGTTCAAATACGCAATCTATTTTTTCTTTGTTTTCGAGGTTTAGTTAAAATGTAGCAAAAGTCAGTCAAGTACAGCAAAGCTTTTCAGTAGACTCCAGGGTAAGAGACAGATAACATCAGGCGCACCTTCAGTTCCTCTTAGGTAATATCAGTTACAGTTAGTCAACCGCCAGGTAAAACGCAGCCGAGCTACTCAGCTAATATCAGTTCACTCCTGTTACAGGGAGAGCCCTCAGTAGAACGCAAGTCAAAAGTCTGCAATTTTTAGTGGAACCGCTGGAAAACGCCGCTAAACGCAGTCAATCTTAGTTAAAATCCGCCAAATGTCAGCTGATGTTTTAGCCTACTTTTAGCAAAACGTCAGCAATTCCCAGTTGCTTTTTTCCTCTAGGG
>NW_026267171.1:995389-998216 GCF_000697945.3 Frankliniella occidentalis | reverse complement strand
GGGGGGGGAGGCTGTGAAGGCTTCCTTCAATCTTCGTCTCGCCCCCGAAACAAGAAGTCTCCCCCCTGTCAGTCCAGCAGCACCACAGCGCCCCAGGCATTACCTGGGCCCTCCCGCGTGCCACGCTGCTGGATAAACAACAACGTGGGCCAGAGGGGGCGCGGGCCAGGATCAGGCCCTCGTTGACGGCTAACACAAGTGGACACCGCCGGCGCCGGCCACCTGGACCCTGTCCTGTCCCCCTCCTCCCCCTCCTCATCTTGCTCCACGCGGCGCAGCAGGGGGCTGGACGGGGCGGGACGGGGAGTGGTGGTGACAGCCCCCGCCCCCCAGGTGGCACCAGCGCCGCCACGACCCTCCTCTCCCTCTAGGCGCCAAAACTTTCAATTACTTTCGCAACTTAACGAACTTACCGCGCGCGGGACAGAGACCGGCAGGAGAAAGGGATGGGCGAGAGAGCGCGACCGAGGAAAGAGAGAGAGAGACAGAGGGAGGTGGAAGAAGTAGACATATGGGTGGGAGTGAGAGAGGCGGAGGGGTGGCCCCGTTTATTGGCCAGCTGCACGCCTTGCGTGGGGCGTGGCGCTGCGTAGCGGGGCTGGGCGGGGAGCAGGGAATTGAAAGGCAATCACCCGGGAGCCAGGCAGTGCCGGCGGGGCGGGGCGGGGCGGGGCGACGACGCGCCCCACAGACGAGTCAAAGCGACTAGCGACACGTGTGGACACACGCGGCCCGCCTCTAAAGCAGGCGTTGGCGGGGCGCGCCGCCCTCAAACAGCGATTTTCACTCAGGTGACAAACGAGCCGATCGCGAGGGCGGCAGCAGCCCCTCGCTGCTCCCGAGAGGCTCACTCCAAACGACCATCCGCCGCTCTCAAAAGTGCGGCTCACAGGCGAAACTGCGGAAAATAACTTTTTAAAGTGCGGTAAGCGCAGTAAATGCCACCGTTTTCCTCCCCTCACCCTGGCCGGGCGGGCGGGTAATTTTACCCTGCAGTGGACGCGGAGATAAAGGCCCACCACTGCTTGAGTAAATGACCAGACCGCCTCCGCCCGCCGCCGGACAAAAGTCATTTATAACTCGAGCCACATTTGTATCATTCGCGCCGCACACACAATGCGACCGCCGGAAGGGAAAATGATCCGGGACGCTAATTTTACGCCTCTCCTCCTCCTCCTCCTCCTCCCCGTCTGCGCCCAGCAGCTCTGCTCTCGTGGCGTCCTCCACACCACCCTCCTCCTCCACGCGCTGCTGCAGTCACATTACTCGACAGGCTGAGCAGATAAGAATGCAAAAGCGCGAGGGGCCGTCCCCCATATTGGGCCCATAACTCGTGAGCGCCGCACCGCGCCCCGCCGCGCCCCGCCCCGCCCCGCCACGCCCCGCCCCGCCACGCCCGAGGGCGCGCTCGCTGGATGCCGGGCCGCCCTGGCTGGTGTGCCCTTTAGCGGCTCAGCTATAAAGGAGTGGCCCCGGACAGCCTCCCTCCCCGCCGCCCCTCCACAACCCCCGCGACTCGTTTGGATTGTTCTCGCCGCCGACATGCCACTGTCGGGAAGAAGAAGAAGAAGAAGAAGAAGAAGAAGAAGAAGAAGAAGAAGAAAGCGCCTTTTACAATCACGCGGAGACATTTTTTTCCGCCGTCGCTGGCTGCCGCTACTGCGCTCCCTTGTGCAGCGCGCGCCGAGTCACAACTTGTCCTTGTTTCTCGCTTTCTCTTTCGGTCGCCGCCCCCCCGAGACAAACCCCTCCGCTCTTCGGCCGCCAACACTCTCGCTCTCGCCGGCCGCCGCCGCCTTGTCTGCCTCCCTGCTCCGCCCGGCGCCAGCGCCGTAGGCCGGGCGCTGCGCGCGCGCGTCGGCTGGGTTGCCTACGGCGACTCGTCGGGCGCTCGCCGCTCCCGGGCAGCGGTCGCGGCCGCCGCGCGCGTACGGCAGGCAGAGAGAGCCCGAGTGGTGTGACCCCTCGCCGCTGCGCCTCGCTGTGCCCGACGAGAGCACCGCACACAAGGCGCCCGCCCTGCCCCATCCTGCCGGACAACAATCTTGAGGGGAGCACGACCTCCTTCCGCTCGGCCGCGCTGATAAAGTACAACGGCCCGGCCTCGGCCCCGGCCGCTCCATCACCGGGAGGACGGCGGAGGGGATCAGTGGAGCCCCCCGTAACCCTCGGAGGAATAATGGAATCAAACGGACAAACACTGAGAGAAATACCGCCGAAAACACCATTCCCCGGTAGACAAACGGTCAACACTGAAAATCCGCACGAGATATACAACGGATGTTTCCAAAAGCAAAGTGCGTTAGATTGCGTGAATTTTCTAAAGGATTTTCGGATTTTCGACTTGTGTAATCTTAGTATACGCATCAATGGTTACTTCTAATATTCTTTACTTTTCCAAATTGTTCTTATTATATGTCTTTACTTTTCCATATTGTTCTTATGTTCTTGTATGTTAAATTTTCCAACTTCAACAATCTTTACCAGTCATGCCACGATCACGTAGGCGTATCACCTGCGGCTGTTCAAAGAGCTATGTATCGAACACATACTTTCATTGCACAAAATTTATTGGTAAAAGAAAGATATTTTTTCTGGGCGAAAAATATTAATAACGTGACCACTTTTCAAGTTGTTCGTATACGAACGGAAGACGCCTCGTGTGGGTGTAGTGGGAGAGAAGGGGACGCGGGGCACACAAGCTAAAGAAATAAAGAGAACGGGAGACAATAAGGGGCGGCAATTAAAAGAAGCGGGGTCTCCGCTGCTCCGCGAGCGCCGCTTGCGGTGGTCGTGGCGAAGCTTGGCCGGGGCTCAACTCAATCCC
>NW_026267171.1:992093-992700 GCF_000697945.3 Frankliniella occidentalis | reverse complement strand
GGGGGGGGTTGCATTGGGTAGAGAGGACGTTGCTGGCAGCAGGCCATCAAGCAAGAGAGCCTCAGCCAGCCAGCAGACCACAATCAACCATCATGCGAGAGAATCTGCGCCAAACCAACCAACCGTCCAAAGGCCCTCCCCGAATATTTACAACATTTATCAATCAGACAGGGGAAAGGGTGGGGGGCCCGAAGGCCTGCAGAGAACCCCATGAGGCGGTGCGGAGAGGTTTGGGGGTATGGTAATATAATAATACAAAACGGAGAGCGAGGAGGAGAAGTTTGGGCAGCAGCAGCAAGCGAATGTAGTGACGCGGCAAACACTGTGGCGCCCGAGTGGCCTGGCCGGGGCCGGGGCGGGACGCCAACCGAACCGACACCCTCCGAAGCAGTCCCCGAAACTGCTACCCCAAGAAGTGACAACGGTCAACCGGTGTTTTCCTTTATATCGAAGAGAAGGGGAAAACTTTTTTACCGCCGCATTGTCGAAGCATTCAATTACCATTTTGATAGCGGAGCAAGCGAGCGGAGCGCAGCGGGCCGATTTGGTTGGGGAGAAAAAAAGAAGAGAAGAGCGTCGTCGTCGCCGTACAATGGGAGGGCGGGGG
>NW_026267171.1:990707-991727 GCF_000697945.3 Frankliniella occidentalis | reverse complement strand
CGGGGGCACAACCAACACTACTGTACAAGCAAGCGAGCGGCAAACTTGAGACGTTGGCGGGCTTAGGAGATGCATCACCACTGGCGGAGCGTGGCGTGGTGTGCGGTGCGGTGGTGTGGAGTGCCGGGTTGGGGCAAGATTAGGGCGGGGCGGGGCGAGGTAGGGCAGGGCGGGACGGGCTAGCACCGCGAGCTCGATCATATCGAGAGAGGCGGCGATACCCCGCGCAGCACCTTCAGGACGCGCCCTTAATTCACAACGGGTTGCGGGTGGAATCTTAATTTGTCTTGAACAGGCGGCTGCGGCGGAGAGGAGCAAAAGAGTGGGGGAGGTAGGGAGAGGGGGGCGGGGCCTTGCTCGCTAGACTGTACGGACCGCGGCGCGCACGAGGAAACTGTAGCACGGGGTGGGGCTGCTGGTGAAATAAGCGGATCATTATGCGGGAGAGGAAACTTATTTCGTAAACGCGTCGCCAGAATAAGCTCCACAGTTTCGGAGCCGGGCGCCTCAGTTGGCGGCGCAGAGTTGATGAGCCACACCAACACACCCATGGGGAAGGGAGGGGTGGGGGGGCTATATACATGTGGGTTCAAAAATCGTCTGCACTCAATGCGCTTGACCCGGAGTCATCATTCAACTTCATGCGACCAGCAGGAGAAACACTTGACTCCTGTACGCAGAGGTTAGGTAGGAGGGGGGGGGGGCATACCCGCATGACGCACACACGCGCACACACACACAGCGACGGCACGGCGCGCTGCATCGTGCCGAGGTCGGAGGTCGAAAAGCAATGAATAAAGTGACGGGTGGTGGGGGGCAGGGGGCGTGGCGCCTCTGGTCCAGCGGCTGCAGCATCACCTGGCACCGGTGGGCCCGGTCAGAGGCCCGCTGCTGGCAGCGAGCCATGATCCATATCGCGTCATAAAACGTAGGGCCCCGTGCGTTAACATTATGCACGGGGTAGCTGAGCGAAGTGCATGAAAGTAACAGAAGACGTAAACAATATAGAACAAAACTAAA
>NW_026267171.1:984513-985887 GCF_000697945.3 Frankliniella occidentalis | reverse complement strand
TATAAAAACGTATCTTCCTTAATAAAGGATTTTTCAAGGCGTCAATATTTCGCTGCGAGAGCGCAATTATTGCACAAACACACTATCCAGTACACAGCGAGCAGGGCACGCGCTTCGCCGCGGGCGTGTGGCCACCCCCCTGCTCCTTCTTACTTAAGGTGCAACCTAAGTAGCGGCGTAAAAAATAATAAAATGGAAAGTTTGCACAGCCTTAAATCGCCAGGCCAGCCCCAGAGTCACGGCACGCTACAAAATGTGTGCGCTCGCGCCACGCCCCGCCACGCCCCGCCACGGTCTATCGCCCTTCTGCTCGGCTGCTGCTGCGAGGAAGTTGTCGATTTATATCTCAGGCTGGCCGGGGAGACACCGCAGAAGAGATAAATACGAAGGGCTCTCCTCTGTCTCTGCTTTTTCTCACCAGCCTCCCCTTCTCTCTCCCGCTGAAGAAGGAAGGAAAATGCCCTGCGTGATATGGCCGACACCCTCTAATGAAAGACTTAACAGATCGCCTGACTTCACTCACTCACTCACTCACTCACTTACTCACTCACCCACTCACTCACTTGTTCGCTCGCTCACTCACTTACTCAGGTGAGCGTCCGAATCACGTTTGAAATGAAGTGAGTCCTACAGCCGTGCTGATCCTTCTCAGCAGTGGAAGATATAGTAGCTGCCGGGAAATAAATTAAAGCAGTTCTGCACGGTCATAATTGACTTGTAAACGAAACGAAAACACCTCCGAGGGAGGGCTCAGCTGAGGGAGCAGAGTGCCGGCCAGCCTCGCCCTACCTGCACAGGGAGAAGAGAACACCCACGGAGGGGCAGGGGGAGGAGGGGCGGCCAGCTATTCAATCCAGCCACTCACCCAAATATTTTACCAACAAAACACCCACACACTCGCACGCACGCAAGCACGCACACGCACGAACCTTTCTTCTGTGAACGCACCTCAACACAACGCAACGCCGAAATGGGAAGCTGATGGGAAAACGTGCTGCAGAAAAGCTTGCGGGGGATATAATTGACGCCGTGTCATTGTGGACAGCCCCCCGCTGTTGCCGTTGCTGCAGCCTCGTCGTCTGTTCAAGCGGACGGTTGTTTAGTTGGCGAAAACTTTCCCGAAATGTCGAAAGCAAGAAGTTATATATGACAATTTGTATTGTATTTTTTAAATCACTAGTAATCTAGTGACTGTCACGTGAGGGTAATAACCCTTCCCAAGGTCAACCTGCGGCTCGACATGCATGCACTCACATCATCCCATCGTCGAGTATTTCTGACAGAGTACCAGTGAAATGGGACAGGGGCCCGATCGTTTTGATATAAAATGAATACGGGGGAGGCTCCCTGAGGCGAGGTGGGCTGGGATTGGGG
>NW_026267171.1:981303-984463 GCF_000697945.3 Frankliniella occidentalis | reverse complement strand
GGGGGGGGGATCTTGGTAGGTGGCCGGCGCAGGGCGCAAGGCCAGAACAGCGGCGGGGGAGGTGGTGCTCCGGGCTGCTCCGCAGGGAGCTCACGGTCCCAGCCGTCAGACAGGGCGCTGCTCTAGTGACAGATCTCACCCACGCCCCGACGCGTTCACACAAATTACACGTTTGGACTGCATTCTGATCGGCCCCATACTTCGGGCGGGGTCGGAGCAGGAGGTTACCGCGCTCGGTTCCCACGGTGACATGTCGAGGCCCCACTGGCTGGGCCAAACGCCTGCGCAGGCCCCGCCACGGCTTGGTCGGTAAAGTAAGGAAGTCTGGGCAAATATTTCATCAGCGCCCGAGAGTCGAACTAGAGCGGGAGGGAGTCTGCCGCTGCCTCACTAACCCATTGCTGAGCAGACTCATGGGCCGCAGAGATGGTCCCATGCCGTACAGCAATGGAAGGAACCCCACCTGAAACAGACGAGAAAGACGAAAGTTAGTATTTTTCGACAAGGTCGAGTTAACTACACGCAAACTCTTCGCGAAGCTTGATATCGCAACGGGGGACAGGAGAATGCGTCCAGCGTTTAACCCCGTCGCCTCCTAAAAGGGCTGCACTGCCACTGGTTGCCACGGAATGCCGATCTGAAAATATCCTAGCATTTTACTTTGATCCTGATTTTCCTGACACGTCGCAACCCTGCCTAAGCGTTCTCTCAGATTGATCCTTTCTGAGCCTGTTACAGTACATTACAGAGGAGGAGGGCCCCGTTGGATGGTAAGCCCTGCTGATGGTACTCGCCGCGGCATAGAGAGGTGTCTGAGCTGTTAGAGGTGGAAAGTACTTCCCATATAACGGGATCAGCAACGTGCGAAACGTTTGCGTTATTCCTTTTAAGTCTCCGGAAAGCCTCTTGGGAGGTAAAGTGGTCTCGAATAAAGGATCGATCGGTGCGTGCCAACGGCGCGGCCATGCAGAACAGAAGCCCTCCTCACGCAAGCCGGTTAATTAACTAAGGATTTGTGGCGACGGAGGCCAAATTGGAACCCGACTGAGCCGCTGCCGGGGGCGGCCGGGGGCGGCCCTCAAGGGCTGCGCTGGCTGGCCCGATCATTCTTAGCGGATGACCGCGCCATCCCGCCGGCGGCGCTGACCAGCAGCAGGACCGTTATTAATCGATAAATAATTACACGCCTGCAGGACATGTCAGTTAATGAAGTTGTTCAAGGACTTGCTCCCTGTCAGGAAAAAAAATGCGCTTTTCGGCTTCCTGGGCATCCATGGGGCACTCTGATAAGTAGACTCGTGTGTGTCACACCGAGAAAAAAGGGGAGAGAAAACAAAATAAGAGGGGTTATTACAGGTTAGGGGAAGTATAAGACCGCCTCAGGTATTACATAACAAGATAATGAGATAGGTGGACTGGAGGAGCGTTGTTGATATGTTGATTCAGTAAAAATGAATCCACGCGCATTTACTTTTTAAAACATGAAGCCAATGACCTCTACAAAGTTAAAATAATTGAGTAGGTGCTATTGTGTGTGAAGGAGGGAGTGGGCAGAGGCAAACACTCACTTCACCACAACCAAACGTAACTAAAGAGTTGTCGACGCGAATTCGAAACGAAAACTTTTCGCGTACAACTCCAGCATTTGTAGCTGTTTTGTTCAGTTGACCTTCAGAGTAGGGTGCGGGAGAGAGCGTGGTTTTGGGGTGAGCTCTGAGTAGTGGGATGGGGGTGCGGCGGGCTTCGCGACTCACCACAGTAGTAGGGGCGCGTGCGTGCGCGAAGGACAACGAGGTTGTCGTGACCTTTGAGCGGTCACAGACCGATTTGGAAATATTGTTTCGGGAAGCAGCGCCCATACCGTTTGTCAAGCAGGAGGGGTGGCTCGTCGCCAAGGTTAGAGTTAAAGCCGTAGTCGGACGAAAAACGACGAAGGTCAGACTTCTTACGACCACCTTCGATGGAAAAGGCCGAGCGGGACACAATCAGCCGCAAAGACTGGCGTGGCATTTCAGAAAGAGCGGACACTGATCAAAAAAAAAAAAAGCGGGGTGCCAAGCGCCAAATGTAAGGCGACCTTCAAATGGGACCTGTGCTGAGAGTACAGGACGTAGGACGTGTCTGCTGGACGTGTCTCCCTGGAGGCCACCGCCCCCACCCCGCGGGCAACCCCCATGCCGCCTCCAAAGGTGCCTCCAGGGTCACGTATTGCCATCCTCCTCTGCGCGGGAGAAAGATAAAAAGGCCACTCCGCGGACTTACACTTCCTGTTCGATCCAAACGCTCGGAGCAAGACAAAAAGAAATGAGATAGACAAAAGTGCGGGGGTAGCAGGGAAAATAATTCGACAACGTTAATTTCGAAACAAAAATGGACAAAAATTATAAGGGCCTAGCTAGCGCGAACCACCCTTCGAGAGCTTTTGTGCTGAAACAAGCGCAAACGCTGGCTGACCGGAATACACCCCTCTCCTCTTTAGCGAGGCGACTTGGTAGAAGCTCTTCCTCTCACTCTCCCCGACGCCCCACTCCCTCCTCCCATCGGCGCGCGGCAGGAAAACAGGTGCGAAACGTAACTGGATACACGCCTCGCGCGTCATGAGTGTAAAGCTACTTGCTACAAGCTGCTCTGCTTGTCGCTCCGCTGGGAGCGCGGGGGAGCGGGAGCGAGCAGGAACGAGCGGGAGCGAGCGGGAGGCCTCACGAGAGCGTCGGGCTCCTCCCCCAGCAATGTTCACCTGACAGTATCTGCACATAACATCTTGGACACACAAACACCGACGCACACGCATACACGGGCCAGCCGCACCTCCCGCAGCAGCAGCGGCAGCAGCACAAACTGAAATCTGATAACCGCGGGGCAGCATTGGGAAGGAACAAAACCCTGAAGGATTCCGTAATGCTATGCGATAGTTTGGCAATGATTCCCCCTCTCATCTCTCTCTCTCTCTCTCTCCATGACGCTCGGCGACGCAGCCCCTGCTCCACCATCATATTGCTCAAAGCGCGCCAAATTCAAATGAGCGTACACTGGCTCACTGCGGCGCCGATCACACGGAGCTGCGTTCCTCCCCCGCGCCGCGCCCGCGCCCGCGCCACGCCCCTACAGACCTTGATTTGGGCCCCGCGACGTGCATACTGATCCGGGGCGGGGCGGGGCG
>NW_026267171.1:972037-973365 GCF_000697945.3 Frankliniella occidentalis | reverse complement strand
AAAGTAACAAAAAAAGACCATGCAAAGACAAACGCCGGATCAAATGGCGCGTGCAGTGAGAGGGAGCTAATAAAGATGACGGAGGGCAGGGTGCCTGATGTAACCCGCAGCGCCACGCCACACGATCCAGACACGGCATATGAACGATGGTATCGGGGCTCATCGTCGAGGGAAGGGGGGGGGGAGAGAGAGAGAGGGAGAGAGAGAGAGAGAGAGAGAGAGAGAGAGAGTTGTACTACTGGTGTCTACGCACTGGACAACAAATGCAAGCAAAGGTAGCTAGCCAGCACACATGAAATAAAATAAATTTTAAAAAGAAAGGGTAAACGCGAATGGGCAACGGGTCGACACCTCGGGCTCCACTCGCTGACATGACGAACGCACGGAAAACCGAGCGAGCCGTGATATCGCTCTTCCTGTGTAATAATTTATATTGGAACCGCAGTAACCGGAACGATTGAATCTTTCCCCAAAAGCAAAATCACGACGAGTACGCGCGGCGTTACTGTGGCTTTCCCCAAAGGGTCGGCAGCTCAGATATGCTTTCGAATACAGGCTGATTATAAAATCACATCAATATTTCACATTTTGGATATGTATGATCCAGAAAAATGTCCTTGAAGGACAAATGACGTGTCGTCACATCAATTTTTCACAAAACCAGAGGTAACGCCTAAAGGCCACTTTTTAAATTAGCTATGGATGAACCTCTCGTTTGAACGCATCACTCGTCTAGATAGTTCTGTTTTGTAGCTCCTAATTAGTTACGCGTACGGAGCTCCATACGGTGGTAGTTAGTATATTTTATACAGTAACTTTTGAGCAGCGACAGTGTGCTATTTGTTCTGTTTGTCTTGCGACTGACGGTGTAGTCCAGGTGTAGTCCATAAGGCGCGGCCGCGTACCGCGCGCTCACACACACACACACACACACAACCACACCGACGGACACGGCTTCCCTTGTACGTCATCGTGATCTGTTTGAGCGCATTGTTTTATGTCTCGCTGTGGCGGTGCGTGGGCGTAAGTACAAGCCGAGCGATTTGCAGGCTCTCAGGCCGCGCCGCGCCACGCCCCGACACGACGGCAGACAAACCGGGACAAACCATGCGGCACGGCGGCGGCATGGTCACCGCCCTTGGCGCCGGGCGTAGGGTTCCCGTCCACTGGATTATATTTCATTAGCAGCGCACGTATGCCACGAGAAACGACAAAATAGAAAAGGAGGGAAAAGAAAGAAAAAAGGAAGTGCGACTCGTCGTGTGCGTCTGCTGCGGTCAGAAAATAAAGAGAGAGGACGATGGAGGAGGAGGGAGAGGGGGGGGGGG
>NW_026267171.1:957653-964212 GCF_000697945.3 Frankliniella occidentalis | reverse complement strand
TACTTATAGTTAATTAAACAGTAAAAAAAGTATGTATAACATGTAATGAGCATACAATATCAAGATCACAAAATATAATATCTTGCTTTTCTACAGCATTAAAATAAGCTTATAATGTATGATGATCACGTTTAAGTTAATTATTCTACCTCATTATGACTACTGCACAAAGACTGACAGAAAACTCTTGCAAGTTATAATAACATAACTTGAATTGATTGATTTTATGTAGGGTACAGATTGATGATGCTTTATTTGAGTAGTCAAAGCCACCCCCAGTTCTCCAGATTGCTTGACTTTGAAGGCATTGAGATTAGCTTCATAGTTCTCAGTCACTATTTTGGCATAGATGAGAGCAGTTAAGTCTCCGTGACCATAGATGCTAAGTATTTCTCCTAATACAGGCACACCACTTAGAAAGTCTAGGACAAAGACATCTCTGGCTGCATAATGTACACCCTTTACCACAATATACTCATATTTGTCAAAAGTAGTAACATTGGGAGGAGTTAATGAGAAAACTTCAAGCAGCATTTGTTGATGTTTCTCATTCATTTCCCCAATTTTCTTAGACTTAGGGACACCCTTACAATTTGCTGTCTTAAGGTAAGGACCATCATCTCCCTCAACACTCAACATCATATCACCAGCTTGCTTGGTTTGATGCCGCCAGGCCAGTGAGTGGTAAACATTCACAGAATTGTGGGAAATTTTCCACACCCTTTTGAACTCTGCTTGCTTACTCTCAAATCTGGAAAAATGTAACAATCTTATAAAAATGTTTGAATAGAAGGAAAAAAAATAAAGGTGAATCTTAAATTTACCTGAAACACCAATGCTGGCGAAGGGGGCCAAAGAGAAGAATTTGGGTTGGTAGATGAATTTCGTAGTGCATTTTGGGAATTTCAGAGCCAGGGTAACATTTTAAAAACATTTTGTGATGGTTATTAGTCATTTTTCTAAGGTTTTCAACATCTTGAACTGTGAATTGTGTGGCCATTTGTAAGTTCAACAAGTTTAACCTAAGGATGAAGCAGTTTAAGTTTTCTTGATGGCACACAGACTTCACACTGCTAGATAATTCATCCGAATCTAACAAAACAAAAGGTAGCATATTTGCTAGAGCTAGAGTTTCTGATGCCGATGTGCGTAGATTTTCATTTTTTAGATGGACAGCTTCAATAGCAGAGGGCTTATTCACACCAAAATACTTTGAGTATTTCTTGATTCGATTATTCACTGTTTTTAGATCAATCAACTTGGGTTCGATTTTGTTGACGGCATGGTCAATGAGACATATTATTTCTAGTTTTAAGGTTCCATGGATCACATCGTGCATCAAATCTTGAGGAAATTGCTTGGTTACATCACAGCCCTCAAACATGAATATACTCCGACTGTTCACTCCATAGGAGACAGATGGGTTTTTTAGAACCAATTGCTGATTTGATGGCAATTTTAAAAATGCTTCTAGTTCTTCAATGTGCTTCTTATGACTTTCTTTTGATCTTAGAGAAAAACTATTTTCCAAGAATGACTTGTAGATTTCAGGCTTAGTACCCAGGCACTGACGGCACAGGAGGTCAGCGAAGTGGGACTCCTTAAATCCACCCAAATTGGCAGAAGCAGGGTTATCCCCAGATGAGAATAAGTGAATGCCATGGAATGTCCTCACTTTACCCATGATGAGAAAATTGACACCTTCATCACTTGATAGCTTCTTTATACCCTCAACATAATCTTCAAGGAATTTGTCAAATCCGTGATTTTTAATGTATTCAGCTTGTGCACAAAACATCAGATTGATTGCCCTGGTGCTGGACCTCAATTCTGGATACAGATTGAGAAGGTTCCAGTAAAAAAACCTGGAATTGTCAATGATATTAATATTTACATGAACAGATTATGACATAAATATGCACAATAAAGAATATTATTACTATACCTTCCATTTAATGGGCTTGTGCTTGCAGTGTCAGTAAGTCTGGCATCGTCCACATAAGTACCAAACGCCAAAGTTTGTCCAGGAAATTTCTTCACTACCGGATGGTTACGGTAATAATACCCATCCAATGGGGAGGCAAATGTGCCTTCCTCTGCAAGCTTTGGGTTGTCAATACAATGCAGCACCTCAGGTAAATTAAGCAGTTTCTCCAGCAATAGCAAAAACCCAACAGAATAGCCAAATTCAACGGGAATTTTTTCTACAGAGTTGGTTTTTCTTAGAACTTCTTGCTCTGAAAGTACCACTTGTTTAGGAGGGACCAACCATTTTTTCTGATCCAGGTACTTTTCATACTTTTTTCGAGTTTGAAGTCCTTCAAAGAGCGAAGAATGTCTGTATCCGTCCAAGGTTTTGCAAATTTCGTCTAAAGAGAGACTATTGCTGTTGGAGTTCCTTGCCATTTGACAAAACTTGTTCTGTCAAAATAACAATAGGTTAAATAATATTTTTTGAAGTTATTTTTAAATTTTGACTTAAGTCAACTTAAAGTTTGAATCTATCTTGAAACATACCTGCAGTAAATCTAAATCAATTTCAGAAAGAACATCTACTCCTTTAATGACAGAGTCAATTACAGTTTGAGTTGTGTACTCGTACATTTTATGAAGCAGCTCTGCTGCTTTTAACTGTAACCTTTCTTCTACACTACTTGCATGACCAGCTGACAACAAAGAGACGAGCAAGTGTTAAATTAAATTCTTTTAACAGTTTAATCCAACATGACTTATAATTAACTACATACATTCCAAAAGCAATTGTTCATAGAACATTTTGGCGTCATCTTCGTTTTCTAGATCAATAAATTCCTTTAAAGTGGAACCTGATCAACAAAAAGGCAACATTAAGAAGAAGTGTAGGAAAATAAAACTTCCAGACCTTATGGACTTACCGTGCTCTTCCCTGCGATGCCCTTTTAAATCGTCATAACTAGGGAACAACGCCTGACATAGGAAGCAGTTGAAAACAAGTTTGCATTTCGCATTTCTATGATGGATAATAATGTGCCTCAAAAGTTCATCTTTCGAAAGAGCCGTTGCTGAACAAAGTGGGCACCGGTTAAATTTGAAAACCTGAAATATTACATTGTGAAATGTGAAATACAATTATAACCTACACAGTCCGTAAAACTGTGATCTCTTATTTCTACGTGAGCATTGGTTTTACAAACCTCTGACATAGTGACAGATAGGATTTAAAAAGTACAAAATAAAAAGAACTTTAATCCATGTACATCTGAGAAAAAAAGACGAATGAAATCCAAGAACATTGTTAATAATATCTTCGATAGAAACTTTCGAACTCCGTGAGAAGCAAACAACAACAACATGGAAAATGTAATCATGTTGTTGTTTGTGGACTGCCCTCCATTGGCTGCCGCCAGAGCCCACTCTCACCAATCAAAAAGTACCTTGGAGGGGAAAAAAATCCGTAAAAACCTCTCCAAAGATAAAGTTTCTTACATTTATGCTAATTTTAATTAATTACCTTGCTTATTATACAATACAGTAGAGTTGGTGCACTTCTTCCGATATAACACTTTGTTATTTTTGGTTTTGTAGTTGGCAACTTGTGTAGCCCACCGTTGTGGATCTTGCGGATGAAATTCAAATGTCAGTGGTCAAGTAGAGAAAAGAGAAAATGGCTCAGACAAATTTTCCTCCTGGCTTTCGCCCACCAACAGCGGACGTACTTAGGATATTGACTTGTGATAGCGATGATGATGATAATGAGTACCTTCAGCACGTCAATAATAATGTGCGCGAAAAAGATGAAGGCCTCCGCAAAGTGCTCGGGCAGGAACAGGTGAGTAGGCCTACACCACACATCATGTGATTAATTCAGGCTGATTCACTCGGTTTACTTAAACTCATAAATCTGTATTATTTTTAGACGTCTAAGAATAAAATTAACAGAAAGGACAAGAATACTGGGAGCACAGGCAAAGCGACGGTATTTTGTAATGTAACTTGTTTGATTATTAAAATAATTGCTTGAGTGACCACATATTTTGTATGTACATTCCTTCAGTTGCCTTTGCGAAGATCAACCCGCGGAAGGGGACTGACGGTTCAAGAGGAAAGCAACATTTCATCCCCGGGCCCTTCTCAACCACCCAGCAGCAATCATGTACTAAGAGATTCAAATTTGTCAAATAAGGTACTTTTGTTCCATCTTATCATGTAGCTAAAAAAATTATTAGCTCATTTTCCTGGCCACAGCATATTTTGTGTCATAGGACAATTTCTTAACTTTATTCCCATTTCAGATGAGTCCTATCCCTGTCGCTCCCTCTTTCCACACTCATTACTTCGACCACACCCTAAGATCTGTTTCCCCTACTCCTTCTCAACGCTCTGCTGTAAGCAGCTCTACAGTCAATGCAGCCGAACCCTCTGTAAGTGCTGCAAATAACAATCTTGAACTTGAATCATCTGTTGTCCATGACTATTTATTTTTCACTATATTTCTATAAACTTACCCAGGAATCTTTTAACTCAAGAAAAGATGATATGTCAGGAGGAGAAAGCTTTAATTTTGATGATACAGCTGAAAAAGCACCGAGCACAACTAGTTCAATTGTAAGTATTTACTGTACACAAAAGTAAGATTTTAATAAATATTACAAGATAGAATATAATGTACACCTCAACCTACTATCATTTAATTTTAGGTTGCTGATAGTTTTGATAGCAGTTCTGAAAAGAGAGGCCATAACTCAAATGAAAAATCTCACACACTAGTAAGCTACGGCAGCAGTGATAATATTTATAGAAGTTCTGAAAAGAGAGGCCATAACTCAAATCAAAAACCTAACCGACTAGTAAGCTACCCTAGCAGCAACAGTGACACAGAATCAGATAAAGTTAGTGATAACCAATTAAATGAGTTAAATGCTTAGACTTAATCATATGGCACATTACATATACATGTTGTATATTACAGGAGAATACGAGTCCTACGAGAGAAATAAGTCCCATGAGAGAAACGAGTCCCATGAGAGAAACCAGTCCTACGAGAGAAATAAGTCCAATGAGAGAAACAAGTCCCAAACCCAACCAAAAAAAGAGACGTCGACCTGAAAAGGTATAATTTTATATCAAGCAAACAATATTGGCCTATTCATAGATTACTACTGCCTATTTTTGCAGAAAATAAGATTGAGAGGACATATAATCACCTCTGAAAATGCATTACCTACTTTATCCAGTAATTTAGATAAGGACCTGAAAGAGGGTACTGTAAAAAGAATGCAGCTTAACAAAGAGGTGAAGGAATACATTAAGGAAAAAACTGGAGACCAACACTTGACACCAGAGGAATGGAACTTTATATGTGAAGCACTAGTTAAAACTTACACTATATTATCTGATGCCGATGACCCAAAGGGATATGTAAGTGGACCATCACCACCAAATACATTTTTTAAAAAAACTTATCAGAAACTGTACGATTAAATGTTTTCTTGTTTTCGTTAACTTTTGACAGAAAACCTTAAAGTACAAACTCCAAAACAGTATAACAAGTGAAAGGAGCTACCAACTAAATGGGGTCCCTTCAAGAAATAAGGTTCCTTCAGCTACAAGGTATTCTAATACTAAATACAATAATTCCTCACATAATTTGCATTTCTGAAGTTAATTTTATGATTCCTTCTTTCCAAGTCAACCCTCGACCAGCCGCAGTAACAACAGTGAGTCTATGTTGTTAGAGCTTCAGATTCCCAGTAGGGACATTGAGCGGCTAAAGTTTCTGATTACTGAAACACTTCAAGAGCGGCAAGGAGTTGGGCCTGATGATCGGATAAGGCTGTATCCCCATTACAAAAATGGTGAAATGGTATGACTTTGTAGTTACACTTATGTCAAAATATCTTCACCAGAAATATTTTAGGATGTTTAGAGTTTTGACTTTCTCTTAAAACAAATTTTATAATTTGCCAGCTTCTTTTTGAATATGCAACCCTAATCGAGATGAATCGAACTGAACTAGAACAAAATGCAGCAGTATTGTTACAAGACCTGGCACCAAGGCCTGAGGGCATCACACTAGAGCAAAAATTAGAGAAAATCAATACAGTACAATCTGAGCTCATTCCAAAGTCCTTAAAGAAGAGGTGCATAAAGCCAGCACTTATTTCCAGAGATGTAAGAACACTACTCTAAAACACATGATATTATATTGATATGAAGTATTAAAATCTAAAATAAATTATATTTGTGAAGACCTTATATTTTCATTCTCTTACAGGCAACTGAAGTGTATGGTGACATAAATGCATTAGCTCTTGGGCATGAGGAACAGGCCCCCTTTTGCGTCACAGTTCTTGACACAAATCAATTAGCAGAAAGAGTTATCACAAAAGCCATATTGATTTACAAAGGAAGTGTCATTTCGCAATTAGATCATCCAGCAATTCAACAAATATTAGTTTTCCTAGTGGGCTCATATTTCGTACTAGATATACAGTACCCTAATGCATATGACAGTTTTTTAAGACTCCTGGAAAAACAAATTAATGGTGCATTTTGCAAACGGACTAGTCATGGAAGGGCT